>NC_087221.1:49865863-49886577 GCF_015104395.2 Macrobrachium nipponense
TTCATGGTGATTGGTTATGAAGTCTGACCTATTTAAAAAATCCTGCTGACTACCTCACCTCCGTTGGGATTTCAGACTGTGTTTCGAGTAGAGTAAAACAATACATTGCTTCATATTTCATTACATCGTTCCTTGATTGTAGGATTAGCCAATAGGGATCATAATCACCATGGTATGAAATAAAGTTACTACTGTTAAATATAATAAGCTCACGTAATTATTGTTCCTGTTAATAATTACATTGAGAACTGAATACTCGTTGAGCACTGCTTCGTAAAATGAGCTCGGTAAAAGTGTTCGCGAATTCTCTAACCTATTTCTCTGTAACTAAGATTCGTATAAGTACGAGATTTGCTGTAGTGTAATTTTTAAGAGAATCATGAATCACAAATTATAAAGAATAGACACTTGTCCTGTACGAAGAGGCAAAAGGCTCGATTAGCCAGAAATGGATATGAACACGACAGTATAAGAAAAAAAAAATTCGCCTACCCTCTCCCTCCTCCACCCCCACCCCCTTCCACCCCCTTCCTCTTCCTTCCTTCACCTCTCCTCCCCCCCCATCCATTCTCTCTCTCTCTCTCTCTGAATGTTACTTCAGTTTAAGTATATTTTGTACGATTTTTTTATTTTTTCTTCCTATTCCATCTATCTAATCTAATAATAATTTACAATGTTTATATCTAACGATTCACTCGGTTGCTGCCATTACGGTACAGTAAGTTCCAGAAGTGAAGCGACAAATCTCAGAATTGATCGTACTTCTATAGAAACTCATGGGGTTGCCAGTTAGTATATTTTATTCCAATTATTGTCATCCTATTTATCTGATAATACGTATCAGTGATTAACTGAATAAGCGCACAAAGTATTTCCCCAGTGAATGATCAATGTTAGTTCAGTAATTGTTTATTAATAGAAAAAAAAAAAGAATTTCCTTTCCCCAAAGAAACATCTGCGGCTTCGAAAGTGTGATATGAAGTGTTCACCATAGAGTGGCAGCAGGAACCGTCGTGCATAAGCATTGGCCTAATATTTGTAAATTAACTTTCTACTTTTATAGCGTTATATCGAAAGTTATTATGATTTCTTTGATAAAGCACAGAGAAGTTTAGCATCTGATTAAATGAAATATAAATAAGACAAGTTGGTGTAAAAAAAAGAAAAAAAAAAAAAAAAAAAAAAAAAAAAAACGAAATCCAAGTTATGTGCGTTTAGCGTTGGTTACATGGTTAGGCATATTTCAAGAATCAAGGAAATATATTTTCCAGCTTGTTAGTTAATAATTTCATGGAATATCTCGATTGTGCAAATTTTTGCATGCGGAATTGCGTTCAGGGTCGCACCAGACAAGTATTTCGTAGGTTTCCACCTTTTTTTTTTCTTTCTTTCTTTCAGTGCATAAGTGAGACTATTCTTGTCCATACGATCCGGAGTGTGAATATGCTTGGCGAGTATTATTTTAATTCGAGTATTCCATGTTCTCTCTCTCTCTCTCTCTCTCTCAGGACGTTTTTATCTATCAGGAATAACCAGAGGAGGTCTGTTTTAAGAATCGAGCACTAGGCCTATTGGTCATGCTCGGGTGCTTCTTTATATATATATATATATATATATATATATATATATATATATATATATATATATATATATATATATATATATCCCCAAAAACTTAAAATTTCTGTTTATGCAATATACTTGACTGGATCGAACTGATTGCTGGTTGTCAGTGGTGATATGAATTTGGGTGATATCACTCCCTTATGATACGCCCACTTACGCAAATTCAGTCTTAAATTTCACGGTTGGGATATGATTCGAAGATTTGAAGTAATAGGTTGAAGTGAAAAAGGTGGAGTTAGTATGTGGGTAGAGGTAAAGGTAGAGGGGGAAGGGGTGGTTGGGGTCTGTCGTCTCCCTACTTAACCAGATGGTGATTTTACGGGTGTTCTGGTTGTTTGCGACCGACTTTCTTATTTTTTATATAGCGAGTCTGTTTCCCAGGTGCAAGGATAGGTCCTGGTGTCGGTCCTGAAGGTTGGTTCTATCTTTGCCTAAATAAACAGACAGTTTGCCCTGCATTGTAAGCCTTGCAATGCCCGGAACTATGTCCTAGTCACCTGAAGGTAGCAACAGAGGTTAGAGCCTTTCTCAAGATGGTGTTTTATGCTCGGGTCCTAGAGGCTAGAGTCAGAACTACCAACCACCCCCTCCCAACTTCCTCCATTGAATCTAGGTGCATTCATGGTTGATTATGTTTAATGTCGCGGAGATTTTCCCTTCACATTCTATTGATACTTGCATGGTTTTATGCATCTTCGCTAAAATAATTGATAATACACTATAATATTAAATATTTGTTTCCACATTGCTCGAAATATACATTGGTAATGTTGGTAATCCTGTGTTGAACGAAAATTTCAAATTGTTTCGTTTCTATAGTTTGAAGTAATTGCTATACTTTAAAATAATTACTATTACCTTAATTTTTTCTTCTTATGATTGTTATAAATATCATAGATTTGATATTTGTGCATCAATATGTTAGCTTTATTTTGCTTGATAGAGCTTTCACTGTAGAAAAAATATATATTTTTCAGCTACGAGTTGTAGTTGCCAGTTAGTGAATTTCGAACGAAATTCTCTGAAATTTGTCGCTTCAGTTTTGGAACTTACTGTACAGTACGGTACGGTTGATATTTAGCCTATGTTTACGGTACGGAATTACGCAATGACAATTTTACCAAAGTACGGTACGGTACTGTTCAAATACGGAAAAATGTGCAAATTCCGTACCGTACCTTACCTTAGTCATGGATATATTACTTTTGCTCTACGTTGAAACAATGGGAACAATATTAATTAATTATTAATAATAATAACCAGTGATATAGTATTTTTTTTACTATTATTCTTAGCATCAGCAGCAGTAGCAGCAGCAGTAGTAGTAGCTATTACTATTTTTATTTTGAGGTCAAATTTTTTTTTTCTTTCTTTAGTGACTATTGATTTGGGTTAGGAGTAAATGATTATAATGATTAGAGTGAGAGATATCTGCATGTATGGTGGAGTAGTAGAACGATAGACACTGTGATTGATGGTAAAGCTAATGTTTTTATACTTGTGTTTGGTTACCTCCTTCGCAAATCTTCATTTGGACCTCAGGGCATCAGCCATATGCTTGTATTACGAAGGTGAAGAAGAGATGGCCGGAACATAACTGTCGGCATGGTAGCAGAAATCCGTTTGTCACGCAACTTTCAACTTTTTTTTTTTAGCAAAGAGAGAGCCGCCTATTGCCTACAGATGTTTTTTGAATAGGTAACAGGTTATAGTTGCTCTGTGTTACAAATAAAATTGAGCATTGTTACCGGACATTCATTAGAGTTAAAGCCTTGAATTGATAGCGCAAAATTATAGCAAAATCTCGTACTGATACCAGTCTTCATTACAGGGTTATTGACCAAAAACGTGACTGCACTGTCTGTGAAACCCACAGTAAGGGAGCTTTACCAATTACAATTAAACATTACCTTTTATTCAGGCTTGGAGTAATTGTCATTTATCTGAATTGTTTTTAATTACACGTTTTGAAGTTAACTGTAATTGCGTTTGTTTTTTATTTATACTTAATGGTAATCGTAATTGTAACTGAAAAGTTCAAATAATAAAGTACTTCATTTGAAATTGTTATCTAGAGCAGCCCTCTTACTTTTCGAGAACTCATCTTAACCACATGCAATAGAGATGTTTTGAGTCGCTACCCAATTTATTTATTATATTATTAAGGGAGAATGTTAACAAAACCCGCTACCAATTCTAAAATTTTTGTATTTCCATTTATTTCTTTTTTTGTACAAAGTTTTGCGAAAATGTTTTCCAATATTTGAGTTTTGTATTTCAGTATTATTTTCTTATAATCAGCATCATAATCACAATAAACATACTAACAATTTACTTAGGCAAATCATAGGATGTTAATGATAATTTCTGCAGTTCTAAAATATTTTAGATATGTTTGTTTTGTATTTGTACTGAAGGTATTAAAAGTTACAACTTACAATTGTTGCAGAAATTGACTGTAAAAGGACACTAAACTCAAGTTTAAACACTTTGCAACTATCTGCATTTGTTTAAGGAAATGGGTGTGCGAAATGTAATTGAATATTAAATTTTATATATGTATTTGTAGCTGTGATTACAATTGTGAAATTATACTAATGATCGTATTTGATATTGTTCCCCATTTTGTAATTGAAGTTGTAATTGTAATTCGATAACAGGTCAGGTAATTATGATTCGATTGTAATAGACATAAAGCAAACGTAATTACCCCTAACCTGCTTATATTACATAAGACATGCGACAGTAGCTACTTCATACGAAATGGATAAGCATAAAAATAATGGAAACAAAAAAAAAAATATCTTTTTTAATGTAATACATGGGAGAAAACTGATTAGAAATTCAGTGATTTTTCCACTGCACTTCGGCCTCTCTCGGGGCACCTGTGAATTAATTGTTCAATCTTCAATCGACTTAATCTTTCTCGGGATCTATGGGGTTCATGTCTGCACCCTTATTTGGCCCAGTCAACCAATTCAAATCCTCTCGACCTTGAAACCATTCCTGGACTATTCTGGCGTATGGATGGTGGGCAGCTGTCATGAATGAAAATGACAGGACTAAGTGAAAAGGCATAATTCCGCTGGTGAAGTGAAGGGAGAAAGAAATCTTGAGAATTTTAACGTATTTTTTTACTGATGAAAACCTTCAGTCTTGGTGATATTACATATACCATGTAAGGAAATCCAGGACCACACGTTTACGGCTACAAGCCACTCCTGGCCACTTCGTAAATGTTTCCTTGGTATTATCTGAAGGAAAACAATCTGAATTTTTTTACAATTTACGCGTTGCTTTCCGTAACAGGAAAGAAAGTATATCTTAGTTTTACCAGACCACTGAGCTGATTAACAACTCTCCTAGGGCTGGCCCGCGGAAGTATTGTATTATTTTTTTTTTTCGTGGCTAGGAACCAATTGGTCACCTAGCAACGGGACCTACAGTTTATTGTGAGATCCGAACCACACTATATCGAGAAATGAATATCTATCACCAGAAATAAATTCCTCCGATTCCGCGCTGGCCGAGCCGGGATTCGAACTTCGGACTACCGAATTGGCAGCCGAGCGCGAAAACCACTCGTCCAGCGAGGAACTGTAACAGGGAAAATAATGATATATCGGTAGGGGGAAATGTAATGCTAAGTAAAAACCCCTGCATTAAGATAATGTCTATTCATCTATGAGGATTAATACTTATTACAAGTTTGCATCCTCCAACCTCTTATACACTAAAACAGCTCGAAAGTGGATTAGTGGAATTCACGTTAAGAGAGGAACAGCACCACCTTTAGTAAACAGTGTTTCAAACAGACAATTAAAAATTTTTCATTATGAAGACATACAGAATTTTAAACGTTATCAATGACAGTAATGACCTGAGATGTTGCAATGCCAGTAACAGCCAACCAATCAATCAGTCCCACTAATCGTGTGATTTAATATATCACTTTGTTCAGTGATAACGATATCACTGCTACAGCACCCCTATTACACGCTAACAGTTTGTCACCCAATCATGGCATGACTAAAGTGTCCCCTGTATAAATTTTGATAGGCCTTATCTGTCCTCTGCTAGTAGTATTCGTTATAGTCTCCAAATGAACAGCAACATATAGTTCTCCGGGCACAGATCGTCGCTCTACGAGAAAGTGGGCTTTCAATACGTGCTGTTGCACAGCATCTTGACGTCTCCCCTACAACAGTAAATAAATGGAAAAGGAGGCAAGCTTAGACTGGGAAATTGACGGACTTTGGATAGCATTTATTTATTTCATTTATTTATTAATTTTTTAAACTATAAACCTTATAAACCCGTGAAATTATGAAACCTAAATTACAGTTGCTTTGGTCCTGTTGAACTCTAATAGTGATTCTTTCTCTTTACTTCCCAGAATACCAAATAGCGTTCCCATAATTAAACAGGCTATAATTAATCTTGATTATCTAGGTATCTGCATGTTAATTACCTATTTCAGTTCGAAGACCTCCACCACGAATGACCACCCGTTAGGATAACGACGACATTCGACGAGCAGCATAAGAAGACCCTTTTACCAATACTATTGCTATTTGTGAACATCTGGTATTAAATGTTTCGGCTATGCCGGTGCGAAGACGTCTGCATGAGGCAGGAATACCTCATAGAATTCATGCCAAGAAGGAATTTCTCGCCGAACGGCATCGTGCTGATAGGCTTGCCTTTGTTCAACAGTTTGTGGGGGGGTTATGGAATTTTGGTCTCGAGTCGTATGCAGTGACGAAAGGTCTTTTACTAGCAGAAGTCACGGCAGAATACATAACTGAAGACCGAGTAATATAAGGTGAGTTTCTATAATCATTAATAACAGTCAGACTATAATAATTATAAGCAAGGGTAATATTATAATCAAAAGATAATAATTTTGTCCATAACCATGTATTTTCCGCTAATTGAATTATATTGCTAAGAGAAGTGTGAAAATAAAAATTCTTCATTGAAAACCCCTCATTAGTTCTATTATGGCCAGCTTTCAGGCATTAAGCAAATGCATTATTAATGTTATGAATAATCACGTAGACAAACTTATAATATAGAGTACAGCCTGTTTACTGAATTAAAGAATATCATATCATAACGGACTGTTGCAGATCAAAGTTAATGCTATTATAAGTATTAATCCTTGCAGATGAATAAACATTCTTAACTTATTGCAAGGGTTGTTACTTAGCATTTTATTTCCAATAAACGATATAGCATTATTTTCCCTATTACGAAAAGCAAAGCGTAAATTGTTAAAAATGAGATTTTTCCCTTCAGATACTACAGAAGAAATTTAACGAGGTGCCAGGAATGGGCATGTCACAGTAAACGTGTGGGGCTGGATCTTCTTATATTATATGGATGATATCACCAGGATTGAGTGGGGGTTCACTGGTGAAAAATACATTGAAATTCTTCATGATTGCTAACTTCTTTCACTTCAACAGCGGAATTATTCCTCCCCGCCTGCTCCTGTCATTTTCATTCACGACCGCTGCCCCATCCATACGGCCAGAGTAGTCCAGGAATGGTTTCAAGGTCGAGAGGATCTGCAGTTGCTTGGCTGGCCAATAATGGATACAGACATGAACCTCACTGAGAATATTTAGGCTAATTTGGTAAAATGTTGGGAATCTGAGAGAGGAGAGGAGACCAGATCAACTTATGAACCTCTGGGAACACAATGGAAACTCTTCCACAATCGACCACAGATCGTCAGAAACCATGAATCTTCTATGCCTAACAGATTGCAAGAGGTGATCTAGAAGGAAGTGGCTGATTTCTCACTAATATTAAAAATAAATGTCAAAAAATTGAGTGTGTATATTTGGATTACCTCATGGTCATGATTATTATAATTTATTTATTAGAAAGGTGAATTTGATATTTTAAAGGAGTTCAAAATCTAAAGGGAATTTCGCTATCCTGATTTTTTCTTTAAAAATTATCTAAAAAGATAACCTTAGGACAATATCATTAAACTACATTTCTCCAAATAGCTCTTTCCACAATGGACAGGTAAATGACTGAAGGGGCTGTTTAACAATAGAGTCGTCTGTCTATTATCCTCACACGAATGATGATAAGAGCGAAAGGAATTTCTGTCCGTATGACATTAAAACATTTATCACAATTAATATATTAGAAAATATAAGCCAAGTAGATATGTTTATCCATATCATGTAATAATTATTGTAATGAACGGCGTGTAGGGTATAAACTCTACTGTATATTCAAGAGGGAATACAAGATAAGAGCAAAAGCAAGAAGCTTGTCAGTTTGAATTACATTTTAGAATTCCAAAACCTGTAAGACGACTTAACAACAAGAACTCAATCCCCGAGACCAACCCACTCCCCGAAAAAATATTATATGCATATATTAAGTTTTAGGTCCAAGATTAGACTGTGTTAATGACATATCAAAACTGCATACTTAGCGCAGTGGTATTTCTAGATGACATGTCACTTTAAATTAGCTGATATGAGAGAGAGGAGGAGCTAAGGTGTCGGACACTTTCAACACGTTCATAGTGTTTGGGTATGTTCAATGAAGTGCTGCTGTGCTTCTCTTTATAGCTTCCTATTATATTATTGGTAGGAAACGCACTGCAACGGATACTATAAACTTGGCTTATGTGATAAGGTTAAAATATCCTGTTATGATGTTCGTGATTCTCTCCAATACCAATATAACTCTAAAATTTTTATCAATTTTAAGTATTGCGTAATGCATATGACCGATATATAATAACAGACACGGTGGTAAGATAACGACCTAGACGAAAGTTAAATGGAATCTTAATAAGCAAAATTATATTAAAAGTGAGACAGTAATCTTAGTTACAGTGATATAACCTACTTCAAAGATTTTTTCTTTTTTTTTTTTTTTTCCCTTTTACTCCGTGTGATGTGTGTGTGTGTGTGTGTGTGTGTGTGTTTCTCCAACCATACCTAATGACTCCTCCCACTGAAAGAATTCCAGAGCTTACTGGTGGAACTCTTGCTAAAAGAGGAAGAGTCCTCCCCCCGTCCCCCTCAGTAAACACTGTTACCATATAATTTTTCGAAGTCCCTCAAGAAGGTGTACCAGGGAAACCTGTGTCCAACTGTACCAACGGAAGAACTACCGTGTTTTCTTCGTACCATAGCCCTACACCACTTTTAAAGTACATGAGAGAACGCAGACATTTTTATAAAGCAAAAAAGTAGAATAGAGAATTGACAGGGTGCCCCACTGAAGAAAAAAAAAACTAAATCAGGAAATTTCTGATGTACACATTAGATAAACATGGCATAAAACATACCAGCAGACCACGATCAGTTAACCCTTAAACGCTGACTGGACGTATTTTACATCGACATTTTTTGTCTCTCGGGTGCCGACTGGACGTATTTTACGTCGACATACAAAAGTTTTTTTTAAAATTCGCGGAAAAATACTTATAGGCCTACCAGCCTAAAACTTTTGAATCACGCGCCTTGGGGGATGCTGGGAGTTCACGGATCGAGGAGTTGTTTTGTTTAGAAGCGTGACCCAAGTGCACATGCGCGAAAGGCTTTCTTCTCGCTCCAGTCAGCATCAGCGGCGCATCGTCCAAGAGCGATCTTTTGTCGCAATCGAGTTTTTCTGAACTTGTGCGAGACTTTGAACATTTGTGTTGCTACAGGACGTTTGTAGAGATGTCTCAACAATGTGTGGACCGCGAAAGGCGCGTTTTACCCGTCGGAAGGGATCGTGCAAGACGTATTTTGGACTTAGATGCTGGCGAAGGACCAAGCACCCAGCATGACCCCGCGCCTCAACGCCGTTCTGTGCGACCACGTGTGGATGAAAGTGGTTTAGGATCACGTGTGCCTTTGGTTACCCCTAGGAAGCATCAGGGCGTCCTTAGGGGCATTCGTAGGAATTTGGGAGGCCTCCAACCAAGGGACATAGACAAGTATCTTTCGGAGCTTGATCAGGAATATGTCGCAAGTCCTCATTTTGATGGCGGATGGTCATCGAGTGATGAGGACATCAGTCCCGATGTCAGTGAGGACGAATATTTGCCCCCAATGTCCGTTCGAGGCTCACATCCCGAAAGTGAGCTCGAATTCAGTGGTTTCAGTGCCTATGAGGGGGAATCTGAGGAGGGGGAGGATGGGGATATGGGGTCTAGTTTCATCGCGGATGACGATACTGAAAGCGAAGGCCTAAGTGAGGGTGATGGGCCAATGGTGGGGGGTAGTGTGCGAAATCGTGCCCGCACCCGTGCGAGTGCGCACGGGCACGTAGAAGGTCAGCTCGTCGCGCCAGCCAAGGTGAAGGCCGGTCGTCCGAGAGCGACGAGGGGTGGACGGAGGACCCCACCCCTCCTAACATGCACCCCTTCACGGCAACTCCTGGGCTCACCATACCAGTACCCCTGACTGCTTTGGGGTTCATCCAGCTGTTCCTTACGCGGGAATTGCTGGAGTACCTGGTAGAAGAGATGGTGGACTACGCTCGGTACTGCCGGTATGAATTACGGACGACCTTGTCTTATTACTGGCGGGGTTGCAACCTCATTGACATGGCGCATTTTTTGGGGCTCCACATTTATTTTGGTATGACACCTGCTGCCGACGTCAGGCAATATTGGAGGCGGAATTATTTTTTATGTAGGCCCAATGTGCCTGGTGTTATGTCCCGTGATAATTTCCTGGCGTTGGTCAGGTATTTCAACGGCCTTCAACCGAAGGAGCATATCCTGGAATAACAGTGATCGCCTCATCCTAATCCGCCCAGTGTTGGAATACATTCGTGATCGGTGTAGAAATCTCGTGGTTCCTGGAAAGAACCTTTCTTTGGATGAGGGGATGATGCCTTACAAAGGACGTCTTAGCATAAAAGTGTATAACCCCAAGAAGCCGAAGAAATATGGAGTGAAATTTTTTTTCATTACTGAGTCCAACACTGGATACGTCGTGGACTTTTCAGTGTATTCCGGGGTCTTCTCCACGCTGCGTGACACTGTATTCAGTCTTGTGGGACGTTTCCGTAACCAGGAATATCACCTGTTTATGGGTAATTATTATAACTCGGTATTCCTGGCCCAGGAACTGTATGAAGCTGGTGTGCACGTCAGTGGTACCCTTCGGTTGGTGCGTGGGGCCCTGATTTCCCTCAAGAGGTACACTAGTCATCCGCAACACCTGGCAAGAGGAGAGACAGAGTGGCAGCGGAAGGGCGCTGTCTTCGTCATCTGTTGGAAGGGTGTCCGACTCGTCCCCATGATTACGACGAGTCATGAACCCATCCAAGAAGAGATCGTACAGCGGAAGAAGACACGTCGACAGGGCCGAGTTGTGTTTGAGGAGTTTCGTATCGAGCGGCCTACCGTCACTGGGCACTACAACAGGCACATGGGAGGAGTTGATCTCTTTGATCAGCTCTTCCAGCATTATCCCTTCACCAGGAGAACCAGGAGGTGGACACAGAAGCTCCTCAAATACATCCTTCAGTTGGCCCTCCAAAATGCCTACATACTGTACTGTGGGTACCGCGGTGACAATCTTCCGAGGTTGTCCCACATACAGTTCCTAGAGGTAGCCGGGAATGCCCTCATCAACTTCGATCCCCATGAGTGGCCTTCCATCACTGACCCCCTGCTCCGAGCTGCAGATCTGCCCCTAGCGGAAAGGGCAGATAGGAGAGCCAACTTCGGTCGACCTGCCGCCGCCCCTGCTGCCGCCGCCCCTGCTGACGACGCCCCTGCTGCCGCTGCCCCTGCTGACGACGCCCCTGCTGCCGCCGCCCCTGCTGACGACGCCCCTGCTGCCGCTGCCCCTGCTGACGACGCCCCTGCAGCCGCCGCCCCTGCTGACAACGCCCCTGCTGCCGCCGCCCCATGCTGGACGACGCCCCTCTTGCTGCCGGCCCCGCCATCACCGCTTCTCGTCGGGTAGTGGACCCTGTGTGTCGGCTGCAGCCAGGGGATCACACACTGGAGGCCTTAGAAGGGCGAAGGCAGAACGACGGTGCCGGGTTGTGCCATATGAATGGCAGAAGGAGAGCACCCGGTTCTTCTGTCGTACCTGCAAAATTGCTCTTTGCAGGATAGGGGACTGTGACCGTAAATACCACACTACGGTCATGTATTGGAGTGTGCCCCATAAACCGACAGCGGAGGGTGCACGGGGCCGCCGTGCCCATCAGCAGTAAGGGCGCACGTCTCCCTCCTCCACCTGTACCTCGTCATGTCGAGAGGAAAAAAATGCAAGACTCTTCAATGGAGGAGGGAGAAAACAAGAATAGAACGAAGAGTCAGGATTACGAGTGAGTATTCTGCATTTATTTTATATTTATTTTTATATTTATTACAAGTTTTTATATATCCGTGTCTGTGCATGATAAAATAATAATAAGACATTTCATTGTATGCGAAAAGAAAAGTGTCACCTGCATTCCTTTTATTTATCTGTATGGACCCTAATCGAAAAATGTAATATATTATTTATATATTAAAAAAAAAAAAAAAAAAAAAAAAAATATTATATATATATATATATATATATGTATATATATAATATATATATAATATAGATATATGATATATAATACATTATATATATATATATTTTTACAGATATATATATATATATATAATCTATATATATATATATTATACTATATATATATATATATAATATATTATATAATATATATCTATATATATATATATATATATACATATATATATTATATATATATATATTGGTATTTTTGGGTAAGCAAATTACATAACAGTCTAGTAATATTCAATCATTTATCTTCACTTTAAAAAAAATTGGAAGTCTCTAGAACAGTATTTAGATTTATGGTGAATTTTTGAAAAAAAAACTATTTTATTCCCTCCGCGCGCCGATTCTCGGCCGAAAATCTCCGAAATGCGTAGGTCACATTCTCCTAATATTTGTGCCTTTTCATATTAGGCTTTGTATAGAGTTTAATATATTAAAATGTGCGCAAAAACATGCAAAATACAACAAAAAATATTTGAAGGTTGTAGAATTTCTCATATTTGAAATATTTGCATAAACATTAAGATAAATAGGATAAAAACTACGATCGGTCAACTTTGACTCAACCGAAATGGTCAAAAAACGCATTTGTAACATACAAATCTTACAGTCTAGTAATATTCAATCATTTATCTTCACTTTAAAACAAATTGGAAGTCTCTAGAACAGTATTTAGATTTATGGTGAAATTTTGAAAAAAACTATTTTCTCCCTCCGCGCGCCGATTCTCGGCTGAAAATCTCCGAAATGCGTAGGTCACATTTTCCTAATATTTGTGCCTTTTCATATTAGGCTTTTTATAGAGTTTAATATATTAAAATGTGCGCAAAAACATGCAAAATACAACAAAAAATATTTGAAGGTTGTAGCATTTCTCATATTTGAAATATTTGCATAAACATTAAGATAAATAGGAAAAAAACTACGATCGTTCAACTTTGACTCAACCGAAATGGTCAAAAAACGCATTTGTAACATACAAATCTTACAGTCTAGTAATATTCAATCATTTATCTTCACTTTAAAACAAATTGGAAGTCTCTAGAACAGTATTTAGAATTATGGTGAATTTTTGAAAAAGACTATTTTATTCCCTCAGCGCGCCGATTCTCGGCCGAAAATCTCCGAAATGTGTAGGTCACATTCTCCTAATATTTGTGCCTTTTCATATTAGGCTTTTTATAGAGTTTTATATATGAAAATGTGCGCAAAAACATGCAAAGTACAACAAAAAAATATTTGAAGGTTGTAGCATTTCTCATATTTGAAATATTTGCATAAACATTAAGATAAATAGGAAAAAAACTACGATCGGTCAACTTTGACTCAACCGAAATGGTCGAAAAACGCATTTGTAACATAAAAATCTTACAATATAGTAATATTCAATCATTTATCTTCACTTTAAAACAAATTGGAAGTCTCTAGAACAGTATTTAGATTTATGGTGAATTTTTGAATAAAACTATTTTATTCCCTCCGCGGGCCGATTCTCGGCCGAAAATCTCCGAAATGCGTAGGTCACATTCTCCTAATATTTGTGCCTTTTCATATTAGGCTTTTTATAACGTTTTACATATGAAAATGTGCGCAAAAACATGCAAAATACAAAAAAAATTATTTGAAGGTTGTAGCATTTTTCATATTTGAAATATTTGCATAAACATTAAGATAAATAGGAAAAAAACTACGATCGGTCAACTTTGACTCAACCGAAATGGTCAAAAAACGCATAAACATCTTACAGTCTAGTAAGATGTTTATGCAACATAAACATTTTACAGTCTAGTAATATTCAATCATTTATCTTAACTTTAAAACAAATTGGAAGTCTCTAGAACAGTATTTAGATTTATGGTGAATTTTCGAAAAAAAACTATTTTATTCCCTCAGCGCGCCGATTCTCGGCTGAAAATCTCCGAAATGTGTAGGTCACATTCTCCTAATATTTGTGCCTTTTCATATTAGGCTTTTATAGAGTTTCATATATGAAAATGTGCGCAAAAACATGCAAAATACAACAAAAAATATTTGAAGGTTGTAGCATTTCTCATTTTTTAAATCTTTGCATATAAAAAAAAATTTATAACAAAATTTCGACATTTGGTCAACTTTAACTCGTCCGAAATGGTCAAAAACTGCAATTGTAAGCTAAAAATCTTACAGTATCATAATATTCCGTCTTAATTTTGAAATAAATTCGAAGTCTCTATAACAATATTTCGATTTATGGTGAATTTTAACAAAAAATTATTTTTTTACGTCTGCGCGTTACGAATTCATGCATGATTTTGTGATAATATTTTCTCTGTGTTGCTTTTATTGTTTTACAATGTGTTATATACCAAAATGATTGCAATTTAGTGTACATTACAACAACAAAAAGTAACTTGTTATCTTTAATCGTTTTGCGCACAGCACGATTAGAATACAATTATATATGAAATTTCGTTTTTGCGCTATCATATATCGCATTATTTATATATGATAATGATAATTTTTTCATTTCTGATGGTTGCATACTAAACTTCTGGCAATGAAAAAAAGGAGCCAAAAATGAACTCTTAATCTTGAAAACGAAGCGCGCTGTGGTTTTTTGAAAAAAAATATTTTTTCCGCTTCCGCGCTCACTCCGAAACCCCTCCGGCACACGGGAGATAATTTTTATTTTACCGCTTCAGCGTTTAAGGGTTAAGACGACTGTATTCGAAAACTTTTTTGTGCATACTGGATTGCGTTCCTCTTTAAAATGTACATAAATAGATTTCGTCGTATGAATGTTTTTTTTTTACTAAATGGTACTTAGGCTCCGACCACCTAAAAGGAAAGGCCAAACTGCTGTTCGAGATAACCTGAAAAGCTTTCATTTTCTGTTATTTCAAGAAAAACAGATGTTGTCGGTTCCCGTTTTCTATTTCGTCCTCTCATTCCTTTGTAGCCGATCCAGCCCTGTTCATGGATCGTCTGAGGTCAAAGGTAAGCCACTATAAGTTCGAATTTCTTCAAAAACTTTTGACACTGATTTTAAGAGCCTCCAAAGTAAATAGATAAATGTTCTAAAGGTATTTTGAAGCGAATGTTTCTTGAGTCAAGTTAAGGAGGGAAGGGTGAGTCTTCATGCATTCTAGCTTATCCAAACCTAAACTAACCTAACCTTGAATGCGTCAGCCCAACATTACTGCCCTGCAGGTTTTGGACCTTATTTTGGATCTTTTTATTGTCACTTGTACACACTACCAGGGTTTGTTGATATTTTCTCTAATTTAATATTTTTGCTTTATGCTGAGAAGACCTCAGAGCAGTGCCCTAAACCTCCCTCCTTTATCCAGACTTGCTTCAGTGTGAGTTCATAAACCGATGCTTCCTTTGCTTTGAATTACATGTCCATACCGACCATCACGACGCTCAGCTGACTACTGTGCCTTACTTCTGTGCTGTCAGTAAGTTTCATTAGACCCCTGTTGACAAAGTCGAGGGGTCTATAGTTTTCCCTTTGTTTACTGTGTCTGTCTGTCTGTCTGCTTTTCTTTCTGTCTGCCCAGCATCTCTTACACTAGATGGACAGAAAGAGAATCCTTAAGTGTCTTTATCTAGTGGTTAGACTTCCCAAGGCTGTGTATATATGAAATGCAGAAATAGTACCAGGATGAATATTTAGTATATTACTCCATGAAATAAACTCAATAAACCTTCTCGATTTAAATTATCGTTTTCGTTTTGAATTCAATGGAGAGTAGTTACGGCCAGAGGATCTGAAAAAGAAAGATAAAATTTCTTGAATGTTAAAAAATCGTTGATAAAAGAGGCAGACGGCAGTATAAAAAGATAAATGAAAAGAAATGTCAAATTCCTACTGCTGGAAGTATCTTAGTGTCCTGATTCTGGGAGTATCTCAATATCTAAATAATGGAGGGCTCTCAGCCTCCCATTATCTCACTCTCCAATGAATGAAACTCCCTCACTCCCCAGTGAATGAAAGTCCCTCGACCGCTGGAAAGGAATTTGAGGAAAAAAAAAAGTTTTAAAGGTGTAACAGGACAACCTCGCATTTCTACTATGAAAAAAAAATGTTAGGAGAGGTAGGAAATTAGGATGGAAGGAAGGATATACGTATGAATAGAGGTATAGTAAAAGGAATGACAAGGGTTTCAGCTAGGGACCTAAGGGACGCTGCAGAGAACCTTAAGTTATCCTACACGGCACTATCCCTATAGAGGGTTATAACATGGGATCCCTTTCTCCTTCTTATGTCACATTTTCTCAGGATAATGAACTTTCCTCTAGGTTTCCTTTGTTTACATAGTGAAGGGTTACAAGCTCTACATACTGTTTTACAAAAAATGCTTTCTGTTCAAATAATTAAGTCGTTGATTATATCATATTGAAATCATAGCTACTTTGAACACCAGATTTCTTGTAGGGAACTAGGCCTATTGGTTTCCTTTGTCTGTGAGATTTTCTATTCAGAAAGCAATGTCCACATTTCGACCAAGGATGATGCTGATATCAAATGGGTTCAAGTGGTCCTGGTAATAAAACATCAGAAATTACTTTGGCAGGGCCGGAGGAAACTTCCGCTTCAAGCGGACTATGTAGTGCTGTGAGATGGATCCAACACGAAGCTGATGGTAAAGAGTTTCCATGTGCAGTAACACCTCTCTCTGCAAAAGAAAATGTCTCCAATTATACAGTGGAATAGCAGGTGCACTTTCCCTGAGACAGTGAATGAATTCTAATTTGAATTCCCAACTAAATGCGCCCAATGCTGCTCAATGAAGTCGAGGTTCTGAATCACGAGCATAACCTAGCCCGGCTCGGTCAAGTTTTACTCAAAGGAATTATAGCACTAACGATTATTAAACACCAAACATGCTGAAACAGTGGATGGCTTAGGTGTAGGGGTTTTAGTCTCATGGTTTTCAACAGAGTAGGAGTATTAAATTAGGATTTACACGGTTGTATAGGAATGCCACTAGCCCTGTGACCTGAGAGATTTCTTTGCCTCTGATGTCCCCAGATGCGAAAGGATGCCTCTTCAAAGGCAGTCGTTGGTACACTGGTCCGGTCCCCTCCCCATTGTTGAGAGGCAGCTTCCCCAAACACCAACCTGGCTCCTGAGGGCCTCTATAAGGTGGTGGTTGCCCTCGGGGTAGCATGGTCACGTGACATCTATGGTGGCCGGTATGCAAACTCCCAGGACTTTGATCTAGGTAATTTCACTCCCGAAAGCAAATTCCCGAGATCTATAATAGCATCACACAATCCCTGGCATTTTTTTTTTTTGCCATGACCCTACGTTAAGTTTGGTAAGGTTAGGTTAGTTCAAAGAGGTATCCTCCAGGTAAATTGGGTGTGGAGGAATTTAATGAGATTATTTTCAAGGAGATTCTAGTTTTTAAGATATAGCGCCCCTCTTTTCCAGGGAAGGTTCTAGTTAATAATAGGTTCTGACGGTACAAAGACATTTCTATAATCATGTCTCATACCATTCTGAGCACCCATCCTTCAGGCAAAGAAGTCCGTACATTGCTTAAGTTACATTTACGAAAGACAGAAAACAAATGCTGATGGAATAAAAGACAAGAATTGATCCGACCTCCACCTTACTTGGGTCATGCGCTAGATTTTCCTTGCATATATAACCCATAAAAATTATATTCCTAACGTTTAACGTGAATTAAAAAGGGCTAAAATCTATGTGCAAATAGAGCCTTGTTTCACCAACGAAAAATCAAAATAAATACACAATATTTTATCAGAAATAAATTTTCTGTACTGTTTAACATGCCCATTATTTATTTTATACACTTTCATTCTAATAGATAAATGAAAATGATCCTATCCTAAAATTCCTGTATCCTTGACTAGGGGATGTTTAGTATAAAACGTTACTTCCCGATGTAACAGATGCCAATCTAGGCAGGAATATCTCAATTAGATTTAATATCATTACTAGCATCACACGGTGAATTATTCACAGCATCGATGATAGTCATGGGGAACTGCATTATGGTAACCAACATAGGAAGTGCGATGCTGAGTCAAAGGAAGGGAAAGTTGCCTTGGAAAGAATGAATTGGAAATACAGACAAAGAGGCAAAGAACGGTAACTGACTGCTCTTGAAATTACTCCATTACAGTACACGGACATCTGTGGTCTTGTTTTCTTCCGGATTGATGAACAGGGGAAAGCACTACAGCAATAAAGGAACACATGGGGGCCCCTGGAGGAGAGAGGGAGCAAAAGGGGGAAGAGGAGTGAACAGCTTCATAGCTGGAAATCTTCTAAGGGCTCATGTGGGTTGCATCCTGGTTTTACAATCTCGGTTCCAACGGGCCTGTGTCCAGGCTTGTTCCTCTGGCCCAAGATAGACTCTGCCCACTGCAGTACCTAAAGGGATTAATTCTGGAGCAGAGGCATTCAAAGAGAACAGAGGCTCAGTGAAAATGGGCGACTTAAGAATGTCTGAATTTCCTTTCTGAAAGGCATTATTTTTTTATTGGTTCTGGCTTCAATCCTGAACAATATATATTGCTTCAAAATGTGTAGACGTGATAATAGTGATTGTAATTATTGTTCAGGCATAGTTTTATGTAGTACATTATGTAAAGCTCCGTCCACACGGTCGAACTTTGCCCGACAGACTTTGTTCGATGTGACATCAGAAGCGGGAAAAGTCAGAATCTTATACCCAGTTTCTCCGCTTCTGATGGCACATCAAACAAAGCTTTAGGCGAATAGCAAGATTTTGACTAAACTTCTGACAAATATTAAGTTTGATAGCAATCGTAGAGTATGGGTTTAGAGAAGGAATGACAGTGTCTTCTTTCATCTTGAAACCTACTGACTAAGATTTTTGAAAGTGAATGGAGAAGTTTGCCCATCACATACATAAATGTGAAAAAAGGTTCTTGATAGAACTAGCACACGTGAATATAAGAGTAACTGGGGATGCACGCAGATGGTAATCTGTTCAGAGGAATTAAAAATTTTTAGGATTAAGACAATACACGAGAGATCATGAAAATGGGAGAATTGGTCCAAGTCTTGGGTATTCACTATCTTTACTGATGTATCGATGCAAAGGGCCAGAGAAGATGTGGATACACAATTGTGAATAGATTTAGTGCTTCACACCAAGTATCCATGTTTTACGTCTTATGATCACAATCAGAATATATGGAGTGAAGGCTCACAATGACAGTTTTCTTTTAGTTTGGGTCAACAAATCAATTTTCATTATTTGCCTGTTTCTTCTGAAATATATATCTGAACTTAAGTTACATAGGGTTATCAAAGAAATGCTAATTATGCTGCTATATTTATTGTATACAGGGTCGCAAGAAAAACACACTGATTTACAAGGTTTAAAAGTTTTCTTAACCTAACTTACTAAATTCTAAGATACATCTGGAGGGAAACCAAACATACGAATCCTTTTCCTCCTGTCAAGAGCTGCTATGTGAATGCCCTTTTAGCACAGAGGGACGTTATAATTAGCGAAGGTGCAAAGGGCTGAAGCCGAAATGGTGATGCTGGTGTTGGTCAAGGTTGATGTCACGGTGAGAGTGGTGGTCGTGCTCTGCCACAGGGTGAAGAAGAGCTTCTCGTTCTTGTCTTCCTTCACCGCCTGTGGGACTTCCTCTATTGACTCCTCCAGCTGGACGCTTTTCTCTGGAATCTTGTCACGGATGCTGAGTCTTCGCTTCCGCCTCAAGTTACGACCAGTACAGGCTTGAATAGGTGGTGGTGGTGGACTACCTGCTGCCGTTGTTGCTGGTAAAAATTAGGAAATACTTGTAGTCATAGTTAGTAAGAATAACTTTGTTAACAGGAATTTACCTGTTATAGTATCTCAGAAACACATCTAAAAATTGGATATCAAGTGGGCCCCTTGCATAAGGACACTGAAAGACTTCCAACAATTGGAGAGTGAGATAAGGGAAGACTGAGGGAGTTTCATTCATTAGAGAGTGAGATAATGGGAGGCTGAGAGCCTTCAATTATTTAGATATTGAGATACTCCCAGAATCAGGACACTGAGATACTTCCAGCGGTAGGAATTTGACATTCCTTTTCATTTATCTTTTTATACTGCCGTCTGCCTTTTTTATCAAAGATTTTTGAACATTTAAAAAACTTTATCTTTCTTTTTCAGACCCTCGGCCATAAGTTGTCTCCAGTGAATTCAAAATGAAAACGGTAATTTAAATCGAGAAAGTTTATTGAGTTTATTTCATGGAGTAATATAGCAATATTCATCGTGGTACTATTTCTGCACTTCAGATATACACAGCCTTGGGAAGTCTAACCACTAGAAGAAGACACTAAAATTCTCTTTCATTTACTTGATTTGGTACTTGATCATCAGGCCCTGTCTGTCACTAGTTTAAGAGATGCTGGGCAGACAGTGAGACAAGCCAGTGTAAACAAAGGGGAAACTACAGACCTCGGCTCCGTCAACAAAGGGATTAATGAAACTTACTGACAGCACAGAAGTAGGGCACAGTCGTCAGCAC
>NC_087221.1:49887077-49939577 GCF_015104395.2 Macrobrachium nipponense
AAACACAACCCAAAGTTGCACTTCAAAATATCTGAAAGCGTTCTATTACTGTGTCACCTAGGAGTTCCTCAATGCAATGTAAAATAGAGAAAATGATCAGCTGTTTTCATCTTTATTCTGAGAAAATTCTCTGAAAGTATACCAGATTTGCAAAGAAATGTGAGCTTTTTGAAATAAATTAAAATATAAGAAAAACCATATCTTTTTTCTGCGTTTACAGGCTTCCATCGTAAATTGTTTTTGCCTTTTTAAGGCTACTCATATTTTTCTCCGTTTACAGTCTTTTTCTACTGACTTTTCTCAATGTAAAAAATCCTCTCCTTTTAACAGCTTTTTCACATTGTATCCCGTTTCACCAACTATTCTTCCATCCTTTTGTCCTTTTCAACATCCTTTCGTGCTTCCTTCTTTCCTTTGGAGATTTTTCTCAAATTTTTAGCTTATAGCAGACTTCTCAATCTTCCATTTCTATTGTGCGCTCTACTCGAATTCTCCTCCTTCTCCTCACGCAGATCTCCTCATTCTCCCTTTTCCCCATTTGCAGAATTTTAAAGATTTTTTTTCTCCTGCAGAAGAAAGCGCAAAAGCAAAGTTTTTCCTGAAGTCTTACCAGACGACGACTGTCACGACGCTGAGCGTCGTGCTGACAACTGTGCCTTACTTCTGTGCAGTCAGTAAGTTTCATTATTCTCTTATTGACAAAGTCGAGAGGTCTATAGTTTTCCCTTTGTTTACATAGGCTAGTTGTCGGGCTGTCTTTCTGTCTGCCCAGCATCTCTTACACTAGTGACAGACAATGCCTGATGATCAAGTACCAAATCAAGTAAATGAAAGAGAATCGTTAAGTGTCTTTTTCTATTGGTTAGACTTCCTAAGGATGTGTTTATATGAAATGCAGAAATAGTACCAGGATGAATATTATTATATTACTCAATGAAATAAACTCAATCAACTTTCTCGATTTAAATTACTGTTTTCGTCTTGAATTCACTGAAGTGAATTTATGGCCAGAAGGTCTGAAAAAGAGAGATAAAGTTTCTTAAATGTTCAAAAATCTTTGAAAAAAGAGAAAGAAGACAGTTTAAGAAGATATTTAAAAGGAATTCCAAATTCCTACTGCTGGAAGTATCTCAGTGTCCTGATTCTGGGAGTATCTCAATATCTAAATAATGGAAGGTTCTCAGCCTCCCATTGTCTCACTCTCCAATGAGTGAAAGTCCCTCAATCTCCCCTTATCTTACTCTCCAATTGTTGGAAGTCTTTCAGTGTCATTATGCAGGGAGCCACTTGGTATCCAATTTTTAGATGTGTTTCTGAGATTCTATAATCAAGGTAAATTTCTTTTTACCAAGTTATTCTTACTATCTGTGACTAGAAATATTTCCTATTTTTCACCAGCAACAGTGGGACCACCGGTAGTAGGGTTAGTGCCACCACCTATTCAAGGCTGTACTGGGCGTCGCTTTGGGCGGAAGCTAAGATTCACTATCCGTGATCAGGTTCCAGAGAAAAGTGTCCAGCAGGAGGAAATGGCAAAGGACGTCCCACAGGCGGTGAAGGAGGATAGGAATGAGAGACTCTTCTTCACTTTGTGGCAAAGCACGACCACCACTCTCACCGTGACATCAACCTTGACCAACAACAGTATCACCATTTCGGCTTCAGCCCTTTGCAGTTTCACTAATTACAACGTTCCTGTATGCTAAAAGGACATTCATGTAGCAGTTCTTGGAAAGCTAAAAAGAATTCGCATGTTTGGTTTCCCTCTAGATGTATTTTAGAATTAAGTAAGTTAAGTTAAGAAAACTTTTAAACATTATCAATTAGTGTGTTTTTTCTTGTGAGCCTGTATAGAATAAATGTAGCAGCATAGTTAGCATTTCTTTGATAGCCCTATGTAAGATAAGTTCAGAAATATATTACAGAAGAAACGGGCAAATAATGGAAATTTATTTGTTGACCAAAACTAATAGAAAACTGTCATTGTGAGCCTTCACTCCATATATTCTGACTGTGATCATGAGACATAAAACATCCAGGACAACATGGATACTTGGTGTGAAGCACTAAATCTATTCACAATTCTGTATCCACATCTTCTCTGGCCTTTTGCATCGATACATCAGTAAAGATAGTGAATACCTGAGACATGAACCCATTCTCCCATTTTCATGATCTCACGTGTTTTGCTTTAATCCTAAAAACTTTTAATCACTCTCAACAATTACCATCTGCGTGCATCCCCAGTTACTCTTATATTCAAGCCTGCTAGTTCTGTCATGAACCTTATTTTAGATTCATGTATGTGATGGGCTAACTTCTCCATTCACTTTCAAACTTCTCAGTCAATAGGTTTCAAGATGGAATCTTCATCTGGAGACTGTCATTCCTTGTCTAAACCCGTACTCCATGATTGCTATCAAACCTAACATTTGTCGGAAGTTTAGTCAAAATCTTGCTATTCACCTTACATAATGTACTACATAAAACTATGCCTGAACAAACGTTATAATCGCCTTTATCACCTCTACACATTTTGAAGTAATATATATTGTTCAGGATATAAGTCAGAACCAAGCAAAAATAACTCCTTTCAGAAAGGAAATTCAGACATTCTTCAGTCACCCATCTTGACTGAACCTCTGTTCTCTTTGAATGCCTCATGAATTATCTTACTCTGTTCCTTTTGGCTGCTCCAGAATTAATCCCTTTAGGTACTGCAATGGGCAGAGTCTATCTTGGGTCAGAGGAACTAGCATGGACAGGCCCCCTGGAACCAAGATTATAAAACCAGGAGGCAATCTGCACAGGCCCTTAGAAGATCTCCAGCTATGAAGCTGTTCATCCTCTTCCTTCTTTTGCTCTCCCTCTCCTCTGGGGACCCCCATAGTGCTGTCCACAGTTCAGTAATGGATTAATTTAGAGAGCAGTCATTTACCGTTTTTTAGCATATTTGTCTGTACTTCCGATTCATTCTCTCCAAGGTGACTTTCTCCACAATCGAATCAGCATCATGGTTCCTATGTTGGTTACTGTAATACAGTTCCTCATGGCTATCATCGATGCTGTAAATAATCCCCCTTGTGATGCTAGTAGTGATATTAAATTTAATTGTGATATTCCAGCCTAGACTGGCGTCTGTTACATCGGGAAGTAACTTTGTTGTTTCATGCTAAACATCCCCTAGTTAATCAAACAACGCAGTATTTCTTTCTGTATAAGCTCCCAGTCACTCTCTGTCCCTGTGAGTGAACTTTGATGTGGAATAATAAAAGAAAATCGTGTTTAATGTTCCCATTGTGTCTATTGTCTTAGTACTGATCCTAGAGTGCAATTCCTTTTGAGACTCAATTATCATGGCTAGTTGTGAGAGGAAATTTGGAAACCCTTGGAAATGGCACCCAGATTAAATAGCAACCTTCTCTGCTGAAACCTTACTTCTGTGCCTGGATCATTTCCCACCCACGTGCACTGGTTGACCTGCAATCAACCACTTTCCATTTCATATCTGGACCCATTCGAGTCCCTGTCACCCTGAAGGAGTAACTTGCTACTCACGTAATTTAAATGTAAATATAGTTCAGTTAAACACAATCTCTATAGTTTTATATAATCTTCTTCCATCCATTGATACTGGCTTTCAGCAATAGGTTGTTTGTTATGGTCTTGTTCTCTTGCAAGGCCTCATAGGAGTGCTAGAGAGTCACTTCTATAGTTTTCAGAGTCCGAGAACAGGAGATTTATAACAATATATATTCTCAGCCTCATCATTAGTTGGGGTTGCTGTTTCTAATTAGCCCCCTCCAGCCTTTTCTATCCAGAAGGGATCTGTTAACATAACAGATGTTGGCACATCCTGACTCTAACCCTCCCTATTAATACAGGCTTGGCACCGGCATTGAATTCAGTTGGCTTTCCTGTCCCTGTTACTATGTTTTACAAACATATGCACACACATATAGTATATAAAATAGTTTGCCTATCTATTGGAATATGAGAGACTGCCTATGAAATTTTTGCCAATATGAATCTTATTTTCTGAAATTACGGGGCTTGTTTCATAACCCAGTCGTCAAAGCTAACTGTAGCTAGTTCAACAGTGGTAACAGTGCAGGACCTCACTGGGAGCAATGCGTGAGCCCCTGGCATGTCTCAGCATCTCCCGGTGGCAAATTCCCGAGATGTATACACTGGTATTGCACAAGCCCGTCTTTTTTTTTTTTTCTTTTTTTGCTATGCCCCTAGATTAGGTTACATTAAGTTGGGTTAGCTCGGGTTAGACCAAAAAGGATTCTCGTAGGTAATTTGGGTGCGGGAAACGTAATGACATTATTTTCAGGATGATTCCACAGCAAGTTTTTTTAGGAAATCCTCCCAGTGCTCTCAAGTTGTATGACTCTGCCAGCAGGTCGCTCCACAATTGAGGGGACAATTCGGCCTTTTATAAGACATTACTCACGGAAGATATCCTCATAGGCAAAATGGTTTCTCTGTGTCTCACTTTGTTTGGTTTTATGTACAACCCTCCACAGGGAAGATTCCCTCTCTAGGAGGCACTTGTATGTTTTCTAAATAAGTTGCTTCTTGTATTTTATAATTGTCTTTTAGTATTTTTCACCATTATTATAGCTCCTGCAGCAAAGGAGAGTCTTTAGGTTATTTTTAAAGTTGCTTTCTTCTTGTGTGATCTTCACTTCAGGCAGTACTGGTGACATACACCAAACATACTTCTACCTTCATTATTGAATGTCATTATATTCACAGACTGCTGGACTTTAATGAATCTTGATTTTTCAGTATCCTAAAATGTTGTAACATTGACACAGAATGGAATATATAACTTAGGCCAAAGTTGAGGTCATTCAATGCTGGAAAGGAATTTGAGAAAAAAAAAGTTTTAAAGGTGTGACAGGATAACCTCGCATTTCTACTATGAAAAGAATGTTGTTAGGAGAGGTAAGAAATTAGGATGGAAGAAAGAGAATGAGAATAGAGGTATAGTAAAAGGAATGACAAGGGTTGCAGGTTGGGACCTAAGGGACGCTGCAGAGAACCTTAAGTTATCCTACACGGCACTATCCCCGTAGAGGGTAATAACATGGGTTCCCTTTCTCCTTCTTATGTCACATTTTCACAGGATAATGAACCTTCCTCAAGGTCTCCTTTGTTTATATAGTGAAGGGTTACAAGTTCTACACACTTGTACAAAAAATGCTTTCTGTTCAAATAATTAAGTCGTTGATTATATCATATTGTAATCATGACTACTTTGAACACCAGATTTCTTGTAAGAAACTAGGCCTATTGGATTCCTTTGTCTGTGAAATTTTCCATTCAGAAAGCAATGTCCTCATTTCCACCAAGGATGACGCTGATATCAAATGGGTTCAAGTGGTCCTGGTAATAAAACATTAGAAATTACTTTGGCAGGGCCGGGGAATACTTCTCAGGGGATTTCCGCTTCAAGCGGACTATGTAGTGGTGTGAGATGGATCCAACACGAAGCTGATGGTAATGAGTTTCCATGTGCAGTAACACCTCTCTCTGCAAGAAAAAATGTCTCCATTTATAAAGTGGAATGGCAGGCACACTTTCCATGAGACAGTGAATGAGTTCTAACTTGAATTCCCAACTAAATGTGCCCGATGCGGCTCGATGTAGTCGAGGTTCGGGATCATGAGCGTAACCTGGCCTGGCTCAGCCAAACTTCATTCAGAGGAATTATAGCACTAACGATTATTAGACACCAAAGATGCAGAAACAATGAATGACTTAGGCGTAGCGGTTTCCAACAGAGTAGAAGTATTAACTCTAGGGCTGAGAACTAGAAGGGCCAATGTCATAAAACCATGTCTTCAGAAAAACGCATTTAAAATATTGCTTCCTTTATTAAAAATTTAGGTAAGTACAGCAAACGAAAGCTTTTTTTTTTCGGGGGTGATTGCTTAACTTATAACCTGTTATTTCCGGTTCAAGGCATTGCTTTATTGTTGAACATTTTAAAGAAAAAAATATATTAGTCAAAACGTTGAAAATTTTGTTTCCTGCAAATTGTGTAAATTTTTTTTTTATATATATTTTGAATTTAAGCCACATCTTTCTATTGGCTATATATATTGCAATATCAGTAAGATTCTTGCTTGGAATTAAATAAAACATCCTCAATCAATGGCTAAAGAAATTGAAAAAACAAGATTGATACATTAGCAAACACAAGTAGATTAGTCAAAATAAATAAAAAATTTGATATATTTTTAACATGTAGAGTTCAATAGAAAAGTAATGATCTATAGTCATTAGGATATCAGTCATAACACTCACACAATGGGTTCATCATCTAAATAAACATCATCTGAAGCATCTTCTGCTGCCTGCAGGCTTCTGTAAAAATGTCTGCTTCCTGCAGAAATAAGTGGAAGGAGATCCATCAAGTCCTTCAACTTTTTGGGTGGAATTTTCCTTGGTCCCTTTTCAAGCTGTGGGAGAATCCACATGGGTGGTCTTCCTTTTTCCTTTCTTCTTAAATCTAAATGCTGTGGTGTAGCATTTTGGAAAAAGGATGTCCAGCACATAATCTGGCCAATTTCATTTTGATTGTATTACATCTTGATTTTCATTCAATTTACTTGTTGTCCATTTTTATCTTTGTGGCGATTCACCAGAGGGCCAGCAGACATATACAAACTTTTAAAATTAATGAGATCTGCTGTTTGCATTTCAGTCACTTGTAATTTATTTTTTCTATGGATTGCTCTGATGGTTTTGCTCCAGTCCCGTGGCACCTCAATATTTGCAGCTGATTTCTTATATTTTTCTATCAAGACATGTACTGTGTCTGCTTCCATGTGTGTATGGCTAGGTTCTAAAAAGGAATGTGTTATTTTTATCTACTTACTCCTGGAAACATGCATAAGCATGGCTGCAAATAAGTGGTTCCTATTTTGGCCACCACACGAGTCACTGAATAGCCGAATATCCTTAATGTTTTCTGGGAGGCCATTCAACCATTTCATTACACATGAACCTATTTCTTGGCCACCCTTTTTTCAATTGTTTTATCCCATATCATGCAGTGTGCTTTATTTCCATCCACACTTGTTTCAAAAATGGTTAGGTTATGTACAGCAAGTTGTCTCTTGTAGTAAACTATTCCTGTCAGCAACATTGGGCAAGGCAATACTTTCTGGAGGTCAAAGGATGCAGTAACAATTCCTTTGTTTTTAGCAGCAAACTCTTTATCAGCTCTTTTTTCATTGTAAGCCATCTCTGCTAGTTCATGGCGTTTTGCTTTCTCTTCTTCAATGCGATTTTTATCATCCTCACCAGCAGTCAGTAGGGATGCCTTAAAAGTGTCACATTTTTCACAAGTGTCCTGGGATGGGTGATGGAAGGACAGATTGAAGCCTTCATTGAAGATTTTTCTGTACATTGACTCTTTTTCTGGTGTCAAGTTGTTGTCATGGCAGTATTTTTGGTACAATCGATACATCTGAGCTATTGTGAGATCTGGATTCAAATATTTTCTTTGTGAGTCTGCACCGGTATAGTGACTTTTCCAGGCCCGAAACTGGTTAATTTGCATCTAAATCATCTCTAGTGATTTGGGGGATATTTTCTTCAGTTTCCCATGTTTGCCGCTTCCATCCGGTGCTACAATGCCACTTTCAGACTGTCGCATCTTCTCTGTAACAGTTCTAGCTTTCTTGAGCATCATACCATAAGTAGATATAAAAATTTTTGGCACACTTCCTTTTCAGGTTTTGCTTCTTTGAGAAAGTAGTGCCTTGAAAATCTTCGGCTTTCACCTTCGCTGCGTCGCAACCTCTGACTTTTCTTATTTTCTTCAATAATCAAACCACAAAGGATTTGATTTTGTTCTTCTGGTGTTGCATTTCTATAATCCTGGTATATCATCCTCCGATCCTCTTCTTTAAACTTCTCATAGCATCTTCTCCGACAGCTTTATCGGCATGGGCTTCTCATAGGCTGACCTTTCATCAATTTTCCTGTTGTGGAAACATATTCTTCTCCTCTCGCCTTCTTCCTTTTGCAAATATTTCTCTTCCTACTCTGACTTCTTCCTGTTACTGGTACATCATCTGTAATAAAAGAATAAAAACAAGTCAGCAAAAATTTAATGAATATGATACCATTCTTATCCTAATAAATACTATTCATAACAACAGAACGAGTGCTATACCTTGCAAAATCTAAGATTTTGTAAAGTAACAATCTTTTACTATATTAATGTAATCGTGAAATTTGTAATATCTGAGTCTAAAAACGTAAGAAAAAAATATTTTATTACCTAGGATGGAATCCCCTTCTTCATCAGATTCATTTGAAGACGGTCGTAGTCCTTATCAACAACAGAATCATCGGTATCACTTTCCTCTTGGTTCTCCATTATGACAACCTAGTTAGAAGACTGCAGGAGGGAGACTGGTGGGAGAGCGATTAAATCGATTGTAATAAGTCTTGGAACCACATTAGTAACAGAAACAATGGTTAGAAATAGTATTTTTAAAGTTATGTACAGGTGAATTATAAACGGGATAGTGCACAAGAAAGGCTGAAGTTGACATTGGCCTCTCACGTGGCCCTCTATGGTTGTAGTAAAGAAATGCAGCAAGGGCCAATCTCAACATTGGCCTTTCTAGCATGAATATTGTTCATTTGTCACTCGACTTTGGCAAGAATAGAGCGCAATATTGTAGCTCCCTGAACCCGTGGCAACATTGGCCATTATAGCACTGAAACAGAGATAAATTTCTAGTTTAGTGACGGTCTTAACTACAATCGGCCATTTTTTGACATTGGCCCTTGTAGTTCTCAGCCCTAGAAATTAGGATCTACACGGTTGTATAGGGATGCCGCTAGCCCCGTGACCTGAGAGACTTACCTGTGATGTCCCCAGATGCGAAAGGATGCCTCTTCAAAGGCAGTCGTTGGTACGCTGATCCGGTACCTTCCCCATTGTTTGAGAGGTAGCTTCCCCAAGCACCAACCTGGCTCCTGAGGGCCTCGGTAAGGTGGTGGTTGCCCTCGGGGTAGCATGGTCACGTGACATCTATGTTGGCCGGTATTTAAACTCCCAGGACTTTGATCTAGTTAATTTCACTCCCGATAGCAAATTCCCGAGATCTATAATAGCATCACACAATCCCTGGCATTTTTTTTTTTTTCATGACCCTAGGTTAAGTTTGGTCAGGTTAGGTTAGTTCAAAGAGGAACCCTCCTGTTAAATTGGTGTTGAGAAATTTAATGAGATTATTTTGAAGGAGATTCTAGTTTTTAAGATATAGCGCCCCTCTTTTCCAGGGAAGGTTCTAGTTAATAATAGGTTACAGTTTGCGAATATGCCTCTTTAACTCCTGGTAAATTGAGCATCAGTTTCTTTAACACCCGATAATTTGACACCCAAAATAAACAAATAGATCATTATTAGTAAGCATATATTTTGGAAACACCTAGTTTATGAAATGAAAATAACTTGATTTAACTGTTTATGAAGTCAAAGACTTAGTTTACATATAATTTTTTTTTTATCATTCATATATTTCAATGACATTTGGTAGCAGCTGGACCTGAGGTTCTGACGGTACAGAAACATTTCTATAACCATGTCTCATACCATTTTGAGCACCCAAACTTTGGGCAAAGAAATCCGTAGATTGCTTAAGTTACATTAACGAAAGACACAAAACAAATGCTGATAGAACAAAAAACAAGAAGTGATCTGACCTCCACCTTACTCGGGTCACGTGCTAGATTTTCCTCGCATATATAAGCCATAAACATTATATTCCTAATGTTTAATCAACGTAAATTAAAAAGGGCTAAAATCTACGGGCAAATAGAGCCTTGTTTCACCAACGAAAATCAAAATAAATATGCAATATTTTATCATAAATAAATTTTCTGTACTGTTTAACATTCCCATTATTTATTTTATACACTTTCATTCTAATAGGTAAATCAAAATGCTCCTATCCTAAAATTCCTGTATCCTTGACTAGGGGATGTGTAGTATGAAACAACGTTACTTCCCGATGTAACAGATGCTAGTCTAGGTTGGAATATCACAATTAGATTTAATATCACTACTAGCATCACAAGGTGAATTATTTACATCATCGATGATAGGCATGGGGAACTGCATTACAGTAACCAACATAGGAACTGCGATGCTGAGTCAAAAGAGTGGAAAGTTGCCTTGGAAAGAATGAATTGGATATACAGACAAAGAGGCAAAAAATAGTACCTGACTGCACTTGAAATTACTACATTACAGTGCATGGGCATCTGTGGTCTTGCTTTCTTCCGAATTGCTGAGCATGGGACAGCACTATGACAATAAAGGAACACAAGGGGGTCCCTAGAGGAGAGAGGAAGCAAAAGGAGGAAGAGGAGTGAACAGCTTCGTAGCTGGAAATCTTCTAAGGGCCTGTGCAGTTTGCCTCCTGGTTTTATAATCTCGGTTCCAACGGGCCTGTGTCCAGGCTTGACCTCTGGCCCAAGATAGACTCTGCCCACTGCAGTACCTAAAGGGATTAATTCTGGAGCAGCCAATTGGAACAGAGTAAGATGATTAATGAGCCATTCAAAGAGAACGGAGGCTCAGTGAAAATGGGCTACTGAAGAATGTCTGGATTTTCTTTCTGAAAGGCGTTGTTTTTTTATTGGTTCTGGCTTAAATCCTGAACAATATATATTGCTTCAAAATGTGTAAAGGTGATAAAAGCGATTATAATGATTGTTCAGGCATAGTTTTATGCAGTACATTATATAAAGCACCGTCCACACGGTCGAACTTTCCCCGACAGACTTTGTTCGATGTGACATCAGAGGCAGGAAAAGTCAGAACTTTATCCCCAGTTTCTCCACTTCTGAGCTCACATTGAACAAAGTCTGTCGGGCAAAGTTCGACCGTGTAGATTGGGATTTAGGTGAACAGCAAGATTTTGACTGAACTTCTGATAAATGTTAGGTTTGATAGCATCGTAGAGTACGGGTTTAGAGAAGGAATGACAGTGTCTTCTTTCATCTAGAAACCTATTGACTAAGAAGTTTGAAAGTTGATGGAGAAGTTTGCCCATCACATACATGAATCTGAAAAAAGGTTCTTGATAGAACTAGCACACGTGAATATAAGAGTTACTGGGGATGCGCGCAGATGGTAATCTGTTCAGAGTGATTAAAAGTTTTTAGGATTAAGAAAAAACACGTGAGATCAAGAAAATGGGAGAATGGGTCCAAGTCTTGGGTATTCACTATCTTTACTGATGTATCGATGTAAAGGGCCAAAGAAGATGTGGATACAGAACTGTGACCGGATTTAGTGCTTCACACCAAGTATCCATGTTTTACGTCTTATGATCACAATCAGAATATATGCATTGAAGGCTCACAATGACAGTTTTCTTTTAGTTTGGGTCAACAAATCAATTTTCATTATTTGCCTGTTTCTTCTGAAATATATATCTGAACTTAAGTTACATAGGGTTATCAAAGAAATGCTAATTATGCTGCTATATTTATTGTATACAGGGTCGCAAGAAAAACACACTGATTTACAAGGTTTAAAAGTTTTCTTAACCTAACTTACTAAATTCTAAGATACATCTGGAGGGAAACCAAACATACGAATCCTTTTCCTCCTGTCAAGAGCTGCTATGTGAATGCCCTTTTAGCACAGAGGGACGTTGTAATTAGCGAAGGTGCAAAGGGCTGAAGCCGAAATGGTGATGCTGGTGTTGGTCAAGGTTGATGTCACGGTGAGAGTGGTGGTCGTGCTTTGCCACAAGGTGAAGAAGAGCCTCTCGTTCTTGTCTTCCTTCACCGCCTGTGGGACTTCCTCTATTGACTCCTCCAGCTGGACGCTTTTCTCTGGAATCTTGTCACGGATGCTGAGTCTTCGCTTCCGCCTCAAGTTACGACCAGTACAGGCTTGAATAGGTGGTGGTGGTGGACTACCTGCTGCCGTTGTTGCTGGTAAAAATTAGGAAATACTTGTAGTCATAGTTAGTAAGAATAACTTGGTAAAAAGAAATTTACATTGGTTATAGATCTCAGAAACACATAAAAATTGGATTAAGTGGCCCCTTGCATAATGACACTGAAAGACTTCCAACAATTGGAGAGTGAGATAAGGGCGGTCGAGGGACTTTCACTCTCTGGAGGGTGAGGGAGTTTCATTCATTGGAGAGTGAGATAATGGGAGGCAGTAGGAATTTGACATTTTTTTCATTTATCTTTTTATACTGCCGTCTGCCTCTTTTATCAACGATTTTTTAACATTCAAGAAATTTTATCTTTCTTTTTCAGACCATTTGGCCGTAACTACTCTTTATTGAATTCAAAACGAAAACGGTAATTTAAATCGAGAAAGTTTATTGAGTTTATTTCATGGAGCAATATACTAAATATTCATCCTGGTACGATTTCTGTACTTCGTATATACACAGCCTTGGGAAGTCTAACCACTAGAAAAAAACACTTAAGGATTCTCTTTCTGTCCATCTAGTGTAAGAGAAAGGCAGACAGACAGACAGACAGACACAGTAAACAAAGGGAAAACTATAGACCCCTCGACTTTGTCAACAGGGGTCTAATGAAACTTACTGACAGCACAGAAGTAAGGCACTGTAGTCAGCACGACACTCAGCGTCGTGACAGTCGTCGTCTGGTAAGATTTCAGGAAAAACTTGGCATTCGCGCTTTCTTCTGCGGAGGAACAAAGATTTTAGAAATAACGGAAAGTTTATGGTTTAAAAAATAAGACAATATGAGAAGAGTATGCAAACCTGCAAATGAGAAAAGGAGGTATGAGAAGATCCTGAGTGTGGAAGAGAATTTGAAAAGAGCGAAAAAGAGAAATGGAAGATTGACAAGAGTCTGCACAGAGATAGAAATTTGAGAAAAGTCTCTTGCCAGGTATGGACATGTAATTCAAAGCAAAGGAAGCATCGGTTTATGAACTCACACTGAAGCAAGTCTGGATAAAGGAGGGAGGTTTAGAGAAAATTAGAGAAAATATCAACAAACCCTGGTAGTGTGTACAAGTGACAATAAAAAGATCCAAAATAAGGTCCAAAAACCTGCAGCGCAGTATTGTTGGGCTGACGCATTCAAGGTTAGGTTAGCTTAGGTTTGGATAAACTAAAATGCATGAATACTCACCCTTCCCTCCTTAACTTGCCTCAAGAAACATTCACTTCAAAATACCTTTAGAACATTTATCTATTTACTTTGGAGGCTCTCAAAATCAGTGTCAAAAGTTTTTGAAGAAATTCAAACTTATAGTGGCTTACCTTTGACCTCAGACGATCCATGCACCAGGGCAGGAGCGGCTATTAGGGCTAGCAGGACTATACTCAGAGTCAGCTTCTGTACAAAGGAACATGAGAAGACGAAATCAGAAAACGGGAACCGACAACATCTGTATTTCTTGAAGCAACAGAAAATGAAAGCTTTGCAGGTCATCTCGAACAGCAGTTTGGCCTTTCCTTTTAGGCAGTCGGAGCCGAAGAACCATTTAGTAAAAAAAAATATTCATACGACGAAATCTATTTATGTACATTTTAAAGAGCAACGCAATCCAATATGCAATGTAAATTCCATCGCACAAAAATTTTTTCGAATACAGTCGTCTTAACTGATCGTGCTCTGCAGGTATATTTTATGCCATGTATATCTAATGTGTACATCAGAAATTTCCTGATTTAGTTTTTTTTTCTTCAGTGGGGCACCCTGTCAACTCTCGATTCTACTTTTTTGCTTTATAAAAATGTCTGCGTTCTCTCATGTACTATATAAGCGGGGCAGGTCTATGGTACGAAGAAAACACGGTAGTTCTTCCGTTGGTACATGTAAACGGTATCCTTTCTGTCCATTGTACAACATAGACGGTGTACTTTGAGAAACAGGTCTACATATTAAAAAGTTCTGCGTTTCCTCATTGTCATTATAATTTCGTTTCACTTTACACCAATGATCTCATTTCAGTAAACAAGAACTAAAAGTGATCTCACCAAATCAAAATATGTGCGATGATATCAGTAATTATGGGCATGTCAGAGATTCAGTAGGTAATATTGGGACATAAGAGGTTATTCAGCGCTGAAACGGAATTGACAGTAAAATGTTTGGAAGGTGTAACATGAGTAAGAAAAAAAAAACTCATTCTGGAAGAAAAAAGAAAAGAAAAGCAAGAGAATCCTTCTGGAAGATCTGGAACAAGAATCTCTTTGTCAGAGGACGAAAAATCTTACTAAGTTCAAACAAAAAGAATGATCTCATTAAGTAAAGACAAAACAGAAATTCACGACGCACAGACAGTACAGAATCTCATTGATAAGTAAGAAGTTATTTCTTATCAAACGAACGGACGCCGAGAGGGGGACCGATCCGATATTCAAGATTCAAAACTCTTCGCATATCCTTTCCGAATTGTATGGCGAGAAAATTCATCCGCAATTCGCCCAACTATTTTTTGTTTATCTCTGTCAGGACAAGAGAACCAGTTTACTCACCATTGCAGCGGTTGACCGAAAAGCAACACTGTTCCACAAACTGCCTGTCTCCGTTTATATAGTGTCCAGTCATCTCTATAGTTGACTAGGAGACAAAAACTGTTGAGGAAAAAATTACCCAAAAGTAAACTTCATAGCAGGTTGCAGCTCGCTATTTTTTTTCCCTCGAAAACAGGAAAGAAGCTGCCACAAAATTCATTGTTAATACATATTGCCCCTTGGCAGTGTCTGGTTCAGTGTTGCAGATGTATTGATTCGTCTCCGAAGAGAGACGAAATGTTTTCTGCTTCGCTGCAGAAACAGAGACTGCAAAGCTTCACAAAATGTAAGTGAAATTATGTATGTCAATATGTCTGATTTCCTGACACAATGAAAAACGCCATTGTGTCAGGAAAATCAGACATATTGACATACACAATCTCACTTACATTTTGTAGAAGCTTTTGCTGTCTCTGTTTCTATATAGAAGCTGAAGACTACATTTTCGTTTCCTTAAAAGTACAGGATGACTAGAAAACTCTTCGGAGACGCGTCAATACACATCTGCAACACCTAACCAGACGCCGCAGACAAGTGACAATATGTATTAACAATGAATTTCGAGGCAGCTTCTTTCCTGTTTTCGAGGGGGAAAAAATAGCGAGCTGTTACCTGCCATTCTCTTTACTTTTGGGTTATTCCTTCCTCCACAGTATTGACGCGTCCCAGTCAACAACAGGCAAGACTGGAAACTATATATATATATATATATATATATATATATATATATATATATATATATATATATATATATATTATATATATATATATATATATATATATATATATATATATATTATTTACAATTAAAATTCAATTATGTAATAAGTTACATAAAAACAAAGAAAAATAAGATAAAATTACATAATTACTATAAGTTACATTAAAATTAACAAAGGAAAATAAAATAATATAAAATTACACAACAACAAGACTAAATAACCGAAACTCGCAGCAAAATCTTAAAATATAGAGAAATACACTGTTTGTTGTCAAAGAGAGCAGTTCAGGGTTCGCATCTTCGAACATCTCGGAAGATCTGTTAGGACAAATAGGCTATTAAGCAAACCACCATTTTGTGCTATTCGTCAACACTGAAGAATATGACCATCCTATCAATGTAGATTCCTTTTCAGTCCTTACTTGCAGAGCCAATGCAATGGAGCTCGGAGTGGTTGCGTCTCTATATACCCTAAGAGATAAACCCTCTCTTTGTAATAATGAGAGGTCTGTTGAATTGCTGTTTTTAGATTTTTTTCTGCTCTCTTTGACAACAAACAGTGTATTTCCCTATATTTTAAAATTTTGCTGCGAGTTTAGGTTATTATGTCTTGTAATTGTGAAATCTTATATTATTTTATTTTGCTTTGTTAATTTTAATGTAATTTTCGATCAAGTGCTACAATGGTGAGTAAACTGGTCCTCTTGTCCTGACAGAGATAAACAAAAAACCGTTGGGCGAATTGCGGATGAATTTTTCTTGTTTTGCAATTCGGAAAAGATATGCGAAGTCTGTGAAACTTTCTGCGTTCGTTGCTTGATGAGATGACTTCTTACTTAATTAATGAGATTCTGTACTGTCTGTGCGTCGTGAATTTCTGTTTTGTCTTTACTTCATGAGATCATTCTCTTTGTTTGAACTTATTGAGATTTTTCGTCCTTTGACAAAGAGATTCTTGTTCCAGATCTTCCAGAAGGATTCTCTTGTTTTATTTAATGTTTTTTTTCCTGAATAAGTTTTTTTCTTACTCCTGTTACACCTTCCAAACCTTTTACTGTCAATTCCATTTTAGCACTGAATGACCTCTTAGGTCCCAGTGCTTGGCCTTTAGCCTAGATTCTATTATAGTCAATTCAATTCATCAAATAGTGTAGCATCAGACATATTATTATTTTATTATTATTATTATTATTATTTCTTTTTTTTTTTTTTTTGCACTGTTAAGATTTTGTTCTGGTATTACCTACTGAAGCTCTTTCATACATATAATTATTGAGATCATCGCATATATTTTGACTTGTGAGATCACTTTTAGTTCTTGCTTATTAAAAAGAGATTAATGGTGTAAAATGAAACGAAGAAGGTGTAATGATAATGAGGAAACGCATAACTTCATAATATGTAGTCGTGTTCCTAAAAGTACACCGTCTATGTTGTACACTGGAGAGAAAACACATTACTTTACAGTGTACCAACGAAAGAACTACCTTGTTTACTTCGTATCAGAGGCCTACACCACTTTTAAAGTGCATGAGAGAACACAGATAGTTTTATATAGTAAAAAAGGAGAATAGAGAGTTAATAGGGAACCCCTACTAAAAAAAAAAGAAAAAAAAAGAAAAAAAGAAAAACTACATGACGACATTTCTGGTTTACACATTACATAAACATGGCATAAAATATACCTGCAAAGCACGATCAGGTAAGACGGCTGTATTCGAAAAATGTTTTGTGCAATAGAATTTACACTGCATATTGGATTGTGTTGCTCTGTACAGTGTACATGAACAGATTTCGTCGTAAAAATATTTTTTACTAAATGGTTCCTCGGCTCCGACTGCATAAAAGGAAAGGCCAAACTGCTGTTGGATGTGACCTGAAAATTCTTTATTTTCTGTTGCTTCTAGAAATACAGATGTTGTCGGTTCCCGTTTTCTATTTAGTCCTCTTATGTTTCTTTGTACAGAAGCTGACTCTGAGTATAGTCCTGCTAGGCCTAATAGCCGCTCCTGCCCTGGTGCATGGATCGTCTGAGGTCAAAGGTAAGCCACAATAATTATGAATTTCATCAAGAACTTTTGACATAGATTTTGAGGAAAGCCTCTAAATAATTAAATAAATGCACCAAAGGTATTTTGAAGTGAATGTTTCTTGAGTCAAGTTAAGGAGGGAAGATAGAGTCTTCAGGCATTTTAGCTTAACCTTTAATGCGTCAGCACACCATTACAGCTCTGTAGGTTTTTGGATCTTTTTGCCTTCTTATTGTCACTTGCACACACTGACACGGTTTGTTGACATTTTCTCTAATTTAATTTCTTTGCTTTATGCTGAGAGGACCTCAGACCAGTGCCCTAAACCTCCCTCCTTTATCCAGACTTCCCTCAGTGTGAGTTCATAAAGTGATACTTCCTTTGCTTTGAATTACCTGTCATTACCTAGCAGGAAACTCTGCCCCTTGACTTCATTGAAATACTTTCTCCTTGGAAACACAACCCAAAGTTACACTTCAAAATATCTGAAAGCGTTCTATTACTGTGTCACCTAGGAGTTCCTCAATACAATGTAAACTAGAGAAAACGATCAGCTGTGTTCATCTTTGTTCTGAGAAAATTCTCTAAAAGTGTATCAGATCTGCAAAGGAATGTGAGCTCTTTGAAATTAATGAAAAGATAAGAAAAACCATATCTTTTCTGTGCGTTTACAGGCTTCCATCGTAAATCGTTGTTGCCTTTTTCAGACTACTCATATTTTTCTCTATTTACGGTCTTTTTCTATTGACATTTCTCACTGTAAAAAATCCAGTCCTTTTAATAATAATAATAATAATAATAATAATAATAATAATAATAATAATAATAATAATAATAATAATAATAATAATAATAATAATAATATGCTTTCTTTCAGCTCAGGGCCATATACATGGAATATACAAAATACAGACAGTAACATACGCAATCTAGATACATGAGACAACATGATAAAAAAGAAAAAGAAAATGAATAACCGGCACTTATCCACAAAATAGCTGAGGTAGCATAAAAACTAGTAATCATAATGCTGGTAATAACAGTAATAATATTGGTGAGAAAAAAAATATGCATTGAGGGTAATAACAGTTAGTACACGTATTATATAACTCAAATTTCAACTAGAGACCTTAGTTGGTTACAGTAGTCAGGTCCAGAGGGCTAAATACAAAAATTGAATGTAAGAAAAACTTTAACTTGATAGTAATCACAGTAATAATGAAAAATTAGAATATCAGCAATAAATGTAATAATGACAAAAACTGCAGATGACATCTTGCCAATACAGAGATTAAGTCCTTTAGGGGACAAAGGCCTCATTTGCTACACTCCTTAGGATGCTTTGTATGAGCGAGTTGCTGCTGTTTTTCACTCAGGTTACCAGACTGGACATTGTTCGCCTAACAATGATTTTTAAATTGTCCAGGTGGTTTTCTATGAACATCAGTGTGGCGGAGTGGTAGCGGGGAGTGTTTGTGAGGCGTCTCAGAATGTCATTGTGCACAACAGTGATACGTCTCATGGTCTCTCGGGTATAGTTCGTCCAGACGTCTCCAGAGGGAACACCCATAGATACTGTAGCAGTACGAGCGGAAGAGCAGCAGTTTCACGTCTCGGTGACAGAAGGCAAACCTCCTTGCAATCATGTTGCCAGCTGCCCATAGTTTACGACGCCTCTGTTCAATGTCTGCCGTATCTTTTAGGTCGTCGGTGATAATGTGACCCAAATACGGAAATTCGTGCATAAATTCCAGCCGATGGTTTCCGAGGAAAATTTGTGGTTCTGCAATATGCTTAAGCGATCTCGGGAGCAGCGACATGCACTGGGTCTTGGTTTCGTTGAGGATTATATCAAATTCCTCTGCATATTGGCGGCAAGTGTCGATGAGTCGTTGGAGAAATTACACTGATGGGGAAATCAGAACCATATCGTCGGCGTAACAGAGGTTGTTTATAGTTGTTTCATTGACGGTGCATCCGATTGGGAGTGAGTTCAGTTTGACATTCAAGGCATCTGTGTACGTATTAAACAGGTACGGAGAGAGAATGCCCCCTTGCCGAAGCCCGTTTAGGGAGCCGAAGGTGTAAGAATACGTTATCCCATTTGACACAGAATTGCTGTGTGGAGAACCAGCAATGTAAAATGCCAATTAGATACAGGGGTGTGCCCCTTTTATGCAGCTTCAAGAAGAGCTTCAGGTAGTTTACTCTGTCAAATGCTTTTCTCACATCTACAAAACAAAGGAAAACAGGAGAGGCTGATGATAATTCTTTCAGGATGTAGATGCAGGTGTCGGTTGAATGGTTTGCTTTAAACCCGAACTGGTTGTCAGTGGTGTGTAGAAAGGGGAGAAGTCTCACTAGAAGAACAAACTCAAGTATCTTCGATGCGATCATTGTGAGTGCAATCGCCCGGTAGTTGCCAGGGTCAGCTGCATCCTTTAGCATGTTTTTGATTAATGGTATCAAGTGAACTAAGTGTAGGGAGTCTGGAAGAAACCGGTGAATTATGCACGCATTGAATAGGGCAGCTAGCAAAATGTAAATTATCGGATGGCAGAATTTGAAGGCCTCTGCAGGAAGACCATCACAGCCGGGAGATTTATTATTAGGTAGGCTGTTTATGGCATCGCTGATGTTACCTGGCGTAATACGGTCTGCAAAATGAAATTGAATGTTGTCAGTAAGGAGGTTATCTACATCCCTTCAGGAATCTTGATTATTTATGCAATTCAGGATATTGTCGAAGTGATCGCCCCACATACTTGCGATAGCTTCGTCTCCGACCGCTTCCCCTACTCTCTGTGATAGCTTTTTAGTTTTGGGATTTCAGGACTGGATATCTTTCCAAGTACGAGGATAATCACCAGATTCTAAGTTTCTAGACATTGCATCGGCTCTTAGTTGTTTTTCATTTAACTTGCAGTGCTTAAGAGCAAGTTTGAACTGTGCTCTCACCTGTCTCATTAGTAATGCAGTGTGCCCTTCCCTGGGGCTACCATTTTGCCTCCACAGTGAAAATATTTCTCGTGAGTATGTATACAGATCTTTAACCAAGTCATTCCATCCAGGTATATTACGAGAATTACCTTGACGAAATCTGTAGGCAGTCCTGCCCAAAGCAAGCATGGCGGAGATTATGTTCGAATAGAATTAATTCAGATCCCTCCTGTGGTGATCATTTCTACAATTTGTGTTCGTACAAAGTAAGGCGTCTGCTGGTTGAACTATTGACCGCAACCTGGTTTCCGTGGTCGCTCTAAAGTATCTGGTTTTCTGTTGGTTTTTAAAATCCCAGTTTACTGCTGGTGGGCGAACAGTTAGGGGGTTCACGGTCAGGAGGGATGGGGTACTGAATGACACCTGTAATGGGATGTGATCGTAGCACATTGCAAGATCATAGCGAATATTGCAGGTCATAATAAAATCATGAAGTTGTGGAGATGTGATGCAGTGGTCCAACCAGGAGGTTGTAATAGCATCCGCTCTATTATGTACAAATGAATAGGAGGAGGGAGGGAGGAGCATTACATCGCTAAATTGGAGAGCATGATTTTGACAGAAGTGAGTAAGTTCATTATAAAATTTTTTTGTGGGGTGAGAATTAAGGTCCCTGATTATACAAATATGATCAGCAGGAGAATCACGAATAATACTGTGTAACTCCCCTAGGATCATGCAGTAATGATCAAAATTATTGTTATTTTCCCATGGCATATAAACATTAATAATTAGGATTTTAGAGTTCCCTACTGTCACTTGAAGCCCCAGCAATCTGTCACTCCTGAAGGTCATCACCTTTATCATATTGTCTAACGATTTGTGCCACAGGAAAGAAAGGCCCCCTTTCGGGCGACCGGCTATGATTTGATCTGTAACTTGCATCAATGAAGTCGAGAAGGTTCAGAAGTCTTCATGAATTGAATTGCAGATGGCAAGGTCATGTGGCCAGAGGAGCGTTTCTTGCAATGCAATGATGCCTTTGAAGTTTTTGCAGAACATGTTTAGGAGAGGAATGTTCCGCTTGAGGCCAAAAAATACTCCAAGAGATTATGTATAATGTATCCATGGCAACTCACGAAGATGGGCGATGAATGCGCTGATCATTTGGGTGGATGGGGGATTAGCCAGGGGGAGTGGGCAGTCACTCGCCGTGGAGTGTTGACTGGCACTTGCGCTGGAAATGACCCTGGTTGGAGTGTCAGCAAGTTCCCCTGGGGGTGGTTGATCCAAGATTAGTTTATGTCTTGAAACTAATATATTAGGACAGAAATTCTCGCCTTTAAGAACGTCGAGGTGTTGAAACTTGACTCTCTCCACTATGGGATCTAGCTTCACCAATGAGCGCAGATTGGGAATTACTACGTGACATCTCTTCTCAGGTGTCGGGCGAGGTGAAACACGAATGTTGGGCTCCGGTCCAGCGACCAAACGAGAGCTTCTTCTCTTCTTTCTGCTAGTTTGTATCTGCCAGCCGCCAGACTCATGATCACTTTCTTCTGCATCTACGATGAGGGGTTGGGGGGAGAGATAGGGTGGGGAGGATTACGAGGGCTAGTAATCATCACCGGAGATATATCTTCCACCGGAGGCACTGGAGAGGGAGAAGAGGCTGGGAGACCAATAGTCCCCTCGGAACAGTCTATAGATGACGGGGGCACTTCCATGTTGCTGGGAGGCGAGGAAAAACTGGAGGCCGCATTCGTAGGAGTCTGGTGGCTATCCGTACGATTGTCTATCGATCCCTGCCCTCCTTTGATTGCATCCCAGATCCATGTGAGGTTATTTGTTTCCACCGTTTTAAGACTGTTTAGGGATTCCTGTATTCCTTTGATCACGTCCCAGATTCTTGATAATTTATCATTTGTCTCCTCAATTTTTTCAGAGTTTTTTCCAATTATTTCTGAGAGAGATTTTGCTGTTTGGAAGGCATTTTCTGCCGTGTGGTACACCGCAGGTAGGCTTAGGTCAGCAGGCTCCTTTGGGGGCAGATTGTAAGGGTTATCGGCGTAGATTTCCACCGAGCAGGTCCTTAGCCACTTAGTGATATATGATATTTTCTTTTGAGAGGACAAGTTCTTTGCAGATCGCTCCTTGAGAATGCTCTCTGGTATCAGATCTTTGCATTTAGTATATGCAACGTTGGTTTCCTCATCGGAGAAGCCATCACTGACAGACTGTATAGCGGACTTGACGTCGGAACGGTTCGATTGGTATTATATAAAGTAAAGACAATTGTTCGCGAGTACGGAACTTGTGTGTGGGGCACAGGCACCGGTAGGTGCCAGGGTCACTTGCGCAATGTTTGGAGGTTGGTTGGGTGATATTTTTGTGGTAAGGGAGGGGTCAAGCACTAACACATACACTGCATTCTTTTACCCATTTCCCAGGACCAATAGGCCTCGAGTAGTTGTGATTTGAAAGATTTCTAAGGCACTGATTGGAGCAGAAAGAATATTAGTATATCTGCAGTTGCAGAACACTCTCCGGCTTACACGTTGGGTATTACATAGAGACACTATTAACACATTGCTTACTATAAGAGGTATAATCACCAAGGGCGAAAAACCCTTCTTTTCTGTGAAGAAACGTGAGAGAGACCTCCAACACTTCCGCCCCCCACACACAATAGATTTTTCACATTGTATCCCGTTTCACCAACTATTCTTCCATCCTTTTGTCCTTTTCAACATCCTTTCGTGCTTCTTCTTTCCTTTGGAGATTTTCTCAAATTTTCATCTTTTTGCAGACTCTTCCCAATCTTCCATTTCTCTTGTGCGCTTTTTTCAAATTCTTCTCCTAACTCAGGATATCATTTTCCCTCTTTCTTATTGGCAGAATTTTATAATCTTTTTCCCCATTATTTCCAAAATCTCGCAGAAGAAGGCTCGCATGTGAAGTTTTTCCTGAAGTCTTACCAGACAACGACCGTCATGACACTGAGCGTCGTGCTGACGACTGTGCCTTACTTCTGTGTAGTCAGTAAGTTTCTTTAGTCCCCTGTTGGCAAAGTCAAGGGGTCTATAGTTTCCCCTTTGTTTACACTGGCTTGTTGTCTCTCTGTCTGCCCAGCATCTCTTACACTAGATGGACAGACAGCGCCTGATGATCAAGTACCAAATTAATTAAATGAAAGAGAATTCTTAGGTGTCTTCTTCAAGTGTTTAGACTTCCTAAGTATGTGTATATATAAAGTGCAGAAATAGTACCAGGATGAATATTTACTATATTATTCCATGAAATAAGTTCAGTAAACTTTATCGATTTCAATTACCGTTTTCGTCTTGAATTCACTGGAGAAATGTTACAGCCAGAGAGTCTGAAAAAGAAAGATAAAATTTCTTAAATGTTCAAAAATCTTTGAAAAAAGAGGCAGAAGGCAGTATAAGAAGATGTTTGAAAAGAATGATAAATTCCTACTGCTGGAAGTATCGCAGTGTCCTGATTCTGGGAGTATCTCAATATCTAAGTAATGGAGGGGTCTCTGCCTCCCATTATCTCACTCTCCAATGAATGAGTCCCCCAGTCTCCCATTATATCACTCTCCATTGAGTGAAAGTCCCTCAGTGTCCCATTATATCACTCTCCATGAGTGAAAGTCCCTCAGTGTCCCCTTATATCACTCTCCAATGAGTGAAAGTCCCTCAACCTCCCCTTATCTCACTCTCCAATTGTTGGAGGTCTTTCAGTGTCCTTATGCAAGGGGTCCACTTGGTGTCCCATTTTTAGATGTGTTTCTGAGATACTTTAACCAAGGTAAATTTCTTTTTACCAAGTTATTCTTACTATCCATAACTAGAAATATTTCCTTTTTTTTCACCAGCAACAGTGGGACCACCGGTAGGAGCGTTAGTGCCACCACCTATTCAAACATGTACTGGGCGTAACTTGAGGTGGAAGCGAACAATCAATAGCCATGATCAGGTTCCAGAGAAAAACGTCCAACTGGAGGAGTTGGCAGAGGACATCCAGCAGGCGGTGAATGAGGACAGGAATGAGAGGCTCTTCTTCACCTTGTGGCAAAGCACGACCACCACTCTCACTGTGACATCAACCTTGACCAACTACAGCATCCCCATTTCGGCTTCAGCTCTTTGCACTTTCGCTAATTACAACATTCCTGTGTGCTAAAGGGACATTCGCGTAGCAGGTCCTGGGATGCTAAAAAGAATTCGCATGTTTGGTTTCCCTCTAGATGTATCTTAGAATTTAGTAAGTTAAGTTAAGAAAGATTTTAAACATTATCAATTAGTGTGTTTTTTCTTGTGAGCCTGTATAGAATAAATGTAGCAGCATAGTTAGCGTCTCTTTGATAACCCTATGTAAGTTAAGTTCAGAAATATATTTCAGAAGAAACAGGCAAATAATGGAAATTGATTTGTTGACCCAAACTAAAAGAAAACTGTCTGACTGATCATGAGACATAAAACATCCAGGACAACATGGATACTTGGTGTGAAACAGTAAATCTATTCACAATTCTGTATCCACATCTCCTCTGGCCCTTTGCATCAATGCATCAGTAAAGATAGTGAATACCCAAGACATGGACCCATTCTCCCATTTTCATGATCTCACATGTTTTGTCTTAATCCTAAAAACTTTTAATCACTCAACAATCACCATCTGCATGCATCCCCAGTTACTCTCATATTTAAGTCTGCTAGTTCTGTTATGAACCTTATTTTAGATTCATGTATGTAATGGGCTAACTTCTCCATTCACTTTCAAACTTCTTAGTCAATAGGTTTCATTCCTTGTCTAAACCCGTACTCCATGATTGCTATCAATCGTAACATTTGTCGGAAGTTTAGTCAAAATCTTGCTATTTACCTTACATAATGTACTACAGAAAACTATGCCCGAACAAACATTATAATTGCCTTTATCACCTCTACACATTATGAAGTAATATATATTGTTCAGGATTTAAGCCAGAACCAAGTAAAAATAACTCCTTTCAGAAAGGAAATTCCAACATTCTTCAGTCACCCATCTTTACTGAGCCTCCGTTCTCTTTGAATACCTCATGAATCATCTTACTCGGTTCTGATTGGCTGCTTCAGAATTAATCCCTTTAGGTACTGCAATAGGCAGAGTCTATCTTGGGTCAGAGGAACTAGCGTGGACAGGACCGTTGGAACCGAGATTATAAAACCAGGAGGCAACTTGCACAGGCCCTTAGATGATCTCCAGCTATGAAGCTGTTCACTCCTCTTCCTTCTTTTGCTCTCCCTCTCCTCTGCGGACCCCCATAGTGGTGTCCCCGGCTCAGCAATTTGGAAGAAAACAAAACCACAGATGCTCACGCACTGTAATCGATTAATTGTGAATGCAGTCAGTTACCGTTTTTTGCCTATTTGTCTGTACTTCCGATTCATTCTTTCCAAGGTGACTTTCCCCACAATCGAATCAGCATCGTAATTCCTATGTTGGTTACTGTAATGCAGTTCCCATGGCTATCATCGATGCTGTAAATATTCCCCCTTGTGATGCTAATAGTATTATTAAATCTAATTGTGATATTCCCGCCTAGACTGGCATCTGTTACATCGGGAAGTAACTGTTGTTTCATGCAAAACATTCCCTAGTTAATCAAACAGCACAATATTTCTTTCTGTATAAGCTCCCAGTCACTCTCTGTCCCTGTGAGTGAACTTTGATGTGGAATAATAAGAGAAAATCGTGTTTAATGTTCCCATTGTGTCTATTGTCTTAGTACTGATCCTAGAGTGCAATTCCTTTTAAGACTCAATTATCCTGGCTAGTTGTGAGAGGAAATTAGGAAACCCTTGGAAACAGCACCCAGATTAAATAGCAACCTGCTCTGCTCAACCTTTATTTTGTGCCTGGATCATTTCCCACCCACATGCACTGGTTGATCTGCAATCAACCACTTACCATTTCATTTCTGGACCCATTCGAGTACCTGTCACCCTTAACGAGTAACTTGCTACTCACTTAATTTAAATGTAAATATAGTTCAGTTAAACAAAATCTCTATAGTTTTATATAAATTCTTCCCTCCATTGATACCGGCTTTCAGCCATAGATTGTTTGTTATGGTCTTGTTCTCTTGCAAGGACTCTTAGGAGTGCCTATTACAGACCAAGGTCCACTACAGGTTCATTAATATAGTCATAAAAGAAAAAGGATTTAACACCAACAGTTGAAACTGGGGATACAAATATTGAAAGAAGCACAAATAGAACAAAAGGTTTATTTACAAGCTTTCTAACAAAGATAAATGCAGAATGGTTTCTCCTATTTACATAACAGAAATAAAATCTTACAGTATGTGAACTAGGAAAACAGTGAGGTAATGAAATACTTGCTGGCCTGTTATGTAGCTGTCGAATATCAATGCTCACAGTGATGGCTTCACAACGGAGAGCTGAAGAACTTTATATGTGTACTTGGCTCCATACTGCAGAAAGTAATGTCTATTCTTGATTCTGAGGGCTTGCTCACCGTCGGAATATCTCTGTTGGTCTCTCTAACTGGATGCCTTGACCCAATTCCGATCAAACTCTCGTGCACCTTCTTCCTCTCTTATCCTTCATCTGTTCCTTCTTCTCTTATCTCTCTCTGATGATCTCTCACTGCTGATCTGATCTCTCCTACTTCGTCAGTCGTATATTTACGGTGATCTGGGGACGGGGCCTACCAGCGAACATCACAGACTCCCAAGACAACAGGAACATTTTAGAAGGATCTAGGCGAATAGTTACATCATAATACGCAGCGACATGTCGGCGCCTGTTGAGTTCCAAATCCCATCCGGCGATTCTCGTACAATCATGAGAACAGGCGCATCCAACACGTGCGCAAATGCCCCTTTGCTGCACACCTTCTTGAAGAAGATGCATTTTTCTTTCCTTTATTATATAATCCTTTCCTATAAAGAGATTGCCATTACACGTTCCCCCAAAAGAAAAAAAATGAAAAAAAGTGATTTTATTTTTTTAAAGAAACAGGAATCAAACAGCAGGGGAACAATTCTGCATAAAGCTTCAATCCAGTTAACATGCACACTTCTCCATTCACTCACCCCTTCGTGCCAAAACAGAAAGCGGTCATCAGCTACTCATTCTGAAAAATCTCTAGAGAGGCTATTAGCTATAACATTATCCTTTCCTCTTAAACTTTCCTTTTCTGAACTCTGATAATAAACTTGGAAATTCTTCAGCACCTCTTGAGTTTTTCTCAAAACTAACTCCTCTCTGTGACACAGTTACTACAAACACGGGTGGTGGCCAAGGCATGGGGCGTTCTTTATAATTCTGAAGCAAGTTTACATGCATCCTCTTTGCTCTACACTTACCCCTATCGATGACATAATTTAGATTTCCCCTCTTCTCTGAAATTGAAAAAGGACCTTCGAACTTATAAGATAAGGAGGTACCTTCTTTCTGGACTAATACTAAAACTTCATATCCTACACAGAGATGTCTCTCTTTTGCTCTAAGATCATGTTTCCGTTTAGTCTCCCCTTGGCTTCCACTCTCGTTCTCCTTCGCTAATTGCCAAGCATCTCTTAAATTGTTTTTATAATACTCTAGATTAGTTATGTAGTCTTCTCTATCCTCTTTAAGCATTAAATTACATTTCAACATTTTCAAAGGACCTTTGGCAGTGTGACCGAAAGCCAGCTCGAAACGACTAAATCCTGTAATGTCATTCGGTGCCAACCTTAAAGCTAATAGAACAAAAGGTAACTTTTTTTCCCAGTCATATTCAAAGTTACTACACAGTTTTTGTAAACAACTCTTTAACGTTTGGTGAAACTGCTTCACAAAGGCTTGCAATTTGGGGTGATAAGGTGTGGAAGTTATGAGTTTAATGCCTAACTCTTTCATTCTATCCTTGAAATATTTGGATACAAGATTACTACCATTATCACTCTGTATGGTGCAAGGCAGACCAATTTTAGAAAAATAATCTAGCAATCGTTTAACTACAGTTCTTGTGTTACAGCTTCTTACGGGTATCGCCTCTGGATAGCGAGTTAGTCTATCAATGATTGTCATTAATATATACTCCCTACCTTACTTCTAGACAACGGTCCAACCATATCGATAACTACATTCTCAAAAGGTTTGCCTACTGAAGGAATATTACACAACAGAGCTCTGGGAATTACTTGATTCGTTTCCCGGCAATTTGGCGTTCATGACAGCTTAGAACATACCTCTTTACGTCACTCCTCATTTTAGGCCAAAAGCATGCCCTACTAATACACCTGAAAGTTTTATTTACTCCCAAATGTCCTTGCTCATCATGTGCTAACTAAAAAACTAGCTCACTAAGCTTCCTAGGGATCACTAATTGTTCGGTGATCTCCTCTTTACTACCTGACTTAGGCTGAACATGACGACACAAAACTTCGTCCTTTAAACTAAACTTTTCCTTACAAACATTATCGAGAACATCATCCAGTTCACACTCAAAAATTTGGGTTAGTGTCTCATCCTCTCTCTAAACTTGACTAGCTCATCATTATTCAAAAGGTTAGTGCCAAATTCATCACCGTAACTATTACTTGATTCCATGACATCGACTACGTTACCCTCAACAGCTACACCTTCCTCTTGGCTATCACTGTCAACACCGATAGAGTCAGGTCTCTCAGCCACACTCATGCCAAGATCAACCTCGCCATCTCTATCACACTCATTTGAATCCACGAACTCACTTGTTCGAATCAACGAACTCACACTGGTTCGAATCCACAAACAAACTATGACCGTAGTCTATGTCTGTATCTTAACCTGACCTAGTTACTACCATTTCAGGCACTGGAATCTCACTCACAACAGGATTCACATTCTTGGATAAAGCTAAGTCATCAACGACAATAATGTCTACGCCATCAATGGGCAAACTGTCCACAACTGCTAGTTTCACTTCTCCTGGCACTACCTGACTTCCTAAGTTTGACTTCAACAAAGTACAAAGAACACAAGTGTTAGGAAATCCACCTAACATGACTTTTCTTCCACGTCGATTTCTGCCCTATTTGGCACACTCTCTCTCCTAATTAGTGAGACAGCAGCTCCTGTGTCTCAGAGCAAGACTACTTCTCTCAAATCTACTCCTCCAAGAGAGGAAACTACACCTTCTGACAGATATTCACCAAAAAATTTCCTAGTTTCTCTCATCACATCATCCCTACTTGACGAAAGGTTAACTAGAGACACTGGTTTTTTAACGTCCTTCTGTTCTACTGCACAATCTCTTGCTAAAGGCCCTTTCCCATTACATCGGAAACAAGTTAATTCTGAGCCACTAGATGCCACTATACTCTTACACCCCTTAGATGTATGACCAGGTTTTCCGCATGTATAACAGGAATAGTCACTTTTACTCGCATTGCTATTAATAGAACTGAAACCTTTACTGTTTTGTACTCTACCAGACAAAGGATAATTTCGCTTCTTACTGACACTTAAATTATGAGTCAGACTATATTCGTCTGCTAGCCTAGTTACTCCTGCAAAAGATACTTCTCGCCTATCTTCTATATAAAGCTTAACCTCAGGGGATACACTAGCATTGAAGTTTTCTAACAACACTAAGTTCTTCAAACCATCAAAATTCTCAACTTTAGCGGAAGCTAACCAATCAAAAAAACAGCCTTTCTAACTTCTTACCAATGCTCACAGTGATGGCTTCACAAAGGAGAGCTGAAGAACTTTAGATGTGTACTTGGCTCCATACTGCAGAAAGTAATGTCTATTCTTGATTCTGAGGGCTTGCTCACCGTCGGAATATCTCTGTTGGTCTCTCTAACTGGATGCCTTGACCCAATTCCGATCAAACTCTCGTGCACCTTCTTCCTCTCTTATCCTTCATCTGTTCCTTCTTCTCTTATCTCTCTCACTGATCTCACTGCTGATCTGATCTCTCCTACTTCGTCAGTCGTATATTTACGGCGATCTGGGGACGGGGCCTACCAGCGAACATCACAGACTCCCAAGACGACAGGAACGTTTTAGGATCTAGGTGAATAGTTACATCATAATACGCAGCGACATGTCGGCGCCTGTTGAGTTCCAAATCCCATCCGGCGATTCTCGTACAATCATGAGAACAGGCGCATCCAACACGTGCGCAAATGCCCCTTTGCTGCACACCTTCTTGAAGAAGATGCATTTTTCTTTCCTTTATTATATAATTCTTTCCTATAAAGACATTACCATTACACGTTCCCCCAAAAGAAAAAAAATGAAATCAAGTGATTTTATTTTTTTAAAGAAACAGGAATCAAACAGCAGGGGAACAATTCTGCATAAAGCTTCAATCCAGTTAACACGCACACTTCTCCATTCACTCACCCCTTCGTGCCAAAACAGAAAACGGTCATCAGCTACTCATTCTGAAAAATCTCTAGAGAGGCTATAAGCTATAACATTATCCTTTCCTCTTAAACTTTCCTTTTCTGAACTCTGATAATAAACTTGGAAATTCTTCAGCACCTCTTGAGTTTTTCTCAAAACTAACTCCTCTCTGTGACACAGTTACTACAAACACGGGTGGTGGCCAAGGCATGGGGCGTTCTTTATAATTCTGAAGCAAGTTTACATGCATCCTCTTTGCTCTACACTTACCCCTATCGATGACATAATTTAGATTTCCCTTCTTCTCTGAAATTGAAAAAGAACCTTCGAACTTATAAGATAAGGAGGTACCTTCTTTCTGGACTAATACTAAAACTTTATATCCTACACACAGATGTCTCTCTTTTGCTCTAAGATCATGTTTCCGTTTAGTCTCCCCTTGGCTTCCCACTTTCTTTTTCGTCTCTCCTTCGCTAATTGCCAAGCATCTCTTAAATTGTTTTATAATACTCTAGATTAGTTATGTAGTCTTCTCTATCCTCTTTAAGCATTAAATTACATTTCAACATTTTCAAAGGACCTTTAGCAGTGTGACCGAAAGCCAGCTCGAAACGACTAAATCCTGTAATGTCATTCGGTGCCAACCTTAAAGCTAATAGAACAAAAGGTAACTTTTTTTCCCAGTCATATTCAAAGTTACTACACAGTTTTTGTAAACAACTCTTTAACGTTTGGTGAAACTGCTCCACAATGGCTTGCAATTCGGGGTGATAAGGTGTGGAAGTTATGAGTTTAATGCCTAACTCTTTCATTCTATCCTTGAAATATTTGGATACAAGATTACTACCATTATCACTCTGTATGGCGCGAGGCAGACCAATTTTAGAAAAATAATCTAGCAATTGTTTAACTACAGTTCTTGTGTTACAGCTTCTTACGGGTATCGCCTCTGGATAGCGAGTTAGTCTATCAATGATTGTCAATAAATATATACTCCCTACCTTACTTCTAGACAACGGTCCAACCATATCGATAACTACATTCTCAAAAGGTTTGCCTACTGAAGGAATATTACACAACAGAGCTCTGGGAATTACTTGATTAATTTCCCGGCAATTTGGCGTTCATGACAGCTTAGAACATACCTCTTTACGTCACTCCTCATTTTAGGCCAAAAGCATGCCCTACTAATACACCTGAAAGTTTTATTTACTCCCAAATGTCCTTGCTCATCATGTGCTAACTAAAAAACTAGCTCACTAAGCTTCCTAGGGATCACTAATTGTTCGGTGATCTCCTCTTACTACCTGACTTTTAGGCTGAACATGACGACACAAAACTTTGTCCTTTAAACTAAACTTTTCCTTACAAAACATTATCGAGAACATCATCCAGTTCGCACTCAAAAATTTGGGTTAGTAGTTCTCATCCTCTCTCTAAACTTGACTAGCTCATCATTATTCAAAAAGTTAGTGCCAAATTCATCACCGTAACTATTACTTGATTCCCATGGACATCGACTACGTTACCCTCAACAGCTACACCTTCCTCTTGGCTATCACTGTCAACACCGATAGAGTCAGGTCTCTCAGCCACACTCACGCCAAGATCAACCTCGCCATCTCTATTACACTCATTTGAATCCACGAACTCACTCGTTCGAATCCACGAACTCACACTGGTTCGAATCCACAAACAAACTATGACCGTAGTCTATGTCTGTATCTTAACCTGACCTAGTTACTACCATTTCAGGCACTGGAATCTCACTCACAACAGGATTCACATTCTTGGATAAAGCTAAGTCATCAACGACAATAATGTCTACGCCATCAATGGGCAAACTGTCCACAACTGCTAGTTTCACTCCTGGCACTACCTGACTTCCTAAGTTTGACTTCAACAAAGTACAAAGAACACAAGTGTTAGGAAATCCACCTAACATGACTTTTTTCTTCCACGTCGATTTCTGCCCTATTTGGCACACTCTCTCTCCTAATTAGTGAGACAGCAGCTCCTGTGTCTCAGAGCAAGACTACTTCTCTAAATCTACTCCTCCAAGAGAGGAAAAACTACACCTTCTGACAGATTATTGCACCAAAAAATTTCCTAGTTTCTCTCATCACATCATCCCTACTTGACGAAAGGTTAACTAGAGACACTGGTTTTTTTTTTAACCATTCCTTCCGTTCTACTGCATAATCTCTTGCTAAAGGCCCTTTCTCATTACATCGGAAACAAGTTAATTCTGAGCCACTAGATGCCACTATACTCTTACACCCCTTAGATGTATGACCAGGTTTTCCGCATGTATAACAGGAATAGTCACTTTTACTCGCATTGCTATTACTAGAACTGAAACTTTTACTGTTTTGTACTCTACCAGACAAAGGATAATTACGCTTCTTACTGACACTTAAATTATGAGTCAGACTATATTCGTCTGCTAGCCTAGTTACTCCTGCAAAAGATACTTCTCGCCTATCTTCTATATAAAGCTTAACCTCAGGGGATACACTAGCTTTGAAGTTTTCTAACAACACTAAGTTCTTCAAACCATCAAAATTCTCAACTTTAGCGGAAGCTAACCAATCAAAAAAACAGCCTTTTTAACTTCTTACCGTATTCTACATACGTAATATTCTCATCCTTCCTCAAACTTCTAAATTTCTTACGGTATACCTCCTGTACTAACCTGTACGCACTAAGAACAGTTTCTTTCACGATATCATAATTATCACATTCCTCCTTAGACATACAACTATACCCAGTAAGCGCCATACCACTCAAAACTGACTGTAAATATGGAGTCCACATTTCTTTAGGAGAACCTACTCGCTCCATTAACTTCTCAAAACACATGAAATATGTTGTTACATCTTCTTCATCAAACTTCGGTACTAATTTCAACACTGCACTCATACCTAAACCATCAGCTCCAGTTTCGTTCTCGCCTGTCTGACTGTTACAAGTACTTTGCCTTAACCGAGCGATTTCCAACTCATGCATACGTTCTTTTTCTCTTTCTTCCTGCTTCATTACCAACATTTCTCTTTCTTGTTGCATTTTCATTACTTCTCTCTCTTGCTTCATTTTCATTACCTCTCTCTCTTTCTCTTGCTGCATTTTCATTGCCTCTCTCTTGCTGCATTTTCATTGCTTCTCTCTTTTGCTGCATTTCTCTCTCAACTGCTCTTTCCTCTCTCTCAGCCGCTCTTTCATCTCTCATACTTTTCTCTTTCTTTCTTTTCAACATACTCACAGATATCATTCCCCTCTAGACCTAGAAGCTTACCAGACTCAATAAACTCTTTCACCATCTCACTCATTCTGGCTCTTTCTATATTCCCTGTTTCAATGTTACGGTGCCGAATATCCTGGCAAATTCGCCAATTATTACAGACCGAGGTCCGTTACAGGTTCGTTAATATAATAAAACAAAAAGGATTAAACACCAACAGTTGAAACTGGGGATACAAATATAGAAAGAAACACAAATAGAACAAAGGTTTATTTACAAGCTTACTAACAAAAATAATGGTTTCTCCTATTTACATAACAGAAATAAAATCATACAGTATGTGAACTAAGAAAACAGTGAGGTAATGAAATACTTTTTGGCCAGTTTTGCAGCTGTCGAAAATCAATGCTCGCAGCTGTCTTCACAAAGGAGAGCTGTAGAACTTTAGACGTTTTCTTGACTCCGTACTGCAGAAAGCAATGTCTGTTCTTGATACTCGAAGGGCAGGAACTCCTCAAAACCTCTTGCAGGACGTTTCTCCTCTGAAGGTTTGCTCACCATCAGAATATATCTGACGCTCTCTCTAATTGGACGACTTGACCCGATTCTGATCAAACTCTCGTGCGCATTCTTCCTCTCTTATCCTTCGTCTGTTCCTTCTTCTCTTATCTCTCTCTGATGATCTCTGCTGATCTGATCTCTCCTACTTCGTCAGTCGTATATATACGGCGATCTGGGGGCGGGACCTACCAGCAAACATCACAGACTCCCAAGATGACAGGAATGTTTTAGAAGGATCTGGGCGAATAGTTACCTCAAAATACGCGGCGACATGTCGGCGCCTGTTGAGTTCCATATCCCACCAGGCGATTCTTGAACACTAATGAGAACAGGCACCTCCAACACGTGCGCGAATGCCCCTTTGCTGCAGACCTTCTCGAAGAAGATGCATTTTCCTTTCCTTTAATATATTTAACTGTCTCCGGTCCACCACTTACAATGGTATAGGACAGAGATCAGTTATGTGTCTATTCTTGCGACTGTGATACGCAAGCATTTGTGGTTCCTTTTCCCTTTCTCGTTGAAGTGACATGAATTAGATTTTCTTCTTCTTCAGAATTGGGGAGATCACTCAAACTTCCTGAGTTAACTTCTTAACAACTTTATTTCTCTGCTCCATCACTGGAGTATAGGAAAGGTTGATCAGATGACCACTCAGTTTGAGGATTTTGGTAGAACTGACTTTACAAGAGGGTCGCATCGATAGCTTAACACTAGCTATTTCAGCGTTTACAAGAAATAATAAGTACATAGCCATACGGCTCGGAAGTCATGTGTTTTCGCTACAGGTGAATAGGTCGACAGCTTCCCACAGAAGGTGTTGTGACCTGTTTACAAGAATTGTTGATAAAAGTGTTATACAGACAAATGCAATTGCATGGCATGGTCTAGTTTTACGTCCTGTTATGGCTGTTGATCACCCTCCTAATTCGCCAATGACCCCTTGGGTCATGGGTTTATTTACAGATATGGAAAATATCTGTATTTATGTAATGAATTGCATTACATTAGCTCGGTCAGATACCTGCCAAGCCAAGCACTGAACATTAAAACTTATGTTAAATAGGAGTGTGATCTAAGTCATAGCTATAATCAAAGGACTAATATGCAAAAATTATATGTAAAAAAAAAACATCCATAATAGACATACTCATAAGTAAAGAATAATGCATGGAAAATACAGATCCATGTTTAAGATAAAGTACTATAGTTCTGCTGATAATTGCATGACATAAGAATTACATTCTAAAATGCATAATGTTATTAAATGAAACGGTAGTACCATATAAAATAAAAGGTTAGCATGTATACATGAATGGTTATAATAATAGGTAACTGTTTAAAGATAGGTGTTACCCAATAAAGATATAGATATATAATTCATATGATTGTGCACAAGATATAGATTCCAGGTACGTACACGCACCGACATTTTAATAGACAGGGCTTCAATATTTTATTAGGTGCCCGAAAGATACTTTTAACTGTTCATATTTATAATTATATATATATTGTTACGAAGTGCCAAGTATCTGGTTACCATGCATCAAACATTACCTCACAAAAAGCCAGACACCTGAACCCTCATAACACGTTTAAACGACTGAATACTCTAAAGGCAACAGTGATCCCTTAACACTTACCAGTATTGCAGAAAATCAGACTAAGTTCATCAAAACAGGTGTGAGGTAATCTTGTAAGTAATTAAATTAATCAAAGGGCATCACTCCATCAACAACTTTCAAAACTCTAAGTATTTCCCTGATTTCAGAAGACTAAGTACTTCCCTGGTTCTAAGTCACTTCAATTAAATTGAAGGAAAGCAAATCAATTACCACTCTATGTCTCTACCTATCATAAATATAGTCATAACCATATATAAATATATTTATACTGGTGTAAGATAAAGAAAACACTTAAAAAAATTTTAAATACAAAAAATTTATTATTAAATTCAAAATTTATAAGTGAAATTCACAATATCAGGGAAAATTACTGTTACTTGAAAACAAAGTAAAGTTTAATTAATTCTTGAATCAAATTAAGTAAAATTAAATCAAAATTAATTTATCACAAAATTCAAGAAAATTAATTTAATTGAAATTCAAAAGTATTAGGCAATAATTGAAAATTTGAAATTAATTCACAAGTGTTAAACAACAATAAAACTTGAAAAGAATTCAAAGTAAATGCAAATCAATTCACAAGTGTTAAATTTAATTAAATGTGCAATGATAAAGCAATGAAAATAACTAAGTCAATTAAATTGTGAATGCAAATGAAAATATAAAACAAAAAGACACACTTCAATAAGAAAATGAATAAGTGCACAAACAATGGAACAGACACAAACATAAAATATATCAGCAATGTGTAAAAGTGTAAATCTTTTTCATTCAAAAACACTGTAACCAACAGTTTTTACCAAACCTTCGTAACAGACAACAGTTCCTATCAATTATTAGTTAAACACAATTCCTATCCATATTAGTTAAAGTTAAACACACTCCCTATCATTATTAGTTATTCACTGTTCCTAACAATTATTAGTTGCAACTAATAAAAATATACAACACTTTACCTTGGTATACCAGTTTCTTTCTCTGCTTAGCTGCAGCTTGTATATTACACTTTCACAAAAACCAGGCGCCGTTACGAAATGTTTGTTCAGATTCCACAAAAGAAACTAAATACTACTAAATAAACTCTAAGAAATATCAAATATTAAATTCTCACAAGTTACAAGTGACCAAATTTACGTTACGTTAATATAATCTCAATGATGTCGCGGGAGAGAGAAAGAGAGAGAGAGAGAGAGGGAGAGCAAGATGTTAATGCCTCGGGGTCTTAAGATAGAATGAAAATCTCTTCCTTTACGGAAATGACAGAGCAGATGTCTCAAAAATGTTCTAGTCACGAATGCTTCTCGAATCTTCTGAAATCTGATGCAATCTTACATACAAAAAGTGCAATACCCACGTGGGACTTGACAAAGATATACACGTACCAGACGAGTCTGAAAAAAAAAAAAAAAGAAAGACGTACCCGACTCGACCGAGACGAAGAAGTCTTATCACGTACGATGACAGATTCTCCAAAACACAAGTGAAGATTTGAGATCGCTATCAAGACGCGTTGACAGATTAGGGAAGCAAACGGAGATCTCTCTCTTTACGTTATATATATATTCTTTTACAAGATGTAAATGCGAAATCTGAACACACATTTTAAAACATCCTATTCTAAGCTATCTAGGAATCTGAAAAAATGTTGCATATTCTACATGATATTTCAAAGAGGGGAAAACATGCATTTTGAAAGTAGCAATATATAATAATATATATAATGAAATGCAATGTCTCGGAGTTTCTTGTCCTACATATTGCCAGCGTGCGGACCGCTTTTCACACACAACTCAATTCCAGACAATTTTCCTCCGAGTCAAGTGAAATGGCCAATTTCAAATGGCTCTAACGGTAAACGCTTTCAGCGTGATAGGAGTGTTGTCTGGACGTGGCATGACGTTCCTCTGAAGATCCATCTGTGTTCGCCTCAACCTACGCCAAGCAAATATGTTAGTGGTGATGAGAATCACCACCGTAACGCATATCATGGCCAGCGACACGTAGAAATGCAGATTCCCCACTGCATAACTCCTTGACGTGTGGTCCATCTCAGTTAGTTGCATCAAACGATGAGCCACCTTCACGTTGTATGGGAGAGGTAAGGCGGGGATTATAGTGGTGGTCCACGAGAAATTTGCAAAATAAGCCCGTTCCCTGATGATAGTGTTAACTCTGCGGACCGTGTAGTTTGTGGACGTCCCAATGCAACCGTCAATGGCAACGAAGATCTGGGAGTGGGCCGTTGATCCATCTGGACACGAGACTTGAAAACCTTCCTTGTCGTATCGCATCCCCGATCCGTTGTTCAGCCTGTAATTGAACTTATTATCTATACCTAACTCGCATGAATCCATTGATATATGATGGAATTCAAAGGAGTCAGCTGTACAAACTTTATTATTCATGGCATCTGAACAGTGAGTGAATTTATCTAAGTCCTTAATGACTGTATGTTTCCTTATCAGGGGAAATCAATACGAGTCCCGTCAAATTGGATATTACTGGACTTGAGTTATTCGTCACGAAAGTTGGTAACGGTGCAATTTTGTATGCTTGCCAGGCATCAGAAGAATCAAAGGGAATTGTAATCATGATCCTGTAATTTTCAACGATAACTGATATTAAACTATAATAAAATTCTATCTTATGGGCGTCTAACAAAGGAACATAACCCAGTTTCTCCCGTCCATTCTCCAAAGTTAAAGTCAGATCTTTAATAGGCAAAAGATGTGGTGATAGAACACCCCTTGTGGCTAGTGTGATAGCTTCCACATAGTCTTTTGATTTCTCAATAAAATGTGAAATTTTGGTACGGATATGATCTACTTTCGAACTATAATACGCTAACGTTGCCAGCAAGTGTTGCACTTCCATAATCTGATCGATATTACTAGATATTCGTTTCACCAAACTCATTTTTTTGATTAATTGATGACAATTTGTTTACGAAGTTCTGACAAAACTAATTCGTTTTCATGTTGCAAAAACTCAATTCTCTTATTCTAATCATTAATTTTAAGACGATTTGAAATTCCTAAGCCTAAACTTGCAACAGATCCAAAGATGTTTAGTGCAGCAAAGATAAACGGGTTGCGTCTTTCTAGGCTATTGTGTCGCAGTCCACGTCAGCAGATCTCGAGCCAGACCTTCTGCCTCGGCAGTTTTATTTTGCAAGTCGTATGATAACATTTCCGCGACGCTTAGTGTTTGTGCTAGCGAACTCTCTGGATTAAAAGGAAAATGGCGTTGTTGCATTTCATTCAACGATACAGCGAACCTTGACAGGTCGCTCTTTAGGTTAATGACGTCATCCTCCGGTAGGAAAATCGCTTGCATATCTACTTCTATAACTACATTGCTTACTGTAATGAAAACGTCTTCTGTTCTTTCAATAATAGTGCCATGTGAAAAGTCTATATTTTTTGTTTTAGCGCTCTTCCCACACGACAAAGATGTCTGAACGAACAGTACCACTCCTTCAAAAAGCTTCATTTTGGAAACCTGCAATGAGTAAAATATATGTAATTACTCATGTTAAAGAAAAATGTTTACATACAAATATTATATATACACAAGTTATTATACAAGTTTCATAGATACAAAAATTTCCCTCACTTCCTTCTACCCTTCTTTTAATTTCTTATGTGTGCCAATGGTATGATTCTCTTATCAGTGGGTTGGGATACGTTTTGAACTCTAAATCTATTGGCCGTTAATATTTCTAGATGTTAAACGGGCCTTCAAACTTAGGTGTCTGTTTGTAGTTGAGTCCCTAGTGTACATATACTTGCATGTATACCTTATCACCCACGGTATATGTTTTAGTTGGCTTAGCTATCTTATCATGATTTCTTTTCATTATGATTTGTGATTCTTCTAAATTCTTACGAAGTATATTATATCGACTTATGCTTGCATCCATAACATCTTTTAGAAGATTTGATAAATTGGTTGTAGGCGTAAATACATGGAAAGGCGTTCTAGCTGGGGTACCGTACAGTGCCTCGTGCGGCGACATTTTAATAGATACATGATATGAGTGATTAAGAGTGCTTAGGACCGCAGGTATGGCAATATCCCAGTTGGGGTCCAATCCCTCGAGTGTAACTCTTAATATGTTTAAAACCTTTCTATTTGCTCTTTCCACTGGCCCATTAGACTCTGGGTGGTAGATCATGGTATTGATTTTCTTTATGCAAAGGAATTCACACAACGAGTTAAGGAAATGATTATTGAATTCTCCACCCGAGTCAGAGATTATCATGTGTGGAATTCCATGTTTACAAATATAGCACTCGTAAAACTTCCTAGCGCATTCGATCGCGGTTTTAGTTTTAAGCGCTATCAATTCTGTATATCGAGTCAAGGCATCTATGATTACTAAGAGTTCTTATTTCCTCTGTCTGACTCGTAAAACCCTGTTAATAAATCTAAGTGTACTCTTTCAAAGGGTTGATTGGGCACAGGATAAGCCCCTAGGCTGACAGGTGTCTTCGTGTGCCCTTTGTTTTTCTGACAAGTGCGACAATTAGCTATGTGCTTTTTTTATATCTGCAAGCATCATATGCCAATAAAATAATGATTTGGCTTTCTGTGACATGATGGAGAACCCTGGATGGCCATGTAATGGATTTGCATGCAACCAATTTAAGACAGTTGGTGTAAGTGAGATTGGTACCACTACCTGGTCGTTAGTCACCTGTGGTGTGTTGCGGGTTTTCCTTGTCACGGATCTACACAGAATATTATCCTTGATTATATAATTCTGCTGCGTATACTTTATATATTCCTTTTCCTTAGGATTTCTGTTCAAAGCATTTATGATTTTTTCTAATTGCTGATCTTTTCTTTGTTCAGTCTGTATTAGTTCAGCGCTCCAACCCAGATCTTCCTGTTCAGATACAATAGGCATGGATGTTGATATATCTATTAATTCAGCTAATGGCTCCGTACAAGATGATGCGGGGTTGCGTGATAATGCGTCAGCAATGATATTTGCTTTCCCAGGTAGATACCCGATCCTCGCGCCAAAGTCTTCCTTATCTATTACTGCATATTTACTTTCGCAAGGTCTCAGTTTACGTGAATAAAAAGCTATAGGGAAAAACTGTTTGTCATATTGCTGAAGCAATACCCCACCTACTCCTAGGTCTGAGGCGTCTGTTGCAATAAAGAATTCCTTACTGAAGTCAGGAAATTTTAATATAGGAGAACTATACAGTTCATCTTTCAAGGTATCAAACGCCTGTTGATGCTTCTCAGACCATATGAAATCTACGCCCTTCTTTGTAAGATCAGTTAGGGGAGCGGCTATTATTGAGTAGTTGCGTATGAATCTCCTATAGTACCTGCTACACCCCAGAAATTGCTGTATTCCCTTGACGTTAGTAGGTATCGGAAAGTTACGGATAGCCGACACCTTATCGTGGACTACTTTAAGACCTTGACTAGACACCGTAAAACCTAAATAGACTAGTTATGTTTTGAAAAATTCACACTTACTTATCTTTACCCTTAAATTATGCTGTCTTAGTCTCTGTAGCACTAGCTCCAGTTTACGTAGATGTTCTTCTGAGGTATTAGAAAAGATTACAAGATCGTCCATATAGGCATGTAGGATATCCCCTAACAAGTCTCCAAACACTATGTTGATCATTCTAGTAAATGTTATGGGAGCACAACGTAAACCAAAAGGCATACGCAAAAATTCATAATGTCCCCTGGCTGTGCTGAAGGCAGTGTATGGGATACTCTCTTCTTCTAAGGGTATCTGGTGAAAGCCTTTAAGTAAGTCCAAACTGGTAAAATATTTGTTCTGACCTAACAAAGATAAAATATCTTCAGTACATGGCACTGGGAATTCGATCAGGGATCGTTTCCTCATTTAAGCGACGGAAATCTACACAGATACGCCAAGTTCGATCTTTTTTCGGTACGACTAGTAACGAAAAATTATAAGGGCTGTTCAATTTCCTAATGACTCCTTCTTCTAGCATTTTACCTACTTCATCATTTATCTCATTCTGGAATTTCATGGGGAGTCTGTACGAAGGTACATAGATAACTTTCTGCTTGTCTTTTAACCTTATTTGGTGTTCTATGACATCCGTTTTTCCTAAGGATCCCTCAGTAGTGGAGAAAACATCATGATATTCAGTTAAAAGATCAAGAAATTTCTGCTGAATTTCCTCTTCTTGAATGTCTTATTGATTTTTACTTTTAATAGATTGCAAAAGGGATTCATCCGCAACTAATTGTGCGTGATTGATCTCAGTGACGGTAATAATGCGATGTTTATAAACTTCCACATCCAAGATATGTTGATTTTTGTGAATTACTATAGTGGTATTCAAATGATTACAGACCTCAATGTTACATTGTTGTTGTGAGCCGACTGTATATATGGTTTGTGTGACGGACAATCCATTAGTTTTCAAAGTGTCGGAAAGGATTAACATTTCAGATCCCGGCAAAGTTTTCTTTACTCGCACTAATATATTCGAAGTTACGTTTGGCTCGAGAGTTTGCGTGCAAGCTGATTATTACGGGTGAACGAGAATTCTGTTGGGTCGCATGGATTATCTCTTGATTCATGAGACAAGTGATTGGTTCCTCAACGTACGTTACTGTTTTATTTGTTGTCTCCTTTTTGTCCAAAACTGATTTTAAGGTGTTAGAAGACTTATAGAATTTTCCTTTGATATACACGCCATGTTTGGCAGGGGCTAAGGTAATGTTTTGAGTGCCCATAGACGGGTATCCTATAATTACCGCTGGATACATATCAATGTTTTGTACAATGATAAAGGTATCGGTAAACGTGCGCTTACCGACCTTGTACTGAATATGAGTTACTCCTACCACATTTAATTCATTATTTCCGATCCCCGAGAGCCTTACTCCAGACTTCTCGATAGGGAAGTTCGAAAACAACAAGTGGTGAGTCCGCAAATCCATGATATTATGTGAACTAGACTTATTATAGCGTGAATTTGTTGCAAATCTACGGGAACCTGCACTGATTTTTTGGATCCGGCCGTGTGTTTCATAGGAAAATCGATTGTCTCACAATGATCTGGTAAATGATTAAATTGGTTATTTGATACAAAAGATGTTGATATGAATGACCCAACATCATCCTCTCCCCCATTGGAGTTGACTACGTGGTATTTGCTTTGCTTTGCACACTCGGAAAATTCGTCTGACCTTTGAGTTTTGGCTAGACGGCCCGGGAACAGAGTTACTTGAAGCACGATTTGTTTGTTTCTGATGTTGAACAGCATTGCTGTTCGCCTGCTTCTTCTTATAGTACTGAGGATTCTTCTTCTTGTTTTCATTGGCAACAGTTTGCGTGTTTCTAGGATTCTGCTGTTGATTTCGCGAGAAGCAACGATTATATGAATGAGTGGAGCTGTTATGAATTGAACAATAACGCGTCCTACAGTCTGAAATCATGTGTCCTGGCTGCTTGCAATTGTAACAAGTCGTCCCTGCAGCTTTGAATTTTATTTAAACTAACGTTTACTTGTTGTGGCTTTATTTTCATTTTTTGCAAAAACTTGAGTAAGCAAGGAATCGAGGTCAGTACACTTAGACATGTGCTTTTTGATCTGTTTATACACATCTAGTTCCGTACTGTCGGGCGTTAACTTTATGTCAAAACACCGCACTAAAGCTTCAGGCAACATAACTGTCATGCAAGTCAAGTATATCAACCGTATGAAATCTTTCACGGCGATATTGGCTCTTGTAACCCAAGTGGAGTTACTTAAGTTATCTTGATATTCATTTAGTCGGTCGGCAATTACTGCCGCCCGTTCTACAACATTAAGCTGAGTCATAGAGGCTTGATTAAGGATATTCCTTAAAGCCAAAACTACATCTAAGGCTTCTTCACCGCCATATATAGCACGTAGCCTAACTTTGAAATCGTCCCATGTAACCGCCTCTTGGAAAGAGACTCTTCTAAGATATGCACTAGCATCTCCTTTAGCAAAGTCTATGAAGCTTTTAGCTTCCTGTAATTGTACAGATGGGTCTGTGATGCATTTTGCGTTTAAATGAGCATCTACTGATGAGATCCATGACTCGACTTTGAGGCAGGAACCCATTGACCCAACCTTGAAAAGGGACTATCGCTGACTAGCACTTACTAGAGTAACCACGGGATTGGGTTTACCGGGTGTGGAAGAGCCAGCCACAGTGGTTGCCATGTTCACTTTTGCTTTTTTCTTATCACTACGATTCCTTGCGATCCTATCAAAGTATCTACATGAGTACACACGTCCACTGCGTAAACGCATATGCAATATAAAATAAAGATGTGTTGCAGATTATAGTAAAGTCCCCCAAAATGATAATATTAAAGACAGATAATGTGATAAAGATATTTCCGGAGAACTTCTGGAAGAAAAAGGAATTAGCAACGAAGAGAAAAAAAATTCTGCAGGCGAGAATTCGTAGTTGAAGATAGATTCCTGTAATGAAGGAAGATTAAGATTACGTATAACTCACCCCAGGAATAATGGACGATCGACTCGTGATGTAAAACATTTCACTGATAAAACCTGAATGGATAAAGGATGTACTTAGCTTTAGTATATATGCAGGAAGACTGTTGTTGTTGTGATGACGTCACAGCCTCTCTCTCTCTCTCGCGTTGCTCCGCGCTTGACCCAATCTCTTCGCCTTGGCTTCTGTTCGTGCGTTGCTTATTTGTTGAATGTTTCGCTTCCCATGGAAGATCCGATGCTGCATTCACGTCCGGTTTGATTCTTGTAGATATGTGATGAAAGTCGTTCTCTAAACGTTGATTTGGCAGCTCGAATACGTCTCGATGAAGGACATTTCTTAGTGATGTTTACAGTTGCCTATGTTGATTGAAGATCCTGTTCCTTCTGTTTTACTTCTGATTAGTTACATTCTCGATGATTCCATTTGCTTCGGTAGACGGTAGATGTCGACGAGCTGCCACCATTATTTAACTGTCTCCGGTCCACCACTTACAATGTATAGGACAGAGATCAGTTATGTGTCTATTCTTGCGACTGTGATATGCAAGCATTTGTGGTTCCTTTTCCTTTTCTCGTTGAAGTGACATGAAGTAGATTTTCTTCTTCTTCAGAATTGGGGAGATCACTCAAACTTCCTGAGTTAACTTCTTAACAACTTTATTTCTCTGCTCCATCACTGGAGTATAGGAAAGGTTGGTCAGAATTGTTGATAAAAGTGTTATACAGACAAATGCAACCAGGCCACTGCAAGCATTGCATGGCATGGTCTAGTTTTACGTCCTGTTATGGCTGTTGATCACCCTCCTAATTCGCCAATGACCCCTTGGGTCTTGGGTTTATTTACAGATATGGAAAATATCTGTATTTATGTAATGAATTGCATTACATATATAATTCTTTGCTATAAAGCGATTACCATGACAGTGCCAGAGAGTCACTTCCATAGTTTTCAGAGTCCGAGAACAAGAGATTTATAACAATACATATTCTCAGCCTCATCATTAGTTGGGGTTGCTGTTTCTAATTAGCCCCCTCCAGCTTTTTCTATCTAGAAGGGCTCTGTTAACATAGCAGATGTTGGCAGATGCTTTACAGATGGATGCCCATCCTGAATCCAGCCCTCCCTATTAATACAGGCTTGGCACCAGCATTGAATTCAGTTGGCTTTCCTGCCCCTGTAACTATGTTTTACAAACATACGCACACACATATAGTATATAAAATAGCCTGCCTATCTATTTGAATACGAGAGACTGCCTATCAAATTCTTTCCAATATGAATTTCATTTTCTTAAATTACTGGGCTTGTTTCATAATCCAGTCGTCAAAGGTAACTGTAGCTAGTTCAACACTGGTAACGGTGTAGGACCTCGCTGGCAAATTCCAGAGATGTATACACTAGTATTGCACAAGCACCGTTTTTTTTTCTTTTCTTTTTTGCCATGCCCATAGATTAGGTTACGTTAAGTTGGGTTAGCTCGGGTTAGACCAAAAAGGATTCTCGTAGGTAATTTGGGTGTGGGAAACGTAATGACATTATTTTCAAGAAGATTCCATGGCTAGTTTTTTTAGGATATCCTTCCAATGCTTTCAAGTTTTCTGACTCTGCCAGCAGGTCTCTCCACAATTGAGGGGACAATTTGGCCTTTTATAAGACATTAATCATGGAAGATATCCTCATAGGCAAAATAGTTTCTCTGTGTTTCACTTTGTTTGGTTTTATGTACAACCCTCCACAGGGAAGATTCCCTCTCTAGGAGGCACTTGTAAGTTTTCTAATTAAGTTGCTTCTTGTATTTTATAATTGTCTTTTAGTATTTTTTCACCATTATTGTAGCTCCTGCAGCAAAGGAGAGTCTTTAGGTTATTCTTAAAGCTGCTTTCTTCTTGTGTGATCTTCACTTCAGACGGTACTGGTGACATATGCCAAATGTACATCTACCTTTATTAATGAATGTCGTTATATGCACAGACTGCTTGAACTTGAATTAATCTTGATTTTTCAGTATCCTAAAAAGTTTTAACATTGATACAGAGTGGAATATATAACTTAGGCCAAAGTTGAGGTCATTCAATGCTGGAAAGGAATTTGAGAAAATAAAAAAAAAGCTTTTAAAGGTGTGACAGGATAATCTCGTATTTCTACTATGAAAAGAATGTTGTTAGGAGAGGTAGGAAATTAGGATGGAAGAAAGAGAATGAGAATAGAAGTATAGTAAAAGGAATGACAAGGGTTGCAGCTAGGGACTAAGTCGTTGATTATCATATTGAAATTATGACTACTTTGAACACCAGATTTCTTGTAGGAAACTAGGCCTATTGGATTTCTTTGTCTGTAAAATTTTCCAAGAAAAAATGTCTCCATTAATAAAGTGGAATGGCAGGTGCACTTTCCCTGAGACAGTGAATGAGTTCTAACTTGAATTCCCAACTAAATGCATCCGATGCCGCTTGATGTAGTCGAGGTTCTGAATCACGAGGGTAACCTAGCCCGGCTCGGCTTCATTCAAAGGAATTATAGCACTAACGATTATTAAACACCAAACATGCAGAAACAGTGGATGGCTTAGGCATAGGGGATTTAGTCTCATGGTTTTTAACAGAGAAGGAGTATTAAATTAGGAGTTACATGGCTGTATAGGGATGCCACTAGCCCTGTGACCTGAGAGACTTACCTGTGATGTACCCAGATGCGAAAGGATGCCTCTTCAAAGGCAGTCGTTGGTACACTGGTCCGGTCCCCTCCCCATTGTTTGAGAGGCAGCTTCCCCAAGCACCAGCCTGTTTCCTGATGGCCTCGATAAGATGGTGTTTGCCCTTGGGGCAGCATGGTCACGTGACATCTATGGTGGTCGTTATGTAAATTCACAGGACTTTGATCTGGGTAATTTCACTCCCGGTAGCAAATTCCCGAAATGTATAATAGCATTGCACAATCGCTAACATTGTTTTTTTTTTGCCATGACCCTAGGTTAAGTTTGGTCAGGTTAGGTTAGTTCAAAGAGGTACCCTCCAGGTAAATTGGGCGTGGAGAAATTTAATGAGATTATTTTCAAGGAGATTCTAGTTTTTAAGATATAGCGCCCCTCTTTTCACGGGAAGGTTCTAGTTAATAATAGGTTACAGTTCGTGAATATGCCTCCTGGTATTTTAACTCCTGGGAAATTGAGCCTAGGTTTCTTTAACACCCAATAATTTGACACCCAAAATAACCAAATAGATCATCATTAGTAAGCATATATTTGGAAAAATCTAGTTTATGAAATGAAAATGACTTGATTTAACTGTTTATCAAGTCAAAGGCTTAGTTTACAAATAATTTTTCTTTTTTATCATTCATATATATCAACGACATTTGGCAGTAGCTGGCCCTGAGGTTCTGACGGTACAAAGCCATTTCTATAACCATGTCTCATACTATTCTCAGTACCCACCCTTTAGGCAAAAAAAGCTGTAGATTGCTGAAGTTACATTTACGAAAGAGGAAACAAATGCTGATAGAATAAAAAACAAAAATTAATCCGACCTCCACCTTACTCAGGTCACATGCTAGATCTTCCTTGCATATATAAGCCATAAACATATTCCTAATGTTTAACGTGAATTAAAAAGGGCTAAAATCTACGGGCAAATAGAGCCTTGTTTCACTAACGAAAATCAAAATAAATACGCAATATTTTATCAGAAATAAATTTTCTGTACTGTTTAACATGCCCATTATTTATTTTCTACACTTTCATTCTAATAGATAAATCAAAATGATCCTATCCTAAAATTCCTGTATCTTTGACTAGGGGATGTTTATTATGAAACGTTACTTCCCGATGTAACAGATGCCAGTCTAGGCGGGAATATCACAATTAGATTTAATATCACAGCTAGCATCACAAGGTGAATTATTTACAGCATCGATGATGGTCATGGGGAACTGCATTATGGTAACCAACATAGGAACTGCGATGCTGAGTCAAAAGAGTGGAAAGTTGCCTTGGAAAGAATGAATTGGAAATACAGACAGAGGCAAAAAATGGTAACTGACTCCACTTGAAATTACTCCATTACAGTGCATGGGCGTCTGTGGTCTTGTTTTCTTTCGAATTGCTAAGCAGGGAACAGCACTATGGCAATAAAGGAACACATGGGGGTCCCTGTAGGAGAGATGGAGCAAAAGGGGGAAGAGGAGTTAACAGCTTCATAGCTGGAAATCTTCTAAGGGCTCATGTAGGTTGCATCCTGGTTTTATAATCTCGGTTCCAATGGGCCTGTGTCCAGGCTAGTTCCTCTGGCCAAAGATAGACTCTGCCCACTGCAGTCCCAAAAGGGATTAATTATGGAACAGCCAATTGGAACAGCGTAAGATGATTCATGAGGCATTCAAAGAGAATGGAAGCTCAGTGAAAATGGGCGACTGAAGAATGTCTGAATTTCCTTTCTGGAAGGAGTTATTTTTTGCTCGGTTCTGGCTTAAATCCTGAACAATATATATTGTTTCAAAATGTGTAGAGGTGATAAAAGTGATTATAGAGATTGTTTGGGCATAGTTTTATGTAGTACATTATGTAAAGCCCCGTCCACACGGTCGAACTTTGCCCAACAGACTTTGTTCGATGTGACATTAGAAGCAGGAAAAGTCAGAACTTTATCCCCAGTTTCTCCACTTCCGAGCTCACATCGAACAAAGACTGTCGGGCAAAGTTCGACCGTGTAGAATGGGCTTTAGGTGAACAGCAAAATTTTGAGTGAACTTCTGATAAATGTTAGGTTTGATAGCAATCATAGAGTACGGGTTTAGAGAAGGAATGACAGTGTCTTCTTTCCTCTAGAAACCTATTGACTAAGAAGTTTGAAAGTGAATGGAGAAGTTTGCCCATTACATACATGAATCTGAAAAAAGGTTCTTGATAGAACTAGCACACGTGAATATAAGAGTAACTGGGGATGCGCACAGATGGTAATCTGTTCAGAGTGATTAAAAGTTTTTTAGGATTAAGACAAAACACGTGAGATCATGAAAATGGGAGAATGGGTCCAAGTCTTGGGTATTCACAATCTTTACTGATGTATCGATGCAAAGGGCCAGAGAAGATGTGGATACAGAATTGTGAATAGATTTAGTGCTTCACACCAAGTATCCAGGTTGCCCTGGATGCTTTACGTCTCATGATCACAATCAGAATATATGGAGTGAAGACTCACAATGACAGTTTTCTATTAGTTTGGGTCAACAAATCAGTTTCCATTATTGGCCCGTTTCTTCCGAAATATATTTCTGAACTTAACATACATAAGGTTATCAAAGAAATGCTAACTATGCTGCTACATTTATTCTATACAGGGTCGCAAGAAAAAAATCACTGATTTACAATGTTCAAAAGCTTTCTTAACCTAACTTAATAAATTCTAAAATACATCTGGAGGGAAACCAAATATACGAATCCTTTTCCTCCTGTCAAGAGCTGCTATGCGAATGCCCCTTTAGCACAGAGGAACGTTGTAATTAGCGAAGGTGCAAATAGCTGAAGCCGAAATGGTGATGCTGGTGTTGGTCAAGGTTGATGTCACGGTGAGAGTGGTGGTCGTGCTCTGCCACAAGGTGAAGAAGAGCCTCTCGTTTCTGTCCTCCTTCACCGCCTGCGGGACGTCCTCTGTTGACTCCTCCAGTTGGACGCTTTTCTCTGGAACCTGATCATGGATACTGATTCTTCGTTTCCGCCTCAAGCGACGCCCAGTACATCCTTGAAGTGGTGGGCCCCCGGTCGGCGATGTTGCTGGTAAAAAATAGGAAATACTTCTAGTCACAGATAGTAAGAATAACTCGGTAATAAGAAATTTACCTTAGTTATAGTGTCTGAGAAACACATTTAAAAATTGGATACCAAGTGGCCCCCTGCATACGGACACTGAAAGACTTCCAACAATTGGAGAGTGAGATAAGGGGAGATTGAAGGACTTTCACTCATTGGAGAGTGAGATAATGGGAGGCTGAGAGCCTTCCATTATTTAGATATTGAGATACTCCCAGAATCAGGACACTGAGATACTTCCAGCGGTAGGAATTGGACATTCCTTTTCATTTATCTTTTTATACTACCGTCTGCCTCTTTTATCAAAGATTTTTGAACATTTAAAAAACTTCATCTGTCTTTTTCAGACCTTCTGGCCGTAACTTCTCTCCAGTGAATTCGAAATGAAAACGGTAATTTAAATTGAGAAAGTTTGTTGATTTTATTTCATGGAGTAATATAGTAAATATTTATCCTGGTACTATTTCTGCACTTCATATATACACAGCCTTGGGAAGTCTAACCAATAGAAGAAGACACGTAGGATTCTCTTTCATTTACTTAATTTGGTACTTGATCATCAGGCGCTTTCTGTCCATCTAGTATAAGAGATGCTTGGCAGACAAACATAGTAAACAAAAGAAAAACTATAGACCCCTCGACTTTGTCAACAGGGGACTAAGGAAACTTACTGACAGCACAGAAGTAAGGCACAGTCGTCAGCACGACGCTCAGCGTCGTGACAGTCGTCGTCTGGTAAGATTTCAGGAAAAACTTTGCATCAGCACTTTCTTCTGCAGAGGAACAAAAATTTTAGAAATAAAGGAAACTTTATGATTAAACCAATATAAGAAGAGTCTGAAAACCTGTAATTGAGAAAAGGAGTTATGAGAAGATCCTGAGTGAGGAAGAGAATTTGAGAAGAGCGAACAAGAGAAATAGAAGATTGAGAAGAGTCTGCACTGAGATAGAAATTTGAGAAAAGTCTCTTGCCAGGTAAGGAGAGGTGATTCAAAGCGAAGGAAGCTTCAGTTTTTGTACTCTCACTGAGGCAAGCGTTGGACGAAGGAGGGAGGTTTAGAGCACTGGTCTGAGGTCTTCTCAGCATAAGGAAAAGATATTAAATTAGAGGAAATATCAACAAACCCTGGCAGTGTGTGCAAGTGACAATAAAAAGATCCAAAACATTGTCCAAAAACCTGCAGGGCAGTAACGTTGGGCTGCCAAATTGAAGGTTACGATAGTAGGTTAGTTTAGGTTTGGACAAGCTAAAATACATGAAGATTCTCCCTTCCCTCCTTAACTTGACTCAAGAAACATTCACTTAAAAATACCTTCAGAACATACATCTATTTACTTTAGAAGTTCTCAAAATCTATGTCAAAAGTTCTTGATGAAATTCAAACTTATAGTGGCTTACCTTTGACCTCAGACGATCCATGCACCAGGGCAGGAGCGGCTATTAGGCCTAGCAGGACTATACTCAGAGTCAGCTTCTGTACAAAGAGACATGAAAGGACGAAATAGAAAACGGGAAACCGACAACATCTGTATTTCTTGAAATAACAGAAAATGAAAGCTTTTCAGGTTATATCGAACAGCAGTTTGGCCTTTCCTTTTATGCCGTTGGAGTCGAAGAACAATTTTGTAACAAAATTTGTATACGACGAAATCTGTTCATATATTTTATAGAGCAATGCAATCCAATATGCAATATAAATTCCATTGCACAAAATTTTTTTCGAATACAGTCGTCTTAACTGATCGTGCTCTGCAGGTATATTTTATGCCATGTATATCTAATGTGTACATCAGAAATTTCGTGATTTAGTTTTTTTTTACTTCAGCGGGGCACCCTGTCAACATATTAAAAAGTTCTGCGTTTCCTCATTGTCATTATACTTTCGTTTCACTTTACACCAATGATCTCATTTCAGTAAACAAGAACTAAAAGTGATCTCACCAAGTCAAAATATGTGCGATGATATCAATAATTATGGGCATGTCAGAGATTCAGTAGGTAATACCAGATCAAAATCTTAACAGTACAAAAATAAAGCAAAAAAAAAAAAATTAAATAATAATGAAATGTCTGATGCTACACTATTTGCTG
>NC_087221.1:49947977-49963771 GCF_015104395.2 Macrobrachium nipponense
TCGTCAGCACGACGCTCAGCGTCGTGACGGTCGTCGTCTGGTAAGATTTCAGGAAAAACTTAGCACTCGTGCTTTCTTCTGCGGAGGAACAAAGATTTTAGAAATAACGGGAAGTTTATGATTTAACCAATATGAGAATAGTCTGAAAACCTGCAAATGAGAAAAGGAGGTATGAGAAGATCCTGAAAGAGGAAGAGAATTTGAGAAGAGCGAACAAAATAAATGGAAGATTGAGAAGAGTCTGCACTGAGATAGAAATTTGAGAAAAGTCTCTTGCCAGGTATGGACAGGTAATTCAAAGCAAAGGAAGCATCAGTTTATGTACTCTCACTGAGGCAAGCGTTGGACGAAGGAGGGAGGTTTAGGGCACTGGTCTGAGGTCTTCTCATCATAAAGCAAAGATATTAAATTAGGGAAAATATCATCAAACCCTGGTAGTGTGTACAAGTGACAATAAAAAGATCCAAAATAAGGTCCAAAACCTGCAGGGCAGTAATGTTGGGCTGACACATTCTAGGTTAGGTTAGTTTAGGTTTGGATAAGCTAAAATGCATGAAGATTCTCCCTTCCCTCCTTAACTTGACTCAAGAAACATTCACTTCAAAATACCTTCAGAACATACATCTATTTACTTTAGAGGTTCTCAAAATCTATGTCAAAAGTTCTGGATGAAATTCGAACTTATAGTGGCTTACCTTTGAAGTCAGACGATCCATGCACGAGCGCAGGAGCGGCTATTAGGCCTAGCAGGACTATACTCAGAGTCAGCTTCTGTACAAAGAAACATAAGAGGATAGAAAACGGGAAACCGACAACATCTGTATTTCTTGAGGGAACAGAAAATGAAAGCTTTTCAGTTTAGCTCGAACAGCAGTTTGGCCATTCCTTTTATGCAGTCGGAGCCTAAGAACCATTTAGTAACAAAATTTGTATACGACGGAATCTGTTCATGTACATTTTATAGAGCAATGCAATTCAATATGCAATGTAAATTCCACTGCATAAAAAGTTTTCGAATACAGTCGTCTTAACTGATCGTGCTCTGCAGGTATATTTTATGCCATGTTTATCTAATGTGTACATCAGAAATTTCCTGATTTAATTTCTTTTCTTCAGTGGGGCACCCTGTCAACTCTCGATTCTACTTTTGTGCTTTATAAAAATGTCTGCGTTCTCTCATGTACTTTAAAAGCGGTGTAGGTCTATGGTACAAAGAAAACACGGTAGTTCTTCCGTTGGTACATGTAAACGGTATCCTTTCTGTCCATTGTACAACATAGACGGTGTACTTTGAGGAACAGGTCTACATATTAAAAAGTTCTGCGTTTCCTCATTGTCATTATACTTTCGTTTCACTTTACACCAATGATCTCATTTCAGTGAACAAGAACTAAAACTGATCTAACCAAGTCAAAATAGGTGCGAGGATATCAATAATTATGGGCATGTCAGAGATTCAGTAGGCAATACCAGATCAAAATCATAGCAGTACAAAAAAAAAGCAACAACAAAAAAATATAATAATAATAATGCAATGTCTGATGCTACACTATTTGATGAATTGAATTGACTATAATAGAATCTAGGCTAAAGGCCAAACACTGGGACGTGAGAGGTCATTCAGCGTTGAAACGGAATTGACAGTAAGAGGTATGGAAGGTGTAAGAGGAGTAAGAAAAAAAAAAACTCATTCTGGGAAGAAAAAAAGAAAAGCAAGAGAATCCTTCTGGAAAACCTGGAACAAGAATCTCTTTGTCAAAGGACGAAAAATCTGAACAAGTTCAAACAAAAAGAATGATCTCATTAAGTAAGGACAAAACAGAAATTCACGACGCACAGACAGTACAGAATCTCATTGATTAAGTAAGAAGTTATCTCATCAAACAACGGACGCCGAGAGACCGATCGATATTCAAGATTAAAAAACTCTTCGCATATCCTTTCCGAATTGCATGGCGAGAAAATTCATCCGCAATTTGCCCAACTGTTTTTTTTTTTCTCTCTGTCAGGACAAGAGGGCCAGTTTACTCACCATTGCAGCGGTTGACCGAAAAGCAACACTGTTCCACGAACTGCCTGTCTCCGAATATATACTGTCCAGTCATCTCTGTAGTTGACTAGGAGACAAAAACTGTGGAGGAAAAAATAACCCAAAAGTAAACATCATAGCAGGTTGCAGCTCGCTATTTTTTTCCTCTCGAAAACAGGAAAGAAGCTACCGCAAAATTCATAGTTAATACATATTGCCACTTGGCAGCGTCTGGTTCAGTGTTGCAGATGTATTGATTCGTCTCCGAAGAGAGTCTTCTTGCACGGTTAAGAAAACGAAATGTCGTTTTCTGCTTCGCTAAATGTAAGTGAAATTATGTATGTCAATATATCTGATTTCCTGTCACAATGAAAAGTGCCTCCACTAGAGTAAACTGGAGAACAGACAACAACCGGTATTTCTTACATTTGTTTAACAAGGAGACTTGACAAAACGTAGCCAAATGTAAAAGAAGTTATGTATGTTATGATATAAATCCTAATTTCTCCTAAAAGTCTATCCTCGCAGTGAGTTCGCCCGGCGTGTGCGTGAAATCGCCGCTGCCTTGCCGCATATAACATGTGCGTGGTACCACCAGGCTTCTTCTGCGTCGACGCCGATGGATGCGATGGCCAGTGGACCATTATGCTCAATGGACATCTTCACATCTTGCGCGTCACACGCACTTATCGGCGTGCTGAACTACTGTCCAGTGGCACCGGAAAATCCAGGGATGTGTAATGACAAATATATAAGTACCATTTGAAAATCGTCATCTCTTGGTACTCGTTGAATTTCATGCTACATATTATGCATTTATATTCAACTGAAGAAATCTATTGGTGTCTATATATACTGCTACTTTTCATGTTGAAAACTATAAGTTTGAACAGAGATTGATATAAATTATAATGATTTTACTAACTTAGTAAAATCTTCAGCACGGTTCTATCTCTCTCTCTCTCCTCTTCTCTCTCTCTCTCTCTCTCTCTCTCCCATAACTTTAAAGAGATGAAAACGTACCGGATCCAATAAGAAAATATCTTACAAATGAGATAAAAATGATATCTTGTAACATGTATTGAATTATCTAATTGATGAAAAGGGTATTAGCTTATTTCATGATGCATATACTATTTATCAATACGTTTCCTTGGTGTAAGAATGTTGTGAGAAACTAAGCACCTGGTTGTGGTGAGGAACTTGTTCGCTGCACTTTTCTTGAATTTTGACATCTGTTCCTCGGGTTTATATATATATATATATATATATATAATATATATATATATATATAATATTATATTATATTATATATATATTGAATATACATTTTGAAAAAAAAGGATATCAAAATAAAAATCCCGGGATATAAAACCAAATCCTGGGGAACAAAGCCAAATTCCAGGAAACAAAACCAAATCCCGAGATTTAAAAGCAAATCCCGGGATACGAAGCCAAATCACGGGATCTAAAACCAAATTCCGGGACACGAAACCAAATCATGGGATTTAAAACCAAATTCACAGAAATAAAACCAAATCCTGGGAAATGAAACCCAAATCACGGGATTTAAAACCAAATCCCAGGAAACGAAGCCAAATCTCAGGAAACAAACCAAATCCCGGGAAACGAAACCAAATCACGGGATTTAAAACCAAAGCCCGGGACATGAAACCAAATCATGGGATTCAAAACCAAATCCCGGGAAACGAAACTAAAGTCCGGAATTTAAAACCAAATCCCGGTATTTAAAACCAAATCCCGGGATTTAAAACCAAATCTCAGGAAACAAAACCAAATCCCGGAATTTAACCCAAATCCCGGGAAACGAAAACCAAATCCGGGTATTAAAAACCAAATCACAGGATTTAAAAAAACCAAATCCCCGGGAAACGAAATCAAATCCTTGGAAACGAAACCAAATCACGGGATTTAAAACCAAATCCCGGAAACGGAACTAGGCTAAATATAGCCGGGATCCCGGGAGAGAAATTATTTAGTCGTACGGTATACGTCTTGTTATAATGGAACGTGAAATCGATATAGATCTTATTTCCTAAGGTAACGGAGATGAAACCAGTGTTAAGGGATGAAATTCTCGAAGACTGCAAAAGTCAGAATGCGACTATACCTGCATTTCGTATTTTGCCCAAGAAGCTGCCCTGCCGAAGACCTCTTGGCCCCACTTTTAAATTAGTATGGTTAGATATATATATAATATATTATATAATATATATTATATATATATACTATAAACTCATAAATTATATATATAATATTATATAAGTATTCATTATATATATTATATATATACATATATATATATATATATATATACATATATATATATATATATATATATATATATATATATATATATATATTGTTAAGAGTATTGCATTTATGTTTGGAGTATTGAATTTATGTAAATAAAGTATTTTTGTAGTGTGGATTGTAATGTTTTGTAGTTCATATTTTTCCCATGTCTGTCTGTGTTGTCCTTGCGTGTTGTTTGGGTGTTTGTATTCCTCAGTCCTTGGATTGTTTACTTCGGCCATTGGAGCACCACAGGGATTGAGATTTCTTGGATTTGTCATAGTGTTAATAACCCTGGATTATATCTAAAAGTGTTACATTATTTGTACTTGCTAATTTGGAAGTATTACTATATTGCATTTAAGGTTCTGTTGACGCTTGCTGGGTATGTGTGTATTTTCTCGAGTTTTATTGTGTTTTTTAATATTTACGTTATTTCCTGTATTATCTACAGTGTATTGATAATCGATTTAATTGTTACTTACCTGCTTGTTTGCTCATTTGTCGTAATGCTGTACAATGTGAAGGTTCCTGAAGTTTCGTTAATTTACATTCGTTATTGCTTTAGTTTAATTATTCTCGTTATCATCGTAATCCTTATCTTTATATTGGACCTTTAATTAATTTTAAGTAAAATAACAAAATTTCGTAGTGTTTACCTTATCCCGTGTTATTATATATTTACTCGTATATCATACTTAAATTTAATGCTATTTAAATTTGGATAAGAGCTCTATTATAAAAATAAGTTAAGTTAAGGCATCATTAAGTGTCTTATTATTTATTGTCTATGGCCGTTTGGAGCTCCGCTTTGTACTTGCATCAGTGAATGCAGGAAAGAGTATTAAGAGGCGAATGGTCGTAACAATTTGGGGACCTGTCCGGGATTTGTTTTGTTTTTTTCCGAGTAAATCAAAGAGACCGGTATAAGCTAAAGTTATTTTTGCGGGGTTTTGCATAATTTTATTTTTTGTATAATGATCTGAATAACTTAAATTTGTGCGAATTTATTCTAGGAAGTTGTCATAAATTTATTTTTCTGTATGTTTATTAGTATTTTGCCGTGAAGTGTTAATGTTAAAAATACGGCGCTGTGCACTTTAAGAACAATCGGATTACGTATTAAGAGTAATTTTTGTTTGTTGAAGTGAATGCTTTCGCTCATTTTACTTTGTTTACATTTTAAAGTTAAAATCTTCTCTATCGTATATACGTTTTGAAGTTAAAATTTTCTCTATTGTATAGTTTTGAATATGGATCCTTTCAGCATTAGTGATTTTTCTAGTAACCCAAGTGTGCATTATTTGCGTAATCATCGTATGAGAAAGGATGACTGGATTGCTATTGCTGTGAAGTATGACTTTTCTGTTAAAAAGGTGTGGAGGAAATCTCAGATTAAGAATTTTGTTGTTAATGCTTTGGTTGAGACGGAAACTTTGCCTGAGGAAGCTTTTGATTTATTAGATGAAGAGGGATCCCAGTTAACTCTCAAGCAGGTAGAATTGCAGTATGCTCGTGAAAAAAGAGGAGAGAGATAGACAAGAGCGGAGAGAGCGTGAGGAGTTGGAGAGGAAAGAGCGGAGAGAGCGTGAAGAGTTAGAGAGGAAGGATAGGATAGAGCGAGAGGAAAGAGAGCACAGATATCAATTAGAGCTGTTGGAGAAAAAGAGAACGATAAAAGATAACGTGAGCCAAGGCGATGAAAGTGAACAGGTAATTGATGTTAAGGCTTCTAAAATGATTCAGTTGTTTGATGAAGCGGATCCAGACGAAGTCTTTATGCTTTTTGAAAAGAACCTTGCGCTTAATTTGAAGTGGCCTAAGCGTTTATTGGCCCGTAATTTTGCAGCCGTCATTAAAGGGTAAAGCAAAGCTAGACAGTTTTCTTGTCGTTAACATCTAGTGAGAGTAATGATTACGACTTTACTAAGGATAGTATCCTGAAAGCCTATGGCTTACGGCTGAATATTTATCGTCTCAAGTTTCGTAGATATAAGAAGTTTTGATTCACATTCATACATTGAACATTCACATAATCTTGTTAAATTACATGATAAATGGTATACAGCAGCAAGTGTCACTACCTTAGATGAATATAGGAGCTCATTTTACTTGAACAGTTTCATTAGAGGTTTTGCCTATTTGATGTTCAGAGATACCTATTTGAGCGTGAAGTTACAACTTACAAAGAGCAGCTGTGTTAGCTGAGAATTACAGTTTAATTAAACCACATCAACAAAGTCAAAGACAATCCAAGAAATCTCCAGGTAATGTATCAGAGGAGAAGAAATCCTCTGGCTCATACAGTAGAAGTCTGTCTGAGGTTAGGTGTTACAAATGTAACCAGCTTGGTCACATGAAGGCATCTTGCCTTCAATTATAAGGAGGGGGGGAAGAGAGAATCTTCGGGATCAAATATGGCAATTAGGAAGGTCCGGCAGGAAATTCCTGTTTCTCATTGTAATAGGTTAGATAATGAGTTTGCTCCTTTCAAGTTTGATGGGGTTGTGTCATTGTCAGATGACCTAGGTAAAAGTGTGCCTGTTAGGATAGTACGGGACTTGTTCTTCCAATAGTCTAATTGTAAAAGAAAAGGTTCCTGGATTGGAAAAGAATTTTACATCAGATAGACTGGTTGTTAGCGTTTGGGTGGACTGGTAACAGTTCCCTTGTGTAGGTTATATCTGCATTGTGGTTTATTAACTCGTTATGTCACAGTTGGGGTGGTGGATGAATTGCCTATTCAAGGTGTTGATTTTCTTATGGGGAACGACTTGGCAGGAGGGAAGGTTGTACCTAGTCCCATAGTTGTTGACACTCCATTAGAGGTAAGCCCTGTAGAAGATCCAGTATTGTATCCTTCTTGTGTTGTACAGCGTAGCAGAAGTCTGGCTGTGGTAGAAATCCCACGAGAGCGTGGAACAGATGTGACTAAGGACGTCAATGTAAGTACTACTTCAGGTACTGAAGAAAAAGCCGCTGTTGGTAGGCAGTTGACGTAGATATCAATATTGATAGTTTATTCCAAACTGCTAGTTTTGAAGGTAATGTAAAAGAGAAAGAAAGTGTGCTAGATGGCGACGAGGATGAAACTAAGTTTGGTTGAAGACTGGTACGTAGTATTGGTAAATACTCTGAAGTCAGTTGAAAATGAAATTAATTTAAGTAATGTTTCTGATTGCTCTGATAATCTTTTTGATATGAAATGTTCTGACATTATAAAAGCTCAACAGGAAGATTTGTCTTTGCAGTCTATTTACAGTGAAGTTGTTGCAGAAGACCAGATCAATATGGAGCCAGTATCTATTACTTGAGGAATGGACTACTAATGAGAGAGTTCAGATCTTTGCATACTCCGGCAAGTTCAACTTGGGAAATCAGGAATCAGATTGTCATTCCAGCGAGCCTAAGGCAAAAAGTATTACACATGGCACATAATGTATCTTCTTCACACTTAGGAATAAGGAAGACTTTGAGTGCAGTTCTTCAACTCTTTTACTGGCCTGGTATAAGGAAAAGTGTCACAGAATACTGTAAGTCTTGTGCAGTATGTCAGCTGGTTGGTAAGCCGAATCAGATAATAAAACCTGCCCCTTTACAGCCTATCCCTGTTTTACCTGACCTTTTGACAAAGTCATATTAGATTGTGTGGGTCCTTTACCCAAAAGTAAGAAGCAGAATAAATATATGATTACAATGATGTGCAGTTCCATTCGTTATCCTGATGCCTATCCACTTAGGAACATAAGTTCTAAGACACTGATCCAGTTTTAATAAAATTTTTCACTCGTATGGTATCCCAAGATTATCCAGACTGATAGAGAAGTAACTTTACCTCTGATTTATTTAGACAGGTTATGGCAGCTATGAGCATTAAACATACTTTGTCCTCAGTATACCACCCAGAGAGTCAAGGAGCCCTGGAACGATTCCATCAGAACGCTGAAGGATGCCCTTACGAAGTACAGTCAGGAACATCAGACAGACTGGGATGAAGGATTACCATTCGTGTTGTATGCCATCCGCAACACTCAACAAGAAAGTCTTGGATATTCCCCAGCCGAGTTATATGGAAGGAAAGTGAGAGGTGCTTTGGAGATACTCTATGACATGTGGACGGATCAGTCGAAAGAGGTAACATTAGGAGATTATGCTAAGAACTTACAAGGTAAGCTAGAGAGCTCTCTTAAATTTGCACATGACAATCTAAGCATAGCTCAAGATAAGATGAAATTAAATTTTGATAATAAGGCTGAGACACAAAGCTTTAGCCAGGTGATCTGTTTTAATGCTAGTACCCATAAGGAAAACCTTTGAGAATAGATATGAAGGTCCTTATACAGTGATAAGCAGAAACAAGGATAATTATGTAATCTCTACTCCGGGAAAGAGAAAAAGCGAGAAGATGGTACATATAAACCTACTAAAAAAGTTTGAGACCCAATGTGACAATGTCAGCTTGATTTGCAAGTCATCTGTGGAAGATAATGTGAAGCTTAATGAAGCAAGTTTTCCAGATCGAAGTAAAAGCATACCTCTAAATAATACACTTGCATTAAATAACATTGACTGTAAACTTAATCATCTCTCATCTCAACAGGCTAGTGACTTGAAAAAGTTATTGGAACTTTTTCCAGAGATCTGTGGAGATGTGCCTGTCCAGACATCAATGGTAGATTATCAGCTAGAACTTAAGCCAGGTACAGAACCTCAGAAGAGTGCCCCATATCGAGTTTCCCCTCAAAAGAGAGCCATACTAAAGAAGGAAACTGACTTTTTGCTACAACATGGTTTTGTGGAGCCAAGTATTAGTCCTTGGGCATCGCCATGTGTTTTAGTTGAGAAACCAGATGGCTCCTATAGACTCTGCACTGACTTTAAAGAAAGACTAAATGAGGTAACTGTATCGGATTCTTATCCATTACCAAGGGTGGATGACCTCATAGATCTGGTAAGCAATGCTGTATATGTTTCAAAGATTGATTTATTACGAGGTTATTATCAAGTCCCATTAGCAGATAACTCAAAACCCCTGACAGCATTTACTACTCCAGATGGCCTATATCAATATACAGTCCTTCCATTTGGACTTAAGGAATGCTCCTGCAGTTCAGTTTTCAAAGATTGATGGATCAAAAGTAATCCGCGATATGCCTGGTGTTAGAGTGTATCTTGATGACATTGTTGTATTTTCAGATACTTGGCTGGACCATCTTTCTATGCTAAAGGATTTATTTAGCAGGTTAAGACAGGCTTGTTTGACAATCAACTTAACCAAGAGTGATTTCGGCCATGCGAAGCTACAATACCTTGGGTATGTGATTGGCAGCGGCGAGGTATCCCCAGTTGCAGCCAAAGTAGACGCCATCACCAAGCTAAGCTGCCCAAGTTCCAGACGTGAAGTAAGAAAATTCCTTGGGATGGTAGGCTACTATAGGAAGTTTTGTAAGAACTTCTCCGAAGTAGTCAGCCCCATTCACTGACTTAACCAGCAGCAAGACTAAGTTCGTTTGGACACCAGTTTGTGAGGAAGCCTTTCGACGAGCCAAAGATTTCCTAGCCAGTAGCCCTGTCCTGAAGGCTCCTGACTTTGGCTCTCCCTTTGCTGTCGAGGTCGACGCTAGTGATCGTGGAATAGGCGCTGTACTCCTGCAGGAAAAGAAAGGGCCAGATGACATGCAGCATCCCGTTGCTTACATGTCAAATAAACTCAAGAATCATCAGCAAGGTTACTCTACAATCGAAAAGGAAGCACTTGCTCTTTTGACTGCATTGGAGCACTTCGAAGTTTATCTTTCTGGCAGTCCTGCTCCCATATTAGTCTTCACAGATCATGAGCCACTAAAGTTTGTAGGCCGGATGAGAACCAAAAATAAAAGGCTCATGAAGTGGTGGTTATCTTTGCAGCAGTTTGATCTAAAGATCCAGCACATCCGTGGACAGGATAACCTTCGAGCAGACATTTTATCACGCTGTAGTAACTAACTCGACAGGTTGGTCGAAAATCTTTAACATAGTTTTCGACTTAAGGAGGGGGATGTTAAGAGTATTGCATTTATGTTTGGAGTATTGAATTTATGTAAATAAAGTGTTTTTTGTAGTGGATTGTAAATGTTTTGTAGTTCATATTTTTCCCATGTCTGTCTGTGTTGTCCTTGCGTGTTGTTTGGGTGTTTGTATTCCTCAGTCCTTGGATTGTTTACTTCGGCCATTGGAGCACCACCAGGGATTGAGATTTCTTGGATTTGTCATAGTGTTAATAACCCTGGATTATATCTAAAAGTGTTACATTATTTGTACTTGCTAATTTGTAAGTATTACTATATTGCATTTAAGGTTCTGTTGACGCTTGCTGGGTATGTGTGTATTTTCTCGAGTTTATTGTGTTTAATATTTACGTTATTTCCTGTATTATCTACAGTGTATTGATAATCGATTTGTTACTTACCTGCTTGTTTTGCTCATTTGTCGTAATGCTCTACAGTGTATTGATAATCGATTTAATTGTTACTTACCTGCTTGTTTTGCTCATTTGTCGTAATGCTGTACAATGTGAAGGTTCCTGAAGTTTCGTTAATTTACATTCGTTATTGCTTTAGTTTAATTATTCTCGTTATCATCGTAATCCTTATCTTTATATTGGACCTTTAATTAATTTTAAGTAAAATAACAAAATTTCGTAGTGTTTACCTTATCCCGTGTTATTATATATTTACTCGTATATCATACTTAAATTTAATGCTATTTAAATTTGGATAAGAGCTCTATTATAAAAATAAGTTAAGTTAAGGCATCATTAAGTGTGTTATTATTTATTGTCTATGGCCGTTTGGAGCTCCGCTTCGTACTTGCATCAGTGAAATGCAGGAAGAGTATTAAGAGGCGAATGGTCGTAACTATATATATATATATAATATATATAGATATATATATATATATATATATATATAATATATATATAGTATATATATATATATTATATATATATGTATATATATATATTTTATATATATGAGCATATCACATTACAGTCATTCATATACATACATCGAGCTACAAATGTCCTTTAATATATAATTTGCTCTACCTCTGAATTAATATAGGTTTCCATATATGTTAACCGTGCGTCTTGAATGTGTTGGTTCGATGGTTCGCGCCCGTGAGCCGACGAATTTCTTATAGACTAAAAAAATCCCACTTCGGTTAACATATATGGAAATATATTAATTCTGAGGTAGAGCGAATTAGATATTAAAGAACATTTGTAGCTCGATGTATATATATATATATATATATATATATATATAGTATATATACATTTATATATAATATATATATATATATATATATTTTTGTAAGGTAGAAATAATAACAGCGGTCATTTGTGAAAAGGTTTATTTGAGGAGTCACAGTCTGTCATATTCTTATCCATACTATTTTACCGCTATTTACACACATGTACAAATAAAAAAAATGAAGCATAAATTAGAATCACATTGCGAGTTATCCTTGGTCGAAGTCGTTTACGCTAGAACATTGCTTTCCTGGTTTCCCCTCAGTGAAATACCGGTTGTTATTGACAACGTGAAGTGGACTTTAAAGATTTATCAGAGCAATTAACTGGCAAGGCTAGTTTTACCCAACAGGCGTTATAAGGCCCTTGACTAAAAGAATACAAAAAAATGCTGTTTACTGATAATGAATATGTATGTTCCTTAGAACGAGTTCAGAAGAAAGTAAGATAAAGATAAATTATTTAGGTGGTATCAACAGCAAAAGTCTAATTCTGACATTACGATAACGTTAATTTTTGGTTACTGAAACAACTTGCAATTTTTTACAAGCACACCCATTCTTGGTCCTGAAAAAAAGTAGGGGCAGGGGATATCGGGGGGCCGGGGGGGGGGGGCGTGAGGGTTTCCAGGATACAGAGAAACAGCAACCGCACCGTCTTATCCGCAGGTGGGCAGAGTTCCGAAGTTGCTGTGGGTGCAGCGCGCCGAAACGGACAAGGTGATGCTCTTGTTGGTCGAGAACGTCGTGACGGTGACGGTCGTGGTCGTGGTCTTCCAGACGGTGAAGAGGAACTTCTCCTGGGCCGAGTTCTCGTCGCCGGATTTCGGCTCCTCGACTTCCGGTAGGCCTTGGGAGTTGTCCAGGCTGGTTTCGTCGGCCGAGACGATGCTCTGGTCGATGGTTACTTTGCGTCTCCGTCGCAGTTTGCGTCCACTGCAACCCTCGGCGTTGGCTGAGTAGAGAGAGAGAGAGAGAGAGAGAGAGAGTCAGTCGTACTGTGCTTTAAAGAACTTTCCTTACTAGGGGCTCACGAAGCCTCCTACACAGAGATCTTATTACTAGGAGCTTCATTTCTCTGGCAGCTGTCGTAGCATACTAGTACTTTTACCATCAAGTTGTTTTAGCCTTTTCAACAATTGGATCTTGTAATCATCTCTTATTTCATTTTAACATATTTCATTTGGAAGAATATCCCTTAAGATTGGCGACGTTGTCACGAAACGTAGGATTAAAGCAAAATATGTATCTCATATTCCTGGCCTTGATCTTCTTCATTGCCTGAATAAGTGTTTATGTATATATATATATTTATATATATATATATATATATATATATATATATATATATATATATATATATATATATATATATCTATATATATATTTATATATGGTATATAAATTAAAGACAGAGGTCTTTTGAGATGAGGTTGTCAACCCAACCCCTGTTTCGTGGATGCTTCAGTGGGCTTATGCACTAATAGCATCTTGGATTCCTCAGTGATCACAGTGCCACCTATTGAGCAGCTTGAGTATGAATATATCAAAAAAAACGATAAAGAAAAGAAAAAAAATAAAGCTTGATCCGATAACCAGCTTACTTGGGACACGTGCAAGATTTCCCCCTCTCAAATAAGTTGGAAACATTACATTGCTAACTTTTAATGTAAATTAAAGCGTGCTAAAATCTACTGTTAAATAAAGCTCTTTTTCACCAAAGAAAATTTAAACAAATATGCTATATTCTATTAGAAATAATTGTTATGTACTGTTTAACATGCACATTATTTTTTTTTTTTTAGATTTTCATTCTAATGAATAAATCAGAAATATCCTACCCTGAAATTCCTGTATCTTTAACTCAACGCCAAACACTTTTTCCAGACCCTTTTATTCTCTGACACTGACCTTCCCTAACCCCCCCAACACGAACAACAACAATAACAATAAGAAAGTAGTTTGTAGGCTTACTCCCCGAGCAAGCAAAAACTTACAGGAGAGGATGCAGAAGTATGGCTGTGCTGAAGTGAAGAAGGACAGAGCCGTGAAAGTCGTCGTGATGTAACTGGCCACGAATAATTTCTCCTTCTTCAACTCTGAGGGATTAGAGGTTCAAAATTCGCATTATTCAGTCATCGAGAAAATTTCGGTAGAAATCAGTCAACTGTTGAAAGGTTATTGATTTGGCGTTTGCAATGTTGTTGGCTGAGAGTTTGGCTTCAGTTGGAATGAGGGGTATTGGCTGAGAGTTTGGCTTCAGTTGGGATGACGGTTATTGGCTGCTGAGAGTCTGACTCTAGTTGGAATGAGGGTTAATGGCTGAATGTCTGACTCCAGTTGGAATGAGGGTTATTGGCTGAGAGTCTGACTCCGGTTGGAATGAGGTTACTGCCTGAATTGGATTGAATATAGAATTTAGGCCCAAGGAAGGCCAAGTACTGGGGGATCTGTGGGTGTCATTCAGCGCTGAGAATGAAGTTGGCAGTAAAACCTCGAGGCAATTGCGCTACGAATCAACTGTTAGGAGAAGGTGGAAAGTAAGATGGTAGAAGAGAATATGAAAGGAGGTACATTAAAAGGAAATAGTTATTCATTGAGAGTTTGACGTAAATTGGAATAAGGTTATTGACTGATCCTGACAGAAAACCACGGAGGTAGAGAATATATATTATATATATATATATATATAATATATATATATATATATATATAATATATATATATTTTATATTATATAATATATGACTGGTAAAAAACAATTCTGTTACAACAGAATTCCATCTAATAAAACGAGCCCATAAAAACGCCACAATATAGAAAGTGAGTAGCACTATATTTCAGAGACTGCTGTCTCTCTCTTCAGGTAGGTAATGAATAGAGACACAGCAGTCTCTGAAATATAGCACTTTCTTTCTATAATTTGGCGTTTTTATGGGCTTATTTTATATATATATATATATATATATATATATATATATAGAGAGAGAGAGAGAGAGAGAGAGAGAGAGAGAAATTTAAATCTAGGTCTATTCAAGATTTATTTACCCTTCTTCAGATCCAAAATGTCCCTCTCCTCATCTTGCTCGGCTCCAACAAAGGAGGCGCAGACGACGATCAGGACCCCCAGCAAAAGCAACTTCGTCTCCTGTCGAAGAGAAATGAATAAAAAGGAGTTCGGGCTTCAGTCGTCTCATCTTCGTCGATATCCAACGGTCGCGATTGGCAGGTTCGAGTTCAGAGGTCCATACGCTACCTCTGATATGCTTCCATTCGTCGCCATCACCAGCGGATAAAGACGAAGAGCTATTCATGTACACGGGACAACCCACTGAATTTTTTTTATATCAAGATCTGTTCACTAGAACTGAAGAGATACAACACATCCCATTGTGGGGAACTTCTTTACATACAAGATATGTGACACGTGGAATAAACTGCCGCCAGGAGTTGTAAATAGCAACAGTGTGGAAGAGTTTAAAAGAAAGCTACACAAAATCATTAGGACACTGTGAATGTACAGTGAAACCTGCTCCTACAGATAAGTGAGCACACGATGTTTCCTCGGATGGTGTAACAAGTCTTAGAGACATCCTAATCTATGTAACTCCTGTCCCACTTATTGGGGAATTTTTTAGTTGATAATAATTTCGTCCACCCGTGGATTCGAACCAGCTGACAGGCCGAGTCGGCAATTTCACTGAAGTCCTGATTTCTCCTCTGCCTGCTCGCTGGCTCGAATCCACGGGTGGACGAAATCTAAAAAATTCCCCTTCGGTTTACATAAAATGAAAATATATTAACTCCGAGGTAGAGCGAATTGGATATTAAAGGACATTTGTAGCTTAATGCATGGATATGAATCACGGTGCTGTGATAAAAATTCATATTTTATATACATATAATATATATATATATATATATATATATATATATATATATATATATATATATATATATTTCCTTTCCTTCAATCAGAAAACACAAACACTTATATATATATATATATATATCATATATATATATATATATATATATATATATATATATATATATATATATATACATATATATATACGTATTATATATACGTATATATATATATATAGATATATATATATATATATATATATATTAACGCCCACACTAAACCATT
>NC_087221.1:49964271-49966771 GCF_015104395.2 Macrobrachium nipponense
CCCACACTAAACCATTCCCGTAAACAAATTAAATAAAAATAAAACCCTTTACAATTTAGCCACTGATTTTTCTCTTGGGTTCTTGGAGACCGCTCCATACTCACCATCTTGCTCCAGTCTCTGTCTGATTGTGTCAAAGACCTTTCGCGCCCAGTTTATATAGTGGCCCCTCCCGATTGGAAACGCCCGCGCAACCGCGCGCACTCCGAGTGTATAACATCGTCTCGTGAGAAAAATGCGAATCGGACTCTCTTCTTTTCCTTCGGACCCAAAACCTTCCTGAAGAGTCACACGAAGGAGGAAAAGCGTGTCCTCCTTGCGAGAGGCTTTGTCGTCCCCTTGAGGATATTGGTCTCTGGGTCCTTCGTGTCCCCAGCCAGTCTGTTCGGGCAGTTCATCCTCTTGACGTCAACTTGAGAATATTTGTATAAGTACAAGTGCGAAGATCATTCGCTAAAACGGTGAATTTACAGCGTGTAATAACTCCCCTCTCCTATGTCTATTTTCAGTTAAGTTCGTTCATTCACATTTCACCGGGATATCCTTAAATTTATTTGAGTTCGAATGTCTTAGTTAAATTCAAACTGGTGGAAATCAAATGATTATAATAATAGTCATATTCCCGCTGGAAAAAGGAATATGGAATGCTTATCGTTTGAATGATTATATACTTGAATTCACACTTCATGAGAGCCGACTTAATTTAAGACATTTTTCAAGAATAGAATAATCATGTAATTGTAATGCAGTAACTGTATACATTAGAAGAATGTGAAAATGATGGCGGTCTGATGGAACCTTTTCCTAATGTGATGATCATTTTCATTTATTTAATTTTCATTTTCTTTTATTGGAAAAAATATTTTCAGCCTTCGTTTGCATTCAAAAGTTTTTTTTTCATTATTATTATTATTCGTTTACAGGGAAAATGATAAAGGTATTACAGCAGCAGAAACTACCACGACAGAGCCTAGAGGTGATTCATCAACATCGCCATCCTCTGGAGACCAGCATATCGATCGTCCCTTGTTTATCCTCTGGAATCTATTTGAACAAGTAAAGTACCCGGCTCCTAATTAAGGTTACGAAGCTCTATCATTCGTCTGATGGCCACTACTTCGTCTGTTTTATCAATATCGCTTCAATTCTGATTTCCGACGGCGGTATGCTTACGTTCGATAGGAACCAATTGGTCACCTAGCAACAGACCGTCGAATTGGTAGTCGAGCGCGAAAACCACTCGTCCAACGATGAACTATACAGTTCCTTTTTTATTCCAAGAGCGAAGTGCTTCACTTTTACCCGAAAATGAACAGCATTTTGAACATAATGAACTCGAGCGGAGTTCGTGAGCAAAACTTATCCGCTATGAATGCAAAGGGTTGGGTAATTTCTCCCTTGCTTGTCAGGCTGTCAAGCAAATGCAATTAAAAATTCAATCTTGCGTAGAAGACTATCCATATCAAGTCTTCAGCATTCTATCGCCTGCCAATCCGGTGATCCGAAGTTCGAATCTCGGCTCTGCCAACGCGGAATCAGAGGAATTTATTTCTGGTGATAGAAATTCATTTCTCGATATAATGTGGTTCGGATCCCACAATAAGCTGTAGGTCCCGTTGCTAGGTGACCAATTGGTTCCTAGCCACGTAAAAATATCTAATCTTTCGGGCCAGCCCTAGGAGAGCTGTTAATCAGCTCAGTGGTCTGGTTAAACTAAGATATACTTACTTTTCAGCATTCTTTTGTCATCTTAGTCACAAGTCTTCAGCCTTTTATTGTCATCTTCGTCACGAAATGGGCCGTACTTCATTTTGTGAAAGCCATAAACATCCCGCGGTTTCAAAAAAATATGAACATCTTGGTCACGAAATGGGCCGTACTTCATTTTGTGAAAGCCATAAACATCCCGCGGTTTCAAAAAAATATGAACATCTTGGTCACGAAATGGGCCGTACTTCATTTTGTGAAAGCCATAAACATCCCGCGGTTTCAAAAAAACTATGAACATCTTGGTCACGAAATGGGCCGTACTTCATTTTGTGAAAGCCATAAACACCCCGCGGTTTAATAAAAAAAATGGAAATCTTAGTCACGAAATGGGGCGTACTTCATTTTGTAAAAGCCGTAAACATCCCGCGGTTTAAAAATATATGGAGGGTCGTGTGGGGGAAGGTATAGTTACTTCCTTGCCTTGTAAAAGCGTAACTGAAGCTAGCAGCAAACCTTAGTAATCCGATCACGCGGTAGTGGGTCAAAATGAACCCCGGAATTCAACATAGAGCTCGGTCTAGTTAAGATTATTTCCATCATCATCAGACTTCCATTTCTTATTCACCTCTCGCCTTGGCCATCGGATTCACCTGTAGCTAATTATGTTTATTTTCTTTATAGAGACGAGGCTAGTAATTCAACGGCTTATGAACAGCAATAATATAACTGTTCTTTTGAAAAATGAATTAAAATCACAAAGGATGTATATTAAATGTACATATACGAGCAA
>NC_087221.1:49969271-49989271 GCF_015104395.2 Macrobrachium nipponense
ATACATTATATATCCTATAATTTAAGAAATGTGCCTGCATGTAGATAAAGCTGTATGGATTACGGATTTCAACTTTTTGCTTTAAGTAATCTGCGTGGATAGCAGCGGCTGTTTAAGTCTATTGACATGGGTTCCAAAATTTGTGAAAATCGAGCAGTTTTAAAAACAAAAAGAGGCGTTTCTATGCATAAATTTATACGCAGAAAGTACCGTAGAATATAATGTCTACAGAAGCACTTCATTCATGCCCATTGTCGTACAGGACTATGGAAGAAGACGTGCATGAAACAGGTTTTGCAAAAGATTTTAAGTTAAATATATAGGAACCGTTCTAGAGTTGACAAACGATCATTTGTTATAAAATTTGAATAAAATTAATCCTCTCGAGCTAACTTTCCCACGAGGCTACACTAAGGCCCCGTCCACACGGTCGAGCTTTGGTCGACGAACTTTGTCCGATGTGACGTCAGAAGCAGAGAAACAGCAAGAAAAGTCAGAACTTTGCCGCAGTTTCTCCGCTTCTGACGTCACATTGAACAAAGTTCATCGACTAAAGCTCGACCGTGTGGGTCCACACGGTCAAGCTTTGCTCGACGAACTTTGTTCGATGTGACGTCAGAAGCGCAGAAACTGCAATAAAGTTCTGACTTTTCCCGCGGTTTCTCCACTTCTGACGTCACATCGGACAAAGTTCGTCGACCAAAGCTCGACCGTGTGGAAGGGGCCTTACATGTATTTTTGCCCTTATTGTTTTTTCAAATTTGTCAAATTATCGATCCTAATCCTCTTCTATCAGCAGATCCTGTCTTGAAAACTTATTAAAAGCATTGGAATGTTTAGGCCTTAAGGATTTAAACGGGGCTTATTACCATAACATCAACTCGGGTCGTCAGATACTTAACATTAACACAACCTACTACCACCACCTACCATAGTCGTCACACAAGGATAAAATTATATTTGCAGAAAATTTTTAATGATAATTACTGGTCACATACCTCTTCGTCATAGCCTAATGTCGATGCAAAAAATTTAAAAAATTAATTAAAAATTTCATGAAGAGGTATAATCTTGCAGTTAAGCATTAGAGACTGGGGTAAAAGCATTAGTTATACAAACGCCTTTATAAGATTTTCATATAAAACAAAGCCTTTGTTTTGGTAGTAAATTTTCTTTCACTTACAAGAGCAGGTATTTGCATATTTTGAAAACTTGGTGAAATTTTGATAACTTGTTGAAAGGAGGCCAACATCTCCAAGTTTATTTGTAATTACATACATTCTCCCATAGCGAGAGAGTGGAGAAATATTTAATAACCCAAACTCGTTGGGAGGCGAAGTCGTCACCACCGGTTCGTATCACCACCACAACCGTCGTCATTACCAGTCATCACCACCATCACCACTAGGCAGAGGCAGTCTTAAACGGCAAACTTCCTCCGTGAGAAACTTCTCCCTGCGTACTCTTAGCCTCCACCACAAACTTAATCTCCCCCAGCCTTCCTTTTCACAGTTCTCAATGTTATATGAAAACTAAACATTTAAGTTGAAAAAAATTTCTCGCTGGGATAAGTTTCCCACTTTTATCTTCCTTTTTTTTTTCCAGAAAAAGACAACAGTCCCAAGATAACAAGTATACAGAAATCTGGTTGAACGAAACTCAAAATGGAGAAGGATACAACTACCTAGTAGAGTTTTGCTTTATTTTCCCTTTATATCCTTACAAGAGAAAGCTAGTTTTACATCAAGTGGACTTCGACTGCACTTCTGAAAACTTTAATCCCAAGGCCAGGAACAATATCTATAGAGGCGTGAATCCTACGACTTCACTTCTGAAGACTTAAATCCCAAGGCCAGGAACTATCTATTGAGGCGTGAATCCTACTATGTTGCATTCGAACCACAATCTTGATAGATTCCAACACTAATACAAACAGTCATGGCCTGGGATAACTTAGCTCTATAAAATAACCTGCAAAGAAAAAATGGTCAGGTTAACTTAATACAATGGATTACTTCCATGCAATTCAGAAATACAACTTTAGCTCCCAGGAGGAAAACTTAAAAAACCCAAAAATATTGTACCATTTATTTATCTATTTTTGTCAAGCATACCGAAATGCTAATGAGACCAAGTTGCTAAGGCTATCAACAACCACCAACCAGACAAGCTTCAGTTGCCACCCATACAATAACAAAACTACATGCTAACAAGTTGCCACAGGTACCAAATAAATGCTAACAATTAGCGAGAGGTACAGAGTACGTAATTTCTTCGCCCGAGTTAGCAATGCTAACAAGATGTCAGATACCAAATAACTGCTAACAAGTAGCAAGATTTACCAAGCATATGCAACAAGAAGCACTAAATAAATGCTAATAACAGTAACCAGAAGGTACCAACTAATGCCATCAACGTGCCTGAGGTATCATACCAAATAAATGCAAACTTGTCCCGTCGTGGATGGAATGAAGGCAAACTTGTTAAAACGCCAAAGTTAGCGAATAAACGCTAACAAGTTGAGCCGATATGAGTCTATAGAGATGCTCAGCAAAAGACAGTGACGGCAATAGGTCTCTTGGACACTATTGGCATAAAACTAGACCAGATTTATAATAGGAAGGTTTGTCATTTGGGTAAAATTACAGTTTCAACCATTATGGGAAAACTGGAATAAAAATATATTTGTTACATCAGAAATAATGTAGTTCCAACGGATTTAACATTTATTTTGACTGCAAACCATCCGATTTTGAGTTTAACGACGAAAAACGGCAAAAAACGACCAGATTGGTGTTGCACATCGCATAGAAACATGAGGAAATGAATAAAAAAGAAAACTAAGAGTTACTCTTACACACAAAATCTAAAGCATAAAACCTACTACTTCAATTATGGGGGATCCCAGTGGGAAGCGGGGTTTTTGGGTGGGGGGAGGAGGAGAAAAGTGATTTTCGGGGCACTACCGAACCTAATACAACCACCTAACCTTACCTAGGGCCCTGTACCCCTACCTAGCCTAGGCGGGGGGCTCCGCCCCCCTGCGACCACCCCTTAAGGCCACTACCTAACATCCATCAAACCAAATCCAAATTGATGGGTAAGCTTGCTGTATACATCGTTATACTACCACCATTATAATATACTCTATAAATTAATGAAGCTTACCTTAAACTGTTGGTTGATAAAGATGTGCTGCTTCTTTGAGGAAAACGTGAAGCCGTTGCAAGGTTCCCTGACATGCAACTTAAAGTAGGAAGTGGCCAGGTACCCGACGACCACATTGCACTGCAAACAATCGGTAGGAAATCCAAGGTCTGTCAAAATTAATGCCAGAAGGGCCAGCCACTACCTCTGCCATGGGTACAAGAAGACAAAATGCCGTTTTTTGCTTCATTATTCGAGTATTCAGTCAAACAACGGATACCAGTGGACACTAGACAGGTAACTTTATTACTCCGCTGAATGCTAGTGAAACTTAGTTTCGACTAAAGTCGTTTCGTAATTGGTTATGAAACCCATGACGTCATAACGATGTCACACCTCTCAGCCAATAATGAGTAACTGAAACTGCTTTTTGTTTGCGTAAGAAAGTAAGTTAGAGGGCTCATTAAAAGTAGACATTACCGTAGAGGAAACACCTCTCCCGACTTAGGAAAAATTCGAGGTAAAAACTTAATTTTTTTTTTTTCTCTGTAAGTATGCATTAGCGACAATAATGTATTGAGAAGAAGTGTTTTGTTATCACGAGCTTAACTCGGGAAAAATATCAATATAATAGATTTCCCATAATGGTTGAAACTGTAATAATACCGTCATTTGTATTCGTAAGATAGCTAGGCATTGATTTGATAAATATATTGGTATTTATCTATTAAAAAAAGTCTTACCTTAAAAGTGGTTAAGCTATATTCTAAAACATTTACGTTATTTAAAATTTACGTTGCTCAGTTAAACAGTATTTTTATTTACAAAACAGCTGGACCTGAGAATTTGCTTGTCCACTGTTAAAATCTTTGATGTAACACAAGTGGACATTAACTCATCACCTTGAAATACTTGAAATCGTTAAGTTATCTTAACTATCGAGTAAGTAAATGAATGTACTAAAACCCTAGCAGGTAAGAGCATAAAATATACAAAACAGGTAAAACTAAACTAAGTTAATCTAAACTTCAAAATTGACATACATATACATATATACATGCGCAAGAAATTTAAACAAAATGACTAGTCTAATAAAGTTATTACCTGAAAAAAATACCCTCCCCTAAACCTGTTCGTAGGTCCTAAGAACTATGAACAGGGTATCGGGAGGGCCCTCCACCCCAACTGGGGCACCGCCCCAGTAGGGGTGGAGGAAATAAAATAAAAAACATTAAGTTCGGTGTCTTGACATCATTTAAGTAAATATCTTCCCCTGGAGTAGTTTGCGAGAGGAGCTTCACCGACCGTGCAAAATAAGTCCTGAATTCCAGATTCCCAAAAAGTATTCTTGAATTCCAGTTTCTCAAAAAGTATTCCTGAATTCCAGATTCTCATAAGTAGTCCTGAATTCCAGATTAACCTGAAAGTTTTTAATCAATGTTCATTAGTGCTTAGAATTAAACAATACAGAGCAAATTTAACTTGCTTTTATGATTAAATTAACCAAATTTAAACATTCTTGCTAGTGGAAATTAAGTTTAAAAAGTCTTCCATATTTTATCATCTGTGATAAGTGAAAGCAAGTGAAAGTGAAGACAAACCTTAGAACGGAAACGCCGATCTTTTACGACGAATCAAATGCACTTATGGCAACTTGCTCAACGTTTCACAACCGATAAATTCCTTCAATTCACTCGTCATACTCTGAAAAATTTTCAATTTGTAGTTAAACCTAATATTGTAGGGATCACCTGAAAAAAAGCAACCCCAACACACGCTGGGGTCGCTTTTCAGGTGGAAAATATTGGGGTCGCTTTTCTTAAGGCGAGGAATTAATAGGGGTACAGTAAGGCCCTGGCGGAACGGTGCTTCGCACCTTATCCGCATATTTAAAGATTCTTGGCAAGCTCGGTATGTTCTGGCAAGAGGTAATGTTGCGCTGCACGTGCTAGCCACAGGGTTACAGTAGGTTTTTGATTATTTTTGTACTGAAATTGCAAGACAATAAGCTTTTAGTTAACTATTGATTGTTTGTCTAAATTTGTGTTTTTAACAAATGTTTAATAAAATAGTTTTTAATGAATATATATCTTTTTTTCTCCTTTTTTCTAATATATTTATGAGCTAAAGTGGGTCACCTGAAGATTGAAGACACCAACAAGCAGGGGTCGTTTATCTTCAGGTGGAAAATATTGGGGTCGCTTTTCTTCAGGAGGAATTTAAAATTTTTGGGGTCTATTTTCTTCAGGAGAGGTATTAGGGGTCGCTAATCTTCAGGTGATCCTATTGTAGTAACAAAATTAACTAAGCTTGCGCAGTTTTGAACAAATAGTTAAAAACCAACGATTATAAACTGCAAATATATGTATGCACTAATTGCCATTAATGATATGATAAATAAATAAATGCTTAAAAGTATGGGTTTGGAAACATAAGTACCATTTCAAGAAGTGTTAAATGCAAAAATCATCAGAACTACTACTATGCAGCGTAACAAATACAAATGAACGGGCAGCACGTCCAAAACTCTTAATAAAAATTTACTGGAAAAGCAGTAAAATTATACCCTTAAGCCACAGTCTTAAAACAAGTGAATAATGGTAACTTAGCCTCACAGGTTGTCATTTTCTTCCCGTACAGTTGCAGACCTTCCTCGTAACCACACAACCTACGAGTAAGACTAGTCCGCCACGTTCCGGAAGACCGTTTGAACCATGAACAGCAGCTTGTTGTTGGACGTAACCAGTCTATAGTCAGCAAATTGCCAGGACAGCCAATTACCTTCTCAGAAAACGCGAGGAGCGATGACGTCATCAGCAAGGACTACATAGAGAGTATTTTCAGCTATGGACGGTATACAGTTGAGACTAAAATGACGCTTGTCTTTAAGGGGAAACCCAAATATTTTAATCTTAGCTTTGGCTCTTTGTACGTATTATTTCCAAAACAACCATGAAAATTCATCAGGCTTAGTAACTAAATGGTTACCATGAGCGGAACATTTTCAATATCTATGGTCGTACATTCGTTAAGGCGGGTTTTGCAATTTCTTGATTAATGTTAACTGTCTTGATTTTTCCCGTTCGTTCTGTTACAAGACATTTATAGGTAACTCTCATGATAGAAAATCTAATGAAAACTAGACTCAACGCTGTCCCGTCTTCGAAAATAAGTCTTCTCTGCTTGTTGGTGAGATGCAAAGGTCCACACCAGGCCACTGTTCTCTTGATACACTCGTATGAATGTTTAAGATGGCTTCCTAAACGTATTTCCTTCCCTCTAATAATAATAAATAATAATGATAACTCACTAAACCACGAAAAACCGAGATGGATAGGAACCACTGGCAGGACCGCCTCCCAACTGAAGTATAGGACTTCCCTCCAAGGCTTCCATCCTACATCACCATAAAACTTTTATTGTAGGTTTTTTCAACCCCATTTCTTCCTCACAAGAAGACGCGAGTTTTCCTCCTCTGGTAGGTAGAATTCCTCACATTTAACGTCAATAAAAGAGAGGAAAAGGGGAGGTCTCCCTTACGTATATAAATAAGGCTTGAGAGACTTCGAGAGTCACTTGAGTTGATCTCCGAGCGTCTTTTGTCTCTTGGCATGATGGTGAGTCTCCCCCCCCCCCCCCCCCCAACCCCTACCCGCAGTGGTTACTTCAATCACATTGAAAGTTTCTCGTTGGACGAGTGGTTTTCGCGCTCGGCTGCCAATCCGGTGGTCCGGAATTCGATTCTCGGCTTGGCCAACGTGGAATCATGGGAATTTATTTCTGGTGATAGAAATTAATTTCTCGATATAATGTGGTTCGGATCCCACAATAAGCTGTAGATCCCGTTGCTAAGTGACCAATTGGTTCTTAGCCACGTAAAAATATCTAATCCTTCGGGCCAGCCCTAGGAGAGCTGTTAATCAGCTCAGTGGTCTGGTAAAATTAAGATATACTTTTTTTAATCTAGTTGCGATATTTTCTCGTTTGATATCTGTGGCAACGTCTAATTTGATTTATAGGTGGTCTGTATTATCTAAATCTTCAGCTGACAATGATTTTGCTACCATTTACTTTAATTTAGCATGTTATTATACCAAAAGTATTTTTAGGACATTTTGAAGAAGTCGCATAAGATTCGCTTTTCATTTTGGTTTCGGGTCTCATTGTGACACATTGTTGCTTACATTAAATAGCTGAGTTTAATATTGCATCAAATAAAGTCTTGTCCACCTTATTTCTCTCTCTCTCTCTCTCTCTTTCCAGAAAGCTGTGTGGAAGACCGTCATCCTAGCTCTTGCTGTCACCTGCGCCGTTGCTGACAGGAATGCTGACACCGAGGAAGGTGAGGGTAACAGTTATAGACAGCTTATATAGTTATGCTTATCATTATAATTACATTATAGTTAAAGTTGTAAGACCTATGTAATTACAAAGTCTGCGTGCATAGGCTTTTGTTTTGTATTTAAGTATGTACCTGGGTATTCTGGATATGAATATGGGCGTCTGTTAGCTTATCTTTGTGCATTAAATATATTCAGTATTGCAAAGATTACCTAATGAATCTACCAAGTCAAAAATCAAGCTAGTCATTCTGAAAATATTGAGTATATGATCTAGTAAAATAACGACCTTCTGAAAACAAACCGTCTTTACTTGTTTGTCTTGATAACGAATCCGTTGTTATAAAGTCATCCAACGAATCTCACTCTTCTTTCGTGTCGCCCTACGAACAGACGAAACGAACGTCGGTCTAAGGGAGAAGATCATCATCGCCTCCTACGGCACCACCACCTACACAGAGATCTCCACCAAGACGACCGTGATGCCCTACACGTGCTACACAAGTAAGGAAGGTTTTATTCACTAGTTACGATTCTGAAATGGGTAATTCTAGGCAATAACTCCGCACGGACTGCAAGGAACGTGTTTAGTACTAGCCCCTGGTGGTCAATTACAATCGACCACCCAAAAAAATAACGGTAAACTCTTAATAAGCAACTAAATACTATAGGAAACTAATTTCCAAAGAAATACCCGACGCGGAGCTATTAGCTAGATCTTAACCCGAAAGGTTCCCTAATTTCTTATAATACTGAACGTGTGTGCTTTTTTTTTCCCTAAGACTACCAACGGCGACATTTTAAAAGTCGGAGCTGCTCCCGGCCAAAAAATTGACGATTGCATGATTATCCCTCGTTATTAAAAAGGCAGACTGCTGTGCGATTTATACCTTTTATCTAACCACCTTCATGACTGATCGTACCTCATTTCCTCTCTCCAGCGAAAGCCCAGGCTTGCCAGGGAAGAAGATTCCGCAGACGGCAGAGGGCCACACCAATCCTGGAGGAGGACACCGCGGCGCTGGAAGCAACGGATTTGGACACCTCGAAGGAGCTCCCTGGAGAGGAAGCACCTTCTGCCGAGATGAGCCAGAAGGAAAGACTGGTCTTCACCGTCTGGCAGACGACGACGACAACTGCCACCATCACGACCACGTCGGTGAACAGATCCATAACCATATCTGCATCGGCCTACTGCACATACACGGGATTCACCGGACCAGTCTGCTAGGCCTAGGTGGTGATTGTATGCTTTGCCGGTGACCATTCTCGCGAGTGTTGTTTCTCTTCACTTCTCGCCTATTCCTGCATCCTCAAAACTTTCGTCGTTTAAGAACCTCTCTCTCTCTCTCTCTCTCTCTCTCTCTCTCTCTCTCTCTCTCTCTCTCTCTCTCTCTTTCGACCATGAATCAAGTAATGGATTTCACTGACATTGCGTCTAATTTATTTCGTGAGTGCGTGTGTATTTATTTATCAATAAGAGTACATGTACTGAATACTGACCACGGGAAATGTAATTTAATCAAAGGAATGCAAATATTGACTTGTTAAGCATAGAAGCTATATCATATATTCCTTTCATTCTGCTCTGAAGCATGTGTATACATATTTGACCCCTCTGAAAGTAAAGATGATCGTATTGTGAACTGTGTATGACTTGAACCGCCTTCAAAATATACTTCTTAATGTTATTAGAGTTAGACCTATAGTATATATTGTGACTATAAACCAAGAGATACAAACTTTAGTTGTTATTATAAATCAAAATATACTTTTTTCCTATCGCAAAGAACTCTTACCAAACCACTGAATCAAAATTTCGAATTCTTTGCAAATGTGAAGTTTGCTAAAGAAGTTGGACAGCTCATCGGGAGGATGCCAATGGGAACTCATGAGAGGGAAAGGGCAGGAAGTATTGCAGATTGAATGTCATTTATAGTACGCCCTCCAAGATACAATGTAGGCAGTGACCCATACAAGATAGGCTTCACATTTCTGAGGTTTCAAAAGAAATATAGTTGTTTGGTAAATGAGAAAAAAGGAACTTTTGTTTATAAGATTTATTTTCAATCATGATTTTTATATAAAAAAAATCAAAACAAGTACTTCAAAGTAAACTAGCGCATAAGTTTACCTAAAGTTGATGACTACTAAAGAATCATACAATAAGTATATACAAGAGAAGATACAAAAATAAACTTTATCTTCCTAGTTTAAAGGCATTTGAAAAAATCCCTACACTTTTTTTTCTAATTCGACTCTTGGCATAGTAGATAAATAAATATTTTCCTAATATAGAAAGATATTGGCTTAACATGACAGTACCGGTTCCGCACTAGAACCCTCAGTCGATTATTTCTAAAAGAAAAAATAAAATGAGAAGAAAACTGAATAAAATGAAGGTAGGAAGCTGTGAAGTAAACAGATCCTCAATTTGTCTAAGAAACTTGCTATTTCGATTCTGATATATCTGTCTTGAGATATAGAACCCTCAGTCGATTATTTAAAAAAAAAAAAAAAAAAAAAAAATGTGAAGAAAACTGAATAAGATCCTCTGAATAAAATGAAGGTAGGAAGCTATGGGCTAAAAAGATCCTCAATTTGTCTCGGAAACTTGCTATTTCGATTCTGAAATCTGTCTTGAGATATGGTGTGAGATGGAGGGAAATTATTGTTTCCTGGTGTGGCAATACTCAGTACTGAAATCTGTGGAAACAAAAACCATATAATAAAGGGAGAAATAGTTACAATAAATTCCTAACTTGAACTACAGGCTATCCTCCATCATGGAGGAAACCTTCCTGGACACCGATCTCACGATGGCCATCATATGTTGACTCGTGTAAGGACACGTCGAGTACAGGTCCTGGCAGGCTGCCCCAGAGTAGCCGGCGTCCATCGCGAATTCGTAGGCTGCTCTTGCACCGCCTCTCTTGGTGAATCGTGGACGCTTCTCTCTGTGTGATGTTGAGATCAGAATTGAGTTTCAACTGTGCAAAAGCATCTGGATATGTAAATAACTGTTCAAAATATTAATCAACTGGACCATAATACAGTCATTCATGTAAGGCATTAACAGTCTCAAGTCTCTAGTTCAAGATCTTTGGTTCTTTAAAGCAAATTCGTCAGCTGTAACTCTGTGTCTTTAGTCTGTAAGTAATTCTTGTAAGTCTTTCACAGTGTCTTAAGACTCTAGTTCTAGATCTTTTGTTTTGAGAAAGCAGTGTCAGAACTTTCTTTTAGAACTTTAAAGCAAATTCGTCAGCTGAAACTCTGTAAGAAATTCCTGTAAGTCTTTCACAGTGTCTTAAGTCTCTAGTTCTAGATCTTTGGTTCTGAGAAAGCAGTGTCAGAACTATCTTTAGAACTTTAAAGCAAATTCGTCAGCTGTAACTCTGTGTCTTTAGTCTGTAAGTAATTCCTGTAAGTCTTTCACAGTGTCTTAAGTCTAGTTCTAGATCTTTGGTTCTGAGAAAGCAGTGTCAGAACTTTCTTTAGAACTTTAAAGCAAATTCGTCAGCTGAAACTCTGTGTCTTTAGTCTGTAAGTAATTCCTGTAAGTCTTTTCACAGTGTCCTTAAATCTAGTTCTAGATCTTTGGTTCTGAGAAAGCAGTGTCAGAACTTTCTTTAGAACTTTAAAGCAAATTCGTCAGCTGAAACTCTGTGTCTTTAGTCTGTAAGTAATTCCTGTAAGTCTTTCACAGTGTCTTAAGTCTCTAGTTCTAGATCTTTGGTTCTGAGAAAGCAGTGTCAGAACTTTCTTTAGAACTTTAAAGCATATTCGTCAGCTGTAACTCTGTGTCTTTAGTCTGTAAGTAATTCCTGTAAGTCTTTCACAGTGTCTTAAGTCTCTAGTTCTAGATCTTTGGTTCTGAGAAAGCAGTGTCAGAACTTTCTTTAGAACTTTAAAGCAAATTCGTCAGCTGAACTCTGTGTCTTTAGTCTGTAAGAAATTTCTGTAAGTCTTTCACAGTGTCTTAAGTCTAGTTCTAGATCTTTGGTTCTGAGAAAGCAGTGTCAGAACTTTCTTTAGAACTTTAAAGCAAATTCGTCAGCTGAACTCTGTGTCTTTAGTCTGTAAGAAATTTCTGTAAGTCTTTCACAGTGCCTTGAGTCTCTAGTTCAAGACCTTTGGTTCTGAGAATGCAATGTGGTAGAACTTTCTTTAGAACTTTAAAGCAAGTTCATCAGCTGTGACTCTGTGTCTTTAATCCGTAAGTAATTCCTGCAAGTCTTCCACAATGTCCTGAGTCTCTAGTTCAAGGTCTTTGGTTTTGAGAGCGCAGAGTGTCAGAACATTCTTTAGACCTTTAAAGCAATTTCATCAGCTGTGACTGTGTGTTTTTAGTCAGTAACTAATTCCTGCAAGTCTTTCAGTGTCCTGATTCTCTAGTTCAAGGTCTTTGGTTTTGAGAACGCAGAGTGTCAGAACATTCTTTAGAACTTTAAAGCAAGTTCATCAGCTGTGAATCTGTGTCTTTAGTCTGTAATTCGCTTCTGTCAACACAGGATAGCAGCAGGACTTACCTTAGAACCTGCAGCAAGGTAAGCTCATCCAACTGCAAGTCTGTAGCAGACCTTGCAGCCAGCTCACAGACGAGCCTCTGGCCACATCTGGTGGCATCAGCAGCTTTGACTTTCTTGAAGAACATGTCTTCATCATGGAGTTCCTGCATGTGGAGAGGATTTATAATCTATTATTTTTTTCTGATTCTACATACAATGCGAGATCTAAAAGGAATTTATGATTTTTATCTGATTTTGTATAAAATGCCAGATCTAAAAGGAATCTATTATTTTTTCTGATTTTGCGTACAATGAGATATCTAAAAGGCTTACCGATATAAATTCCGTCAATTCTCTCAGATTCCTTGTATGTTTGATAAGCATTCATGACGTAGTTTTTTTTTTTTTACCAGATCGGAAAAACCTTATACATTGTTGATCAAGAATAGAATGACGTCATTAACATATTCTGTAATTCTTTCAAAATAACTCTAATGACCAAATGAAAACAAAAATAACCAAGATAACTGTACCTTCGCCTCATAGGCGTTAGTCCAAAAGGGCTCCCAGTTCGGAATCTCTCTCTTTCTCCTGAGGGATGAGTAACTGCTTGTGAGGGCACCTCCTTGTCCTCCTCCCCCTCCATGGCCCCCACCGCCTACCCCTCCCCCTCCACTATGGCCATCTCCTCCGCCAATTATAAGAATTTCGCCATGCCCGCTCCCCCCTGCTCCTCCTCCACTATAACTACTTCCTCCTCCTCCTCCTCCACCACCGTGACCACTGCCTCCTCCTCCTATTCCTCCGCCTCCACCTCCTACATGTCCACCTCCACTTCCTCCTCCTACATATCCACCTCCTCCTCCTCCTCCTCCCCCTACAATATAACTGTCCTCCCTGCCTCCAGCCTCCTCCATGACCTCCACCTTCCTGCATGGGTCCACCTTCCTCCCCTCCCCCCCTCCCCCAACCTCCACTTATAACCTCCTCCTCCAGCTCCCTCCCACCTGACCTCCCACCTCCCCTGCATGTCCCACTTCCTCCTCCTCCCCCGCCCTTCCACTATAACCTCCTCCCCTTACCAAGCTCCTCCCATGACCTCCTCCTCTCCCCCCCTCCACTATAACCTCCTCCTCTCCAGCTCCTCCATGACCTCCTCCTCCCCCCTCACTATTACTATCCTCCCTCCCTCCCAGCTCCTCCATGACCTCCTCCTCCTCCCCCTCCACTATAACCTCCTCCTCCAGCTCCTCCATGACCTCCACCTCCTACATGCCCACTTCCGCCTCCTCCCCCTACACTATAACTTCCTCCTCCAGACCCTCCACCTCCTCCATGTCCACCTCCTCCTCCACCATAGCCTCCCCCTCCTCCTACATGTCCACTTCCTCCTCCTCCCCCATGTCCACTTCCTCCTCCTACATGTCCACCTCCTCCTCCACCATAACCTCCCCCTCCTCCTCACATGTCCACCTCCTCCTCCTTCCTCCACCACCACCACCTCCTCCTCCTCCTCCTTCCTATATGTCCACCTCCTCCTCCTCCTCCACCATAACCTCCTCCTCCTCCTCCCACATGTCCACCTCCTCCTCCTCCTCCTCCTATATGTCCACCTCCTCCTCCTCCTCCACCATAACCTCCTCCTCCTCCTCCTGCATGTCCACCTCCTCCTCCTCCACCATAACCTCCTCCTCCTCCTCCTCCTCCTACATGTCCACCTCCTCCTCCTCCACCATAACCTCCTCCTCCTCCTCCTGCATGTCCACCTCCTCCTCCTCCCCATAACCTCCTGTCCACCTCCTCCTGTCCATGTAACCTACCTCCTACCTCCTCCTGCCATGCCTCCATCCTCCTCCTACCATGTCCACCTCCTAAACCTCCTCCACCTAACCTCCTCCTCCTCCTAACCTGGCCACCTCCTCCTCCTCCACCATAAAACCTCCACCTCCTCCTCCTCATGTCCACCTCCTACCTCCTCCTCCACCAAACCTCCTTCCTACCCCTATGTCCACTCCTCCTCCTCCACCATAACCTCCTCCTCCTACATGTCCACCTCCCCCTCCTCCAGTTGCTGGAGCACTGTAAGACGACGAAGGGGCTCCGTACGAAGTGGACGGAACCATATAAACTGGTACGTAACTTCCTCCACCTGCGGTAGAAAAGAAGTAACAATTAAAACATTCCAATAATAATAATAATAATAATAATAATAATAATAATAATAATAATAATCCAGCCTCAAGAGTCAAACAGAAAATGAGCGGAAACATTTAGATCATAAAAAATTCCAAATATAAAGACCACTATAATTACTTACCTCCTCCCCCTTTAAACCTTCCGCCTTTATGTTTTCCCCCTCCTCCTCCCCCTCCCCCTCCCCCTCCCCCTTTCAACTTTTTCTTCAAGATGGCCAGGAGTCCCAGCTTCAGAGCACCTGCATTGGAGAGAGACAACACCTGTTTAGAACACCTGTTCAGTCTCGATAAGTATTAGGTGATGAAGTACTATAGTGTCCGATCATCCAGTAAATAATTAAATGGTATACTATATATATATATATATATATATATATATATATATATATATGTGTGTGTGTGTGTGTGTGTGTATATACATATATATATATATATATATATATATATATATATATATATATATATATATATATATATATATATATATAATAAAGGTTATAGAGATTTTGGAGGTTTGATTAAACAATTTATATGATTTGTATTAATAATGGTGAAGTAAACACAAAATGATAAAAATAAGCAATAGTTAACGTGTGACATAATAATAATAATAATAATAATAATAATAATAATAATAATAATAATAATAATAATAATAATAATAATAATAATAATAATAATAATAATAGGTAATGAAGTATAGATTACCATATCATTAGTAAATAAATTGGTATACTATATTAGATATATATAGACGTATATATATAAAGGTTACGATCAAGTCATTGCAAAATAATAATGTACTCTGATCAGTTTCTTGCAACTCCCTTTCCCTCTTCAAGACTTTACCGGGAAACTGGCTCTTTTCTGCCGATTTCAACCTCGAGTCACAGCGAGAAACGTCACAAGACCGAAGCCGTAACGTCGGCGCCCTTAAAGAAATATTAATCCCAAAGAAAAAGTCTGAAAACGCGCATGCGCGGAACCGCCGCACGACTTACCTAGAAGACCCAGTCCTGCGACTCCGGCTCCAATTCCACCGAGGCCTGAAGCAAGGCCGCTTATTCCGGCGAGTCCACCTGCGCCAATGCCTAAGCCGAGGGCCGTCCCAGTGGCTGCACCAGTGCCGAGGAGTATTGCCCGGACTTGGACCTGAGTCCCCAGAAGGGCTGCCAGGGACGCCGCTAGCAGGAGGGACAATCGCATCCTGTAACAGAGAAGTTGGAGAAAACGATGATTTGTTAATTCGTGTCCTCGAGGACGTAATTTGTGTATAAGAAGTAAAACTTTGTTCATATATATATATATATATATTATATATATATATATATATATATATATATATATATGGTAAACCTGACACATTTATTATATATATATATATATATATATATATATATATATATATATATATATATAAAGGTTTTGCCACAGAGGAAAAATGACAGGCGAGAGAGGCCACAAGAACTTTCGGTCTAGCACGATCCTTTACTTGGGTTGTGCTTAGGCAAAGGGTCGTGCTTGATCGAAAGTTCTTGGCTCTATCGCCTTTCCTTTTTCCTCCGTGGCAAAACCTTTATTTATACATAGCATCATGTTTTATATACTTCGTGATCAAGTTATTCATATATGTATATATATATATAGATATATATATATATATATATATATCATACATCGAGATACAAATGTAGTTTTAATATCCAATTCGCTCTACACCCCTTGTTGTCACTGGACGCCGCTGGTTCGAACCCATGAGAGGTCGAAATTATCATCAACTAAAAAATTCCCCTTCGGTTAGCACATAGGAAAAGAAATTAATTCCGAGGTAGAGCGAATGGGATATTAAAGAACATTTTTAGCTCGATGTATGTATATGAAGCACGGTGATGTGATAAGAATTCACATTATATATATATTATATATATTTCTATTAATATATATATTAATATATAGATATATATATATATATAATATCTATATAATAATATATATAATAATTATATATTATATAATATATATATATTATAATAAGTATATATATATATATATAAATATATATATATACGTATACTATATAAGTGAATGTTTGTTTGTTTGTTTGGGCGCTATGGAAATCCGAACCGCTTGACCGATCTAGACAAAATTTGGCATATGCCCATCATTTGACCAAACTTAGGTAATAGGTTTCAAACCCATACCCCCTTCCCTTTGTAACTCGTGTGTAAAATAACCGCCATGGGTTTATCATACCTCATTTCATGTATTCAGTGCCACAGAAATATATTACTAAAAGTGTTGTTCTCTTCCTCTGTAAATAGACAGTTATTGGTCAGTATCCTTGACGGAGGATAATACTCCAGCCGGATTTTTCTTACGTAGTGAAGCCCAGGTGTTTTAACCCGGTACGAATCCGCCTTTGTGGCCCTGTTTAACGAGCCCTTTGGGGATCGTCGAAAAAACATAAACAAAAGACTATAAATATCATAAAGACAATGACCCCCAAGGAATATTAGTCGTAGATAACGACCCCCACCCCCCGCCACAAACCCTTGGGGTCACAGCTATCTCTATCTGGCTGACCAGGTTAAAGTCAGTCGCTTACATGAACTGCAAGAGACGTTTCCTCTGAGTTGGTACTATCTTTTTCTTTTCATATTATTTCGTAATTCGTTGAGCAAGCATTGGTGGAAAGACTGCATACGCTTATCTTTATGTCTTGAGGTCTAAGGCAAATTCACTTGCTTGAGAAATCAAGAAATTCACATTTTGATGTGGCATCTAAAAGGGCCAATAGGAGGGCTTCGAGTCGGTGCATAATGCCCAATCAGAGCCCGCGCTCACTTGGCAACCGCGTTGTGTTTACCAGAAGATATGACGAGCACCACAAGAAATCACTGTTAATCATCATCACTAAGTCTGGATTGTTCCCCCTGGCCCTTTCACTGCGGATTTGGGCGTGATGAAGAGCTCCCATCCAATAAACACTGATACACTTAAATTAGTCTCATCAGACCCAAAGTCTATATATACTTTAACCCGACTTCTTCTCTCACCTCGCGAAGGCAGGAGAAATTCAGGCTTTTGAATGTCGGAGGAGGCCTTTGATTCTCCTATACCTATACTTCTCCCCCTCCTCCTCTTCTTCTTGTGTTTTTATCTTCCTTTATAAGATCTCCTTTAGTTCGGCGATGCGTCACTTTCGGATGTTAAGAATAACAGAATAGCTTCGGCGTGAGGCTACCGAGAAAGTGAAGCCACTTGGGCTGAAGAGAACCGCTTATATAGCGCATGCGCACTTTCCCCCTCGGGACGCTTTTGCACAAGAGGAGGGAAGGTTCTCGGAGATGAGATGCATATAATATTATTTCTTCTCTGAGGTCCCCTGGCGTGAACTGGCGCATTCACAGAGGATGTGTCCTATCCGTACATGAATGCAGGGCAGCTTTTAATTAAGGACAGACGAAAGACAAGTCCTTTTAAGCAAATGAAGTAGTTGCGCGTACTACAGACAAACAAATGAAGGGCAGATCCCAGAGACACAAAAACGTCATGTCTTGCAGACAAACATAAGAAGGACAGGTCCTCAAACAGGAGATGGACCTCCATGAAGGTTGTATGAGAATGATGCACCGTATTCCACAAATGGAGGAAACTGAACGTTGGTAACGATTGTGTTTGCCATTGCAAGATGTTGCCTGAAGTCTTCGATGTTATTTTAACCAATGCACCACTGACATTATTTGCACGGGATTTCAAAGTAAGCTTTATTTATCTATCTATTTTTACTTAGGAATATTTATAACTTGTTCTTGATTTCGTATTTGAAATAGATGGTCTCTCGATAGCACGGACTCTTGCTCTTTAGTGTAGCCAGTAGGCTTACCAATATTTAAGTGCAACCTCCTTTTTTTTTTAACGTATTATCACGCAATACACACGCACGGACAAAATATTAAAATAAATACGTGAATATATAGTATATACTTACATATATACTAGATGTGTGATATATATATATATAGATATACATATGTGTATATATAGGTGAGTGTTTGTATATATATAAAGATATATATGTATATTCATATACCATGTGTATATATATATATATATATATATATTATATATATATATATATATAATTATATATAATTATATATACATACATATATATATATTATATATATATATATATATATATATATATATATATTATATATATATCGTGAAATACGTACGATTTATTAACAAAAAAAAAAAAAGAAAGATGAAGAGAGAGAGAGAGAAAACACAGCCTTCAAGAACGACTTTGAAAACCAAATACGCTGTAAACACCAGATCCAACTCAAAATTCGTCAAATATATCACAGAGAGGAACTGTGACAAAGCCCTTCCTTCGCAAAGCATTCTGGGAAACCCTCCCTCAAAGCACTTCACGCCTCTCGCTAATAATCCGCCCAGTTCGAGGTGATTTATGAACCTCCGCCAGATACAAGTCGGTCATTATCCATTAATCATCCCGAGAAGAAATTTCGCTCTTGCGGTCGGCTTGATTTTAATTGATTGGGTGATCGGTAACTTGGCGTCGCACAGTGCAGTGAGATTCGTCCAATGCAGTGATTATCAACTTAGGATCTTACACTGTTATGTTTTATCTTTATAATATATTCCGTACAATGCTGTGTTCTTTATAATAGTGCATTATGTTTTAATTATATATTCCGTGCAATGCAGTGTTCGTTATAATTTTGCATTGTTTTGTTTTATCTTTATCATACATTCTACGTCACTGCAGAAATAATCCCTTATACATATTTATTAATGTTGCACAGGCATATTCGTATGATACATATTTTTCTATTATCATAAATATATACGTGCGTATTATGCATATGTATTGTCTTACGCAAGAATAATTATCTCTTAAAAAAAAAAATTCTATTTTTAGAAGAGAATCGTCTCGTGTCAGTCGGTTTGGTTATTATTTCAACTAAGTTACTTGGCGAATATTGACGGTTTCACCCTTCGAAGTATTTTTTTTTAAGTAAAAAAATTAATATGATGTCACTTTGAATTTACGTTAACTTCAATTTAAGGCTGTGTCCAGCGAATTATCCCGTTGAAGTATTTTTTTTCTTTTTTAGTTTTTTCCCTTCACTCAGGCTGCATTGAAAAAGATAAGGTTTACCCGTTGACGTATTTTTTTAAAAGTAAAAATGATAATATGATGTCACAATGAATTTGCGTTAACTTCAATTTAAGGTTGTGTCTAGCGAATTATTCCACAGGCTGCATTAAAAAAAAGATAAGGTTTTTTCCCGTTGAAGTATTATTTTCAAAGTAAAAATGATAATATGATGTCACAATGAATTAGCGTTAACTTCAAGTTAAGGTTGTGTCCAGCGAATTATTCCACAGGCTGCATTAAAAAAAGATAAGATTTTTCCATTGAAGTATTTTTCTTTTTCTGAGTAATTTTTTAAAAGTAAAAAAGATAATATGATATCACAATGCATTTGCGTTAAGTTCAATTTAAAGTTGTGTCCAACGAATTTTACCTCAGGCTGCATCAAAAATAGATAGACCTTTTCTGTAATGGAAATATTCCATTCCTAAAGACGTGGTAACTATGCACCTTCGCAAGTATTGCAAAATGCCAGGCATTTCCGACGCCCTCTGGTGGTGCTGGCCGGCTCCGAGGCGATTTCCCAAAAGTGACGAGAAGACCAAAGGCCTCTTTTCAAGACTCGCTCGCGAGCTGTCACAAAGCGTTGGAACCTCCCGTTGCGCAATAGTCAAGATCTCCA
>NC_087221.1:49994271-50024271 GCF_015104395.2 Macrobrachium nipponense
CGATCGTGGATAAATAAACAAATCTATTATTCAGTTAATCGATCAATCGATAGCCGAAATGCACAACTGCATACCAGCTTTCATTCCTCGATCCGCTAGGAATTAAAAGGGTAAATAACCGAAGGTGAAAGAGAATGAATGACGGAGATGCAAAGCGATAAAAAAGATACACAACTTCGACTCATTCCGGATACGAGAAAGTAAAAGGCTATTACGTTAGGACTTGCCAGGGACGGGTGTGAGGGCGGGAATTGGATCGGTCTGGTTGTTTAATTTATGTTACACCATCTGCTTTGGTCGACAGTGTGTGTGTGTGTTTGTGTGTGTATGTGCGTGGGTTTGTGGTTATTTGTGCTTGCGCGTTGTACACCTCTTGATAACTTGTTCAGATTGCTTCCTTCTCATTTTGTCATTTACCTGCCCGTTCGTTTATCTAATATCTATCTAGCTATTACTCTACTATTGGAAAATGGAGAAGAGAGTTTGAAGAAAGTCTTAGAGAGAGAGAGAGAGAGAGAGAGAGAGAAGAGAGGCTGGTCGATTCGTCACCTCGCTCCGTTTGCTCATGGGAAGGGTTGGCAGGTAAACAAGCCACTATTTACGTGTAAGGAAATTGTTGGCTGTTTCGTTTGTGCATTATTTTTCGTCCTTTTTCATCTTATTTTAGTCTATACTTTTTCATTTTCCTTCATGGCTCGTAATGCAGTATAACCTATACTGCGTTACGATCAACCTATACTGTATGCACGGTATGAACAGGTATCAGAAAAATGACACAAATAAATCAGTAAGAAAATTACAAAATGAAAATTGTTTTGGTTTACCCAAGACTATAAAAATAAGAAAGAAAAATCTTAAATAAAAAAAAACTCATCTGCTAAAAGGTCAGCCAAAGATTTTGTAGGTCAGTCGAGTTGACTGATGACATAAGCAAAGTTACTATAGTAGATTCACATCACCTGTGCACTGATGCCTTGGCCAGTCCCTCACGACGCTCCTGATTGGCTGTTGATAAGCCAATGACAGGGCTGGAAACTCTCAGTCTCTCTCGAGAGTTCACAGAGGTAGGATGTATGTTCTACCTCTCGTGAGGGATACTTTTGAAAGACGTATATCTCAAGAGATGTGGAACATACATCCTGCGTATGTGAACACTCTCGTGAGACTGAGAGTTTCCAGTTCTGTGATTGACTTATTAACAGCCAATCAGGAGCGTCGTAAGGGACTGGCATAGACATCAGATGCACCGTTGACGTGAATCTACTATACCAGTTCTTTGTTGAATGATTCGTGGCTTAATCTCTACTTCTCAGGCTCTAGAATCTAGATCGTGACTTCATTGAGTCAGCTGGGGACCAACAATGATTTCAAGTTGTAGTTGCTGTCGACTGAGCTGGCCTTATGCCAGCAATGGCTCTTGCTCCTGGAGGAAGCCTGTGATTTTTTTTTTCTGCATTTCAAGTTGTAGTTATTGTCGACTTAGGTGGCCTTATGTCAGCAGGGGTTCTTGCTCCTGGAGGAAGCCTGTGATTTTTTTTCTGCATTTCAAGTTGTATTTATTGTCGACTTAGGTGGCCTTATGTCAGCAGGGGTTCTTGCTCCTGGAGGAAGCCTGTAATTCTTTTTTTTGACAAGTTTCTGTTATTTTCCAATAACGTTTCTTTAAGATTCGCTAAAGCTTTACGCGTATATTTTTGTCGACTATTTCGTGGTTTTGTGGACTTGCTTGCACCTTTTTATAGCTATTGCTTTTTTCCACCAAATTCCGCCTCTTCCAACCCTCAGTCGTGATGGACAAAGCCACAACCACAACCATTTTGATGATGTTCGTCTATCAAAATAGATTTTGAGAAGAGCGCGATGATATGCTTCGAGAAACCAGTAAACAAATATTGACGAAAATAATAGAGAAACCATTTATACGTCAGGGATGATGTGAAAATGATAGAGGTAGCGGGAGGTGAACAAATATCCCAGAAATAGTCGAAGAAGAAAACGGGAAATCTATTCTAGACAAGGCGTGACCCGACCTCCAGCTTACTTTGGACTCGTGCAAGATTTTCCCCTCACGCTCAAGTTGTAAACATTATATTCTTAACGTTTAACGTAAATCAAAACTCACTGAAATATTATATGGTCAAACAGAGGCTTGTTTCATCCACGAGAATTAAAATAGATACGCTATATTCTTTTTTTAAGATAATTTTTCTGTACATTATTTATTTATTTTTTTTTACATTTTTATGCCAATAAATAAATCATAAATATCTTATCCTAAAATTCCTGTATCTTTAACTCAACGCGAAACCCCTTTTTCAGTCCTTTTTAGGCTCTTCCGTAGACAACCCCCTACCCCCCAAACCAAAACCACAACAACAAGTTTGTAATCTTACTCCCCGAATAAGCGAAAAAACTGAAAAAGAAATACGAAGTATACAAGAACGCGGACTGCGATAATAACAATAAGAAAGAGCGGAATAAAGAAGGAAAAGTTAAAGAAGCTATTTACAGGAATATCTGCAACAACGATTGCGAGGAAAAATAATTTCCAAATTTGAACGAAAACAACCCGAAGTCATTAACGCTCGAGCGGTCTTGATACTTAGCGGTTTGGTCTCATGCATCTGTCGTCATACTTAGCCGCTTCTTAAGTTACGTAAGACGGAGTAGTTATCTGGAACGGAGGGGATAAATTCCCCCAAATTGGTTGCTCGGCGAGGTGCCCTCCCCCCCCCCTCTCTATCTTTAATGTTTGTAAGTTACTGTGTTTCTTACTAAAGCATCGTCTAACCGTCATAGCGAACATATAGTTCTGCTGAAGATTGCAGATATAGAATGCATAATGAATATCATTATCGGTGGGCACAGTTTTCCGTGTCGAAAATGATGACAATGGTTGCAGATCCACAATAATATAGCATGTGAGTATATGGTCTTTAATGGATATTATTATTATTGCTGTTGTTCGCATATAATGGCAATAAAAGACAATATCAATATAATTCACATTGGTTATAATAAACCGTCGGAAATGACTATCATTATAATCATAATTAACGCATGATAATGGCAATAAAACACAATATCATTATCATTTAAAATGATACTACATTAGCAAGTCTTACAATGATTATAACTACCATTATCATCATTCCCGTTGGAACAGCAGCAAAACATCTTAAAAAATAAAATAACATGGAGAACTTCCCTTATTAACCAACGCTTTGCTAATGCTTGGTAATGCATGGCTGCAGGCAAAGGAATTTCCTACGAACTGAAGCATAGATCGAGCGGTTTTTTTAAGCATCGTGGCAGACCGCAACACGCAGCAACAACCCATGGGATTAAGCAAGCAAGCAAGCAGGCAAGCAAGAAAGTGAGCAAAGAAAAGACGAAGCGAGTTTGGCACTCAAGTTAGATGTTAAGCTAGTAAGATAGTGAGCAAGCAAAAAAAACCAAGCGAGCTGGCACTCAGGTTAGCAAGCAAGAAGGCATTAGGGTAAGCAAGATAGCGAGCAAGCAGAAGACGGAAGCGAGTTAGGCGTGACGTTAGCAAGCAAGCAAGCAAGCAGGAAGTTAGGCTAGTAAGTTACGAGCTGATCACCAAATATATTCAAGATAAAGCAGCTAAGCAAGTGGACGGTAAAGAGGGAAATGAATTAGGCCGATGAATTAGGCCGATAAGTAAGCGTGCAAGAAACAAAGCAAACGCCAAGCAACCAAGAAAAATTAAAGTAAGAAAGGAGGACGCAAAAAAAAAAAAAAAAGTAAAAAGTGCCGTAGCACTAATATCGTAAGTGCTTGCTTGGCCCTGCCTTTAAAATGTAGTGCTATATATATATATATATATATATATATATATATAATATATATATATGTGTGTGTGTGTGTGTGTGTGTGTAAATATATATATATATTATATATATATTTTAGGGCTTGTTGCCTTGTATGATAAGGCGCCCTATGAGGTAATGTTAGACTTGCGATAATCTTACGCTAAGTCGGTTGGTATTGCACTTCCATCTTCAAATGGAGTGTCTTGGGGTTTGTAGATCACTTACGAAGTCAGGATTATCTTCTTGTTTATGACGACGATGTGTTAAACTCATGATGATCTCGGTGAGGAGGTTCTTGTAGAAAACACGAAGTATAAAAATATATATATTCTTCTGAAGTTTTACATGGTGAAGATCAGGTATGATTGTACAAGTTCTTTAATGACGATAGCTTGATCGCTTCTGCCAATGATGATGGCTACTTCTGTTCTCTCTACATGATAAAGCTTAGGTAAAGAGATACAGGTCTTCTAATGACGATAGCTAACTCTGTTCTGCCTGTCTACCATCTCTGTTACAAGTTATGAAAGAACAGACAGTAGTTTCGAACATATGCAAACAATACTATCAGATGACATAGTTACATACGAACATACAATCAAAATGAGACACGCTACAGATCACGTAGGCCGTTTGAATTATAGGTCGCGGTAGTTGTCTCAAGCAGGGAGCTTGGACTAATGTTTATAAACAATTGAATGACTACAGGTGACGGCATGTTATCTTAGCCTACTTTTATTGTATACGTCATCTTTAGCATCTCTAGTCTGATCACATTCCTGCAAGCAATCTGGTTGACCTCTTTAGTTTTAGTCTTTTATATATATGGACTAACATTCCATATATTATGTAAACACTTACATATATATATATATATATATATATATACATATATATATATATATATATATATATATATATATATATATTAACAGTTCATACACTTGATAATGTCATAGGAGAGTATAATGAGAATACGATGTTAGATGAATAAATTTATTTAACGTACAAAGAGGTTGAGTATTTCCAAAACTTACGTGAAAAAAAAATCAAGACAAGCATTCAAACATACATTTATATTTTCCTCTCTTGGCAGTGGCTAAATAAGTCTTGTTTTATCCTGCATGAAGATTATATCAAAAAAATATAAATTATAATATCTAAAACATATATATATATATATATATATATATATATATATATATATATATATATATATATATATACTCGTATACTATTTACTGTTCTGTTTATTCATTTAACAAAGAAAATACACTTTAAAACACTTTAAACAACAATAAAAAAAATAAAAACATAATCAAAATCAACAACGAAAAAAATGTGTCCTTATAGACATTCTAAAAAGCAAGAATTACATCTCTGTGAATTTTCGAATATTACCCCATTATCTCCTCGCCCGTAAAGGGGCATTTTGGGTATACGCGTGAACAGGTGGTTCCGCTGACACCAGCTGTAGTCGCCTTGACCAGTCTCTGTATAGCTGGTCTCTTCTTTTGGACACCATCTTGAGACCTGAAAATTCCAAATGTGTGTGTGTGTATATATATATATATATATATATATATATATATATATATATATATATATATATATATATGACATGATCCCGGTGGAGGCCTGGAAAGCATTAGGAGATGAAGGAGTGGATATACTGTAAGATCTTATGATAAAGATCCTTGAACAGGAAAAGATACCAAATGAGTGGCGTGGGAGTATATTGATCCCAATTTTTAAAGGGAAAGGCGATGTCCAAGAGTGTGGTAATTATAGGGGCATTAAATTGATGTCCCACACTTTGAAGATACTGGAAAGGATGATAGATGCTAGACTGAGAGAAGAAGTACAAATAGGTAAAGAGCAGATGGGATTTATGAAGGGAAGGGGAACAACAGATGGTATATTTTGTCTGAGGCAAATAATGGAGAAATTCGGGGAAAGACAAAGGGACCTAACATATGGTATTCATTGACCTTGAAAAGGCTTATGACCGAGTCCCGAGACAAGAGGTATGGAGGAGCCTGAGGGAGAAGATGGTGCCAGAGAAGTATGTGCGATTGATACAAGAGATGTACCGGAATGTATTTACCAGAGTGAGGAGCAGTGTTGGGGAGACAGAAGGTTTTGAGGTGAGAGTAGGATTACACCAGGGGTCGGCTCTGAGCCCATTTATCTTTAACATAGTGATTGATGTTATAATAGAGGAAGTAAGGGAGACAGTACCATGGAACATATTGTATGCAGATGATATTGTTCTGTGTGCGAGAGCAGGGAAGATCTGGAAGTGAAATTGGAAAGATGGAGACAAGTACTGGAGGACAGAGGAATGAGAATAAGTAGATCCAAGACAGAATATATGTGTACCACCACTGAGGGGGATGATAGAGAAAGTATTCAGCTTGGTGGAGAGCAAATAAGGAGAGTTGATAAGTTTAAGTATTTGGGATCTTTTGTTAACGCTGGAGGAAGTATGGAAGAAGAAGTAAAACATCGGGTATCAGGCAGGCTGGAAAACAACTGGAGAGCGGTCTCGGGAGTTCTTTGTGACAAAAGAGTGCCGCTTAGGTTAAAAGGAAATTTTACAAGACGGTGGTAAGAACAGCAATGCTATATGGTACGGAAACAGCAAGCATGAGAAAAGCAGAGCAGAAGAAGATGGATGTGGCAGAAATGAGAATGCTTAGGTGGATGTCTGGGGATAACAACGAGTGGATAGGATCAGAAATGACTACATAAGGGGTCAACTAAGGTGGTGGAAGTATCAAAGAAAGTGCAGGAGGGTGGGGAGGCTGAGATGGTATGGACACCTGTTGAGGAGAGATAGGAGGCCACGCTGGGAGACATACTATGGGGTGGAGGTGCAAGGAAGAAGAAAATGATGGAGACCAAGAAATAGATGGAAGGACCGTGTGAGAGGAGACTTACATGAGAAGGGAATTGATGAGGCAGAAGCACAAGATAGAAATAGATGGAAACGGCTCATCCGAAACGGCGACCCCATATAAAAATGGGAACAAGCTGGGAAGAAGAAGAATATATATATATATATATATATATATATATATATATATATATATACAAATATATATATATAGTATATATATATATATATATATAATATATTGTATATATATATATATAGTATATATATATATATATATATATGATATATATAGATCATATATATCTATATATACACACACACACGCACACACACACACACACACACACACACATATATATATATATATATATATATATATATATATATATATATATAGTATATATATATATATATATATATATATATATATATATATGAAGTCAAAGAGCTGCTACATCAGGCAATATTAAGTAATATCATCAAACTAAGAATCTCGTCACCGAAAAATACGGCTATTTTCCGCTTAAGAATATCTTTCCTAAAGACAGAATATTACTCTAATTAATAGGTTTCTTCACGTTAAATAAAAGGAGAATATACTCACTCAATCAGGGCCAGGATATCGCGCTCGTCCTCCTTCAGGAGCTGAGGAGACCGAGCCCCTAGCTCGCAGATCAGCAGGCGAGTGCACTGGAGGTGATCGTCTGAGACTAGAAATTCTAAGTCCGGCGTCTCGTTTCCCGTCATCATCTGCAAGAAGAAGAAGTGGATAATGAAAGCAATAAAGAAGCCAGGTCTCCTACTAACATAAATAAATAAATAAATAGATAAAACGCGGAATTTTATGCGGCACGGAAAAATCTCGCCATGTTTTATGTATTCGGGATGGTCAGACGTAGGCCTAGCGCTCTAGTTATGTGCAAATTAACAATGGATTGTTAATACATATAAATATTTCCGATAAAAATAACAGCAAAAAGTGTCATCAGGAGGGTCAGACGTAGGCCTAACGCCTATATAGCCATGTGCAAAATAACAATGGATTCTTAATACATAAATATTTCCCATAAAAATAGCAGCAAAAAATGTCAGATATGAACCGGAAGACGATGAACTTTACAGGTACCTCGACAGCTCGCTTCCGTCTGTGATATATTCCTCCGCCGTGTCCACCGCCGTGCCCTCCACCATGTCCTCCACCGTGTCCGCCGCCGTGTCCACCGCCGTGTCCACCTCCAAATCCACCACCATGTCCTCCTCCATGCCCTCCTCCGTGTCCTCCGCCATGTCCGCCGTCGTATCCTCCAAATCCACCTCCGTATCCTCCTCCATGCCCTCCTCCGTGTCCTCCACCATGTCCTCCGCCGTATCCTCCACCGTGTCCTCCATAACCGCCGCCGTACCCTCCACCGCCGTACCCTCCGCCGTAGCCGTGGTCGTAGCCATAACTAGTAACGTAATAAACTGGTTCATCCTCGTACTCGTAGAGGAGCTTCTTCTTCAGTGCCACAAGGCCTGGGAAAGGAGGGGTGAGAATAATATTATTATTATTGCTTCGACTTACGTTATTCATAGTCATACAATCCAGAATGACATTATTCATTAAACCCTGCGGTTATCTTTTATCGAGTTAGTACTAGTCCGATCAATTTGCACAATCGAGTTAGTCCTAATCAGATCAATTCGCACAATTAACGTCCTGATCGCCACCATAAGTCTATGAATAGAATACGGTTATGGTATGAACATCGAAGTCCTTCAATACAGAATCCTCACCTACTGCCAGAGCACCAATCAAACCAGCCCCGCTAAGGGCAGCCAATGCCCCGAGGGCGGATGTCGCAGGGTCCATGAAGGTCGTGTCGGCTGCCGGAGGTTCCAGGAGTAACACGGACAGCACAAACGCCATCGCGCCGTAGTGATGGAACCGCATCTGAGGGAAAATCCATAAGAATTTCGCCTGAACACAGCATATGAGTCACATTATATTTCCAAGGAGCTGGCCATATCCTAAATCAAATTTGGCTATTGATACCGTAGGCCTATAGTTCAGTTTCATGTTATATTTTAGTATATATCCTAGCGTCAGGATAATCAGTCATCAACCATAGCGAGGGAAGCATAATAATATGATAATTATAATAATATCCAAACAGAATAGTCATAATGTAAGGATAGAAACTTTGGTAATAGTATAATATTAATAACAATCTCGGATACTAAAATTATATTTTTCGTGACTATGACTTTCAGATTTTACATTAATGATTTACTGGAACAGGATCAGAGTAGTAACATGAACAAAACCTGAGGAGGTCAACCGAGTTCTTCTTACTTTAAAACAAAAGAAAAACATTACCAACAGTGTCATATTTAGCCATAGTCAGATACAGTGTTGCCAACAGTAGGGTAATTGCCCTACGCGTAGGGTAATCTGAGCAAAATCTTAAGACAGCAGGGTAATATTTTCAAGTGTAGGGTAAGTGTAACAAGGTAGTTTTAGATCAATATGCTTATTATTATTCATGATATTGCATTTACAGTTATGTACGGTTATTTCTCGTCTCCTGAAGGGGGCGTAGGGTTAGAGGGGTTGGCATCACTGGTCAGGTATGCTTCTTTTTAGGCAGATTTCATGACGACTTTTTCCTACCACGCCCAGAACGGATGAAATCGAAAGATAAAATCTTAATTACTCGACATCTCTGAATCGTCGTAATAACCAATCGCGGCATTTCAGTCATATAGCCGGAGGCAATCGGCCTCTTACCCTCAGTTTGAATTATGGCTCCGTGGTGATGATTGCACAACTTTGAAAACAAGTGGATTTGCGATTTTAATTTAACGTTTCAGTGCGCGAAATAGGATACAAATCCTCCTCAGATGAAAAGCAGGATCCCTCTTAAGTGCTGGAAGTGTATGATTACATGTATAATTAAAAGTTGTGGCGTTTGCAATATATGTATAGTGTCGGTGAACGGAAGGGCAAGTGGACTGAACAGTCCAATGCTACCCGTATTTCTACTGTCTATAATTTAACGTGGTTTTCTATAAAAAAAAAATAATAATTATCAGTTCATGCTGACCATCATTTTTATAGTCAGCCCATTTGCAAATGAAGAATGCACCAAACTTTACGAAATGAACTGGCAGGGACTAGGCCTAAGCACCAACACACACGAAACCTCGTTTCATTCATGGCAGAAACTCCATTGCAACTGATGAAAAAAAAAATAGATAAATAAAGTGGAGGCTTAAACCAAGAGACTTTTTTATTATTAGTTCATTCAGACCATCATTTCTATCGGCAGCCCATTTGCAAATGAAGGATGCACCAAACGTTACGAAATCAACTGGCAGGGACTAGGCCTAAGCACCCACGAAACTCCATTGCAACTGATGAGCTGATTGGCCTTCTTATATGTTAAATAAATGTGGGTACTACGCCCACTGCATTGGCTTAGACGTTGGGCAACGGCGTTCGTCCTTCACAGTGCAGTGGTCGAAATTCATGTATGAATACATCCGGTGAAATGGCACAATATATCGGTTTTGTCACAAATTACCGTTAATACTATTTATGAGGTATAGAGACGGCAGTAAGGGGAACTTGAAAATGAAGTGTGATCGAAGTCCTAATAATTTAAACAGCAAAAATGGAGGTTGAAACAAAGCTGGTGTAATTCGTAATTTTTACCACAAGAACGAGAGACCAAACTCAACATTTACTGTGTTCTCCTGCTCTACCCGCGGAAGCCCTTTTTGTAAGAGCCTTGGTTATGATGATGCTAACACTTGTAGTGAACGGGGGTCTTGTTACCACAATATACGTGAATGTTGAGGATATTCGGGTTCACGCACAGGAAGGACGCCCATGAAGTCTGCATTGGAAAAAATACCCCGTCAAACACCTAAATCGGCTCGGTAATTGTTCCACCTCCTCCTCTAGGTGAGTTAGCATGTTAGTAATGGATGTCAGGTCAAACAATATTTTCTGTTTTATTTTATTATTATTGATAATCTTTGTACTCACAGGATGCCAGGATCCATCTTAACTCGATGATAGTCTTAATTCAGACCTATATAGTTTAAACAGAAAACGAACAAATTCACTTATCCCAGTTCACAAATACATATGATTGTGTGTGGATGTGTATGTTATACAGACATGAACGGTGGCCGCGAGTTCGATTCTTAGGCATTCCATTGAGGTGTTAGAGATGTGTATTTCTGGTGATAGAAGTTCACTCTCGACGTGGTTCGGAAGTCACGTAAAGCCGTTGGTCCCGTTGCTGGATAACCACTGGTTCCATGCAACGTAAAAACACCATGCAAACAAACAAACAATATAGATATGACTTTCATTGTGTATGCGTTTGTGTGCGTATGTCAGCCAGCGATGATACCAACATCGTTTCGAATTAAGAAAAATTACCTTGTAAGCACAGATAGGTGACTGTGAAGCCATCTTCACAAAGATTGCACAGACTGTAACTCACCGTGTCACTTGTGGATCGCAAATCGATCTCATCTGTTGCCGGAACCGACAGGAATTATAGGAATTATGTCAGCGCGAGTGATGATGAATTATTATTTGTGATATAAATGTCGCTTCCATCATTTTTACTTTCCTCTGACTTCGTTTATTTTGCCTTAGTTGTTAAAAAGTAAATATTATAGATATACACCTTAACTACAACTTAAATCTGATAGGCCCATGCGTGACTGTTAAACTGAAAATAATTATATCACCGTCTTTATCAGCATCACCTTCACTCCCATCGCTATCATTATTATTATATTCATTGTCATTATCATTAAAACTATCATCATCGCTGAAGTTTCCATCACCCTGTTACTGTCATTATCGCCATATTTCATTGTATCATCATTTTAATTTTATTCATCGTCATCCTCGGTTCCATATCATTATCACTATTGTCATTGTCATTATCATCATATTCATTATCACTACCAGTGAAAGTACCCTTTCTGTTATGTTTCATTATCGAAACATTGGATCTTACTTCTAACTGACCGATTCATTGCATATTGGATAGCAAATACATTGCTAAATTTTTCAAATATCCTGATAAACATCAAAGATTATTACATTTACTGTCGCTATCTTGCGTTACTTTCCTAATGATCGTGATAGTAAGTTAATAATTGCACACTCCAAGAATGATGACAAGTAAATTTTGATATGGCACGTGAACATATCAGCGACCAGCCGCCATTAAACGTTCAGATAAGGCGCTTGACGTAATCAAAATGTGCAGAGGAAAGCGATGTCCGATTCCATTAGTCAAGTAATTTGGGAATTACGTAGAATTATTTTGAGGATTACGTAGAATTACAAGGTGTTAGCAAATGTCGATATTCTTAAATAGACACGTGTAGAGTTTTAAAAGTAAAATAGAAAAGAGTAAAGTGTAATACAAAAGGAATTATGAACGATATCTCTGCAATCACTGTAATCACTTTCGGACGAGTGGAGGAGCAGTTGGCGGGAAACATTCTCACGTTCATTAGTGACGACTTGGAGGCTATCGCTCGTCGGATGAATTACCATCTCCGAATTCTCGGTAAGTAATCTGTGCTGTGACTATGCGCTTATGACACTAAGCAGTTAAATACAGTACTGATAAAGCATATTGTAATATAAATTTCGTATGTGTTGTTTCATTCCGTCAGTACCAAGGTGGTCAGTACTACCTCCAGAAGTCGCCCTAGGCTAAACCACCGAGGGTAGTACCAACGCCTCTAACTTAACATCTTTCGCTCTTATGGACGATAATTAGTTACTTGTGATTTAGTTAATCCAGAATAGATCACGGAGGGAGAATTGGGCATGTTAGAGACGAATAACGCAATACGAAATCTTGTTTATGAATGAGCGGTATGAGTTGAAGGTTCACACTGCAATGTCCATCTCTCTCTCTCTCTCTCTCTCTCTCTCTCTCTCTCTCTCTCTCTCTCTCTCTCTCGTTCGTTAGCAGATGTGTTGTGCAGAGTAGAGTTCGTTTAATTTGTTATTACACTTAGTAGTCTATTTTTTTTTTTTACTAAACATTACAGGCTACCCTACGACGGCATGGTATTAACCCGGTACGTATCCACCAACTCCCTGGTGCTAGTACTAAACATGGCGGAAGCTCCCTGGGACGTCGTGTTTAGTACTAACCCCTCGGGTATCAAAGTACGATATACACCCATCTCTATATTGCATAGTCAACAAAATATATATTAATAAACGATGTCTCGTGCGGCCGTCTACTTTACTTTGCATGAGTTTGCACTGGACTTCGACAACGGTGGATGTATACCAGTCGGCGTTAGCTTATGTACTCCTTTCATTTTTCTTGTTTTCATTATTCTTAATGCATTATTGCATTCAGATTTTGCTTTGTAGATATAATAGCTTTATAGATATTTTTATACCTTGTACTGTTTTAGGCATCTGAGCCCAGAAAGATTATAATAGCTTTATTATTATTATTATTATTATTATTATTATTATTATTATTATTATTATTATTATTATTATTATTATTATTATTATTATTATTATTATTAGCAGCAGCAGCAGCCAATTCAGTTATCGGCAGGTTATTATGTAATATGAAAATTACAGTGCAGGGAAGCTCTAATTAATTACTTGTTTGAAACGTGGCGTACAGAAAGATGAGAATGAGAAGCTTAAGCAGTCAACGAAATGGAGTAAGAAGTGAACGGGTAAACAGGGACTAAACTGAGATATGTTATCGTGATGCCAGGTACTCGTATCTTAAAGGAGTAGATCATGCGTTCATAGCTTGTTATTTCGGAGAATAATGTGAAAAACAGAAATTTTACCAGAATGGAATCAAACTAACCTCTGTAGATACGATAACTGTAGATGCAGACTAAACAGCTCTCAGACAGCCACGATCAGCTTATTCAGGTTTGGGACGTGTCCGCTGAAAGCACTCGAAGTTGAATTTAACAGTTTACAACCTTCGACTCCAAGAGATCGGCCAAGTGCGCTCCACTGTTGACAAGTGCGTCTAAAACTCCAAACGTCCTCTCGGTCGAACTCAAGTCGCAGAGGGCCACTTCCGAGGTGTGGCTGAGGGAAAGGGTAGTGCCAGACTGTGCCCAGAGGGAGAACGGATCTTTGCGTTATATATATAACGGAGAGAGGGAAGGAGAGGGGTGGGGGCGGGGGTGGAGACTCGTTTGCCCAACAAACTGCGACAGATAAGCCGATAAGGACGTAATCGCCATCTTTTATTGACTCGTTTTCGATAGAGGCCTGTGCTTGCAATGTGACAGCTGTATACGTTGCTATAACTGAAGCTTCTGACGTCTGTAACAGTTTCGACATGTGTCATAAGAAATTACTGAGTAGAGGAAGGGAAAAGAAAAAAGAAAGCGCTTGCGTATATTCCAGTATGCGTCTGTGACGCCAAGGCTGGTCACGGGTTGGCCGGGAACCATCTATGGCTCTCCCTTCCTGTAGACCAATGTTTATCCATGGAAGTACTTTCGGCGCTTTCTAAGTTATATCCTGCGTCCCTTTCACTGACGGGGAAGGCTCATTTCCAGGTTAACTTTGTAGTGTATTGACGAAAGGCCATTTATCTTTCCTCGTCGAAGTCTGATTTTGTGGTTTAAGAGTTGTACTATGTATTTCATGAATAGAAGAAAAATCAGCTCCTTATGCATCTTAGGAGATGCACCTGCGACGGCAGTTTTTTTTTTTTTTTTTTTTTTTTTTGTAACTTCGTTTTAAAAGTTCGTCATGAAAATGAAAACAGAAGTTTATCTACGAACTTTCTCTTGTCATAGAGCGACCGCGTCAAGTTGCGAAGAAGTAACCTTTGATGATTCCCCATCCTTTTTTGTCTCGAAGCTGCCATCCAATATTTTGGACGACCGCGAAAGAAAATAAGAAGAAAGGAAAGGAAGAAAGAACCTACGAACGGCAGCTGCCAAACCTTAAAATAGAGTTCAATCAGAGGGAGGCTTGTGAAGGGCGGGGGTGGTGGTTGTATAGCTTAGGGGGGGGGAGGGGTGGGCGTCTCCCTTGGAAGCCACTTGCGTCCCGTAATTATCAATGCTTGACTTCTTGTACCCGCGGCAGCTCAAAGTACCGGAGCCGATAAATTTCGGACGGAACGATCCTTGCTTCTTTTTCGATGAGGGGGTTGCGAACCAAAAATAACATTTGTGAATTCGCTGATCCGAGGGTAATTTTTTTTAATGCAAAAAAAGAATATTATGTGAACTTTTTTGTCATAAGGGCAAAAAAAGCAACAATCATCCACTATAGAAATGTCAGTGACGTCATGTAAATTGTATTTCAACAGTTGTTGTTGCAGTTTCTTTTATTGTATTTTTTTTATGCAAATAAATAGTATGTGAACTTTTTTGTCATAAGGGCAAAAAAAGCAAAAATCGTCCACTATAGAAATGTCAGTGACGTCATGTGAATTGTATTTCAACAGCTGTTGTTGCAGTTTTTTTTTTATTTGATTTCTTTATGCAAAAAATATTATGTGAACTTTTTTTTTGTCATAAGGAAAAAAAAAAAAAAAAAAAGACAGAAATCGTCCACTATAGAAATGTCAGTGGCTTCACGTGAATTATATATTTCAGCAGCTGTTGTTGCAGTTCCTTTTATTATTTTTTTATTTTGTTTTGTTTATGTCGTTATGCTTCGCAAGAACGTTTTGTTAGGAAAACCTAAAGTGTTTCAAAATGAAGCAGTGGCGGAAAGTGATTTGGGTATTGACACGGCTATGGCATCTAGTTGGTTTTGGTAGTAGACCAAGCATGGAATTTTTGCGTTCTCTCTCTCTCTCTCTCTCTTCTCTCTCTCTCTCTCTGTTTATATCGCTTTGAGAAGGTCATAGATATTATCTACAGCCAATGTCACTGCCATTGTCAAGCGTCAACCTCCGTTAACTAAGTCTGGAACTATTTTGATTATCCAAGAAAATATGCATGTTGATTTGCGCCCCGTAAGAGTATCCCGGATAAGAAAAGTATCGCGAGCGAGATAGATTGGCGCTTAAAATCAGACAGGTTATGTATGTAATTTTATATTTTTTCATGAAGTTGTCATCATCAAATTCCCGTCTCTAAAAAGCATCTTCTGAAAGTGCATCCAGCTCTGTTGTTTGGACTTTCTGAATCATTAGAACCTAAACACACTTCCCGGCCGCCCTTGGGTCAGGACCTACGCTGGCATAGAACCGGCATCATCCGAACCAACCCAAACCACAAGACCGAATCCGCGGAGATTCGATTCCCTCTATCTATCCGGTTTGGGAATTCTCCACACCGACAGGGAAAGCCGAAACCAGGTGCTCCTGGAATGACAGTTCCCTCTGTCGTGTTTGGAAACGATTCACGGAGACCAGAGAGAATCAGAGACGATAGGGGCGGGGCAAGCAACAGGCTAAAATGAGAAGTAATTGCCGGTTAATTAGTACCCGAATGATCAGTGTTTTCAATAACGTTGCGATAGTTTTTTTTTTTTTTTTTTTTTAGGGAAAGGGTCTTGATGGAAGGCAAGGTACTTGAAATGTGGTTTCTGCTGTTTCTGACGAGAGGAAAAAAGATATGGAGACTTAGTATTTGCGGTGTAATTTTAATCCCATTCACGCACGCCATTGGCATTTTGGGTAGTCTCCGTCTTTTGTGTTTTGAAATGCCCATTTTCTTAAATTTAACTTTAATTTGATGTTCCTTTTCTATTCTCCTTCAGTTTACAATATGCATCGCCATGGCTCTTATTTTAATTTTTCTCCCTTATTTTTTCTTATCTAAGTCTCTGATCCACTTGCTTTGGTTTCTAATTATTCCTATTATTGTGGGAACACCATCCCCTCCCCACGGTACCCCGCCCCCTCATCAACAAAAATGATAATGAATGATGCTTTTGAATTAGATATTTTACGTGGATTTAAACTTTATCATTGCAAAACCATAAAAGTGAAACTTAGAACTATGCGTGGCATTCCTGGGAAGGCTATTCTTTACCTGATAGTATAATACTATGATAAATATTTTATAGATAAGATGAACATGACTGTCCTTGCGTTTGTTTCCCATTTTATCTTGAGGTGATCTTTAAGGCAAAAACTTAGATACCAAAACTGAATGAATAAAAATCGCAAAATATAGCATCTCCCGGCGCGAAAGTTGTGAATGTTGAGGGATAAAAAGTCCTTAGCATATTTGAAGGAAACGTTTTTGATTAACCATAACGTTTTTTGGAAAAGGTTTCGAAATGTTTTGTGTCTTTAAAAAGCGTGACTTTGGCTTTTGCGTAAGAAATGTTCTTTTATACATCCAAGTTCTTTCCTGTACAAGAGGGGGGAAAAAAAGTTATGATTATAAATAGTGGACTAGAAAGCGATAAGTCGAATTTAGAAACCAAAGCAAGTGCATCAAAGACTTAGATAAGAAGAAAGAATGGAGAAAAATTAAAATGAGAGAAATAGCAACGAAAATTATAAACTGAAGGGGAGTGGAAAAGGAGCATGAAATTGAAGAAAAATGTAAGAAAATGGACGAGTCAAAACACAGAAAACGGAGACTACCCAAATTTGAATATATTCGATGGAGCTGTCGCTAGATTTTCGTTTTGTTTATTGTCTCTCTCTCTCTCTCTCTCTCTCTCTCTCTCTCTCTCTCTCTCTCAATGGGAATCAAACCGAAAGATATGCGGCTATGCTGTCCAATAAATAAGATTCCATATTGAGCATAACGAAACCGGGTTTTATAGCACTTCTTTAAGATCATTCGATAGACCGTAACGTGATGTGTTACAATAATAATCAGCATAGCTCACGTCGTTCAGTATTTGATATCGTGGAGGATTATATATTTATAATAGATATATGATATATATTTTATTAAAATAAATGCATATATCGTTGGCTTTATGTAACACAAACCATACACGTTTTCCCTTTGGAGGTGGATATGCTTGCCATCCCTTTTTCTGTACCCCCAGGAGACACTGCTACCCACTGATAGCTAGGTGGTCTGTGGGCCGGAAGCGATCCACGGACTTTGCAAACGTGAGCTGAGAACTGTACCACGTAGCCCGCTTTAGCTAATCGTACCTTCCAAAAGTAGGTGGTGAGTTCGTCATACGCCACGGTAAATCTGAAGCCAAAGACATGAGCGATTGTCATTTAGCCGCTGATTATCGTCCAGTTGGTGCGAAATTTGCCTGCAAAATTGCAAAAGTTGCAAGGTAATGTTCCTCTGAGACCTCGCTTGAATTTTGTAATGTAGGAGCATTTTTTTTTCACTTGCTCTCACTGCAGCGTAACCAGTTTTTGAGACAGGGCGGCCGTTTGTGTGTGTAAGGTTTAATGGAATAATAACAGAGGATGTTTGCTGGAAATCACTGGAGTGTAAATAAGATGGACAAGGCGGATTTTCTTCAGTCTCGTCTCTCTTAAATTACTGGGGAAATGAGAAGCATTGTTCCCAAGAAGTCGAGGAAAATTAAGGTATATTTTTTTTGGACGGCAAAAAGCAAATTTCATCTGTAAGCTGCAGAAATCTCCCCCCCCCCCCACCCCCGCTCTCTCTCTCTCTCTCTCTCTCTCTCTCTCTCTCTCTTTTAACATGCATGCATAATCGTCTGTAGCAATAGTGCATGCAAGTTGTCTCCCTTTGCGTTAATTCTACATTCATCGCCACTGTCTTCAACAAAGCTAATTATATTACTGAGTCTCTTTCTCTCTCTCTCTCTCTCTCCTTAAATGTGTATTCATAACTGTCTGTATGAAGACTGCATAGCAATTACCTCCTCTTTTATTTCTATATTCATCGTCACTGTCTTCCACTAAGCTAATTATATTACCGAATGTCTCTCTCTCTCTCTCTCTCTCTCTCTCTCTCTCTCTCTCTCTCAGGGTAGTCTTCGTAGTTGTTTTAAGCAGACCTGCACCAACAGGAAGCAACGCAAGAAACTCGAGGTGGTAAGTGTTTGCATAAGAAATTCCACTTTCTATTGTTTCCTCTCTGATGCCTCTAGAGACTTTCCTTTTTTTTTTCTTCTTTTTTTTTTGGCCGTATTTTTCATTTGTTCTTTGCTACACATCGGACGTTCTCGTGTTGACCCGAAGTGCAAGGTGCCGATGTTTTAGTAGACCCCAAAGTTGCATAGCAAATTAAGAGCAAGCAAAAGGAAACTGGAGTTTGAGCAATGAACACAGAGCCATAGTTAATTGCCCTCTCTCTCTCTCTCTCTGTCTCTCTCTCTCTCTCTCTCTCTCTCTCTATGGGCGTTGTCAGTACTTTGTTGAGTGACTGGCAAAGAGTTCCCAAAATTAGTGGGCAAATGGGCCTCTTGCACATCCATGGGATTATAAACTCGTTAGTAGTATATATATATATATATATATATATATATATATATATATATATGTGTGTGTGTGTGTGTGTGTGTGTATGTATATATATATATATATATATATATATAAATATATATATAATAATGTGAGTGTGTATGTATGTATGTATAATGCCTATGTGGATTGAATTCACTAAACGCTGCAATTTCTCAGATATTTTGATAGCTATTCCTCGTATAGCACGAATATTTCTAATATATACTTTCTTCATTCCCTATTCCAGATCGACCAAGAAGAACTGCCACGTTTCAATGTGAGTACACTGGAGAGATTAGCCTCTTAGTTCCAATGTGCCAAAATTAGGTATTGAAAATATTGGTATAAACACTTTCATATTAACAACGTAGGTCAAATCAACCGTGGTAGATGTGTATCTTTTCGACAAAAACGTGCGATATGTTTTGGAATTATATCCGTTTCTTTTCTCGAGCTTAAATGATGTCACATTTTCACATTGTATTTTTTTTTTCATCCGTTGGAAAGTTATCTGGGGGTGCCACATTTTGTTTTCCTGTAGTGTTGAATTATATATACCATTTAAATCAACCGTTGTGTATGCACGTACCTCGTAGAGTTTGTTTATGATCTCGCTTATTATTGATTTATGCTTCTATTTTGTTTTCCCAATTTTGTGTATAAGATTACGGTTACGTGTTTCATAAAGCCCTATGCAAAAGAGCGCGTAGAAGACCTCGCTCAAGATTTCGTGACCATTTTCATAATACAGAATGCCTTACGCTAGATTTTAAGGCTTCTTGACTAACTTAGATTACATGACTCGCACTAGGTTTCATAACTCATTTAAACAAACTTACCGAAGGTGACTTTCGTTCTTGTTCTTCATCGAATGACTCATAACCTGTTTCCCCAGTTTTGTATTTTTACAATTCACTGAACTTGGCGAGACTTTTCAGTCTAGAATGAATTTTACCAGTTTAACCACAATTCTGTGCGTGGTCTTAATGGAAAATTCGTGCAGAGTTTAATACAATTCTTATAGATTTCATACTAAGTTGATGTACTGTTACTTGGCATACCTAGAAAGGTGTATGGTAGAATTTTGAACGAGAAATTAAGAAAAAACAAAAGGATTGACAAGAGACAGTGAAAAGAATGTGTGAATCATGCTCTTATGCAACATACTTAAACCTAGACGAATCTAAAGATTGAATCGACTGAAAGGAAATATGAAAGTTGTTGGGGATTTATGGCACAAAAGATGATTTGCTGATGAAGTTTTAAAGTTCTTATGACGGGAGAGTGACTAGTTTGGCGTAAAATTAGGTCAGAGACACGAGTGATTTCCTTGGCTATTTGATATTGTTCGGTATAAAGTGATACAAGAAATCAGAAAAAAGAAATTGGTCGTAGGAGCAACGTTTTGCCATTAGAAAATGGTTTGTGAGATGAGTTTGATATAGGTACTTGCTGTTGGAAGGATTTACCAGAGGAGAAGGCTGACGGTAATCATTGTATTCACAGGTGGGATTATGATGGTAAACGAAAGCCAGGAAGATGGAGCAGTGAATGATTATGTGGACGGTAGATGAATTGAAGCATTTGATTCGAATAAGTATTTGCAAATCAATCCAGCGGTTGATATTTGTGTCTCAGAATAAATGATGCGTACGCAAAATATTAGGACGAGATTTAGGGTGTATGGAAGGGTTTGTTGAGCCTGTTCTCCTTTATGGAAGTGAATTGGAGATGGCGAATACCAAGAGAATAAAAGTGGTTGGTTGATGTTATGGAGATGGATTGTTTGTGTAGGCTAGTATACAAATAGCGTAAGAAGAATTGAAAGGATGAGAAGTATGAAGATGGACAGAAATGATAAAAAGGTTTGTTGAGTGGAATCGTGAATGATAGAATGACTTTCGATTATATATGTGTCGGGGGTTCAACACACTGCCGATGAGCCTTCTGTGTTGAAGTGCTCTGCACGTGAGCTTTACGCATGTTTAACTAATCAGTGTGACTGTTATATCTTTATATATATATATATATATATATATATATATATATATATATATTCAGTATATTGTGCTAGTGTGTATGTATATATAATTGAGCTTCTTATGGCGTACTCCATTTTCTTATATTAGACACTACTCCCCTTTCCAGAATAGGTAACCTGGCCGATGGCAACCCTGTTTACGGCGAATCATCCAAATCTGCGAAGGAAATGTTAAATGAAATGACACGAACCGGAAAATGATAAGAATAATAAACCTTCTCCCACCTTTCCATTATTGCTCATTACCCGTACGTACGTGATCTGTCATTTCTGCGTCAGCATTTTCTGTCAGACTCGAACAGCCTCCCGGGAAATGATTCTGTGGTTCCCTGATTTGCCAAAACACTTGACGTCATTGGACGAACGCGAGAACTTTTTTGTGAAACCTCGCCGAGAATTTTCTTTCTTATTTCTGTGTCATTTCGTCAAAGATTTCAACCTTTAATTGAATCTCTGAAGCGTGGTTATGAAGTTTCGCTTCGCCTCTTGTCTAACCGAACTAAATCTGATTATGATCAACTGTGAGCGTATGCAAGTATAGGTGTAATGATTTTCAGTGCAAAATATTGCATCATCTTGTTTATCCCCAATGCTAAATTTGCAGTGCAGGTCCTTCTTGTAGCTGCTACGCCAGAAGGAATTCCAACCAGTCAGGCAATTTGTTTACCGTTCTGCCGAAACAGTTGATAGCATAAGGCCAACTGAACTGCAGTTGAAGTGTTTTACTCTGCCTTAGGTGTGCAGTTCGTGCCTTCTGGGGCCTTATTAGCCGATAAGCCGAAGATAAGGAGTCGCGGTGATAGAGATGAATATCGAGGAGGGAGATGTGTGCCAAACTTCACGGTCCGCAGATCCCACTCAATAAAGGCAAAACGCTCCAGACAGAGACAGAACTTGGGGGGGAAAGAGGAAGAATTTGGAACAAGGCACAGTAACAGAATTGAGAATCAAAGCGAAAGAGAAAAGACTGAATTAAATAGGAAAGGTCGCGTAAAAGACAGAGCAGTGGCAGTAAAGATCGGAAGAACGGATGAGAAGGGTTGATCAAATAAGGAGGTAAATCATGATTGAGTGATCAAGAGTGACAGAGGTAAACCTTTAAAAAGAGACGCAATGTACACAAAACAAAGAGGAAAAAAGAGAAAAACAGGCAGCGAGAGAAGGAAAAGGTAAGGATGCCACACGACGACCGCGCTTAAATTATTGCCCAATAACGTTCATACGCCGTACAACTTTCAACCCACCCAACCCCCGCCCACCCCCTTCCCCGCCCCCTCCAACTCTCCTACCCCCTCACACTGCACATAACGATATGCCTCCCACACCTCCCTGCCCTCTCGCCGCCAGGAGGTTCTAAAATCTCCGACAGGCGGCTGTAATTTCTCGTCAGGAGGTTATAAACGACTGCGACTTAGGAGCATGACGATTTTTTTACTCCTGTTTTTTTTTTTTCTTTGTAAAGATCAGCCGATACTTTTTTGTGTGTGCTTAGGTAACCTCAATTATAGATTTTATTTTTTCACCTGCTCACTTCCCCCCCCACCCCCACCCCCCGGGTCCCCCGTTCCACTTAAAAAAAGTGGCCCCCATTGTTATTTTTGAGCCGAGGTTGACAGACTGCATGGTAAGTACGCCTTGCGTATAGGTTTTTGGAAAGTTTCGAAAGTCAAACGCCGAAATGTGAATTAATGAACTCGTGGGCGTGCATCCCGTTGTGCCATCGATGTTATTTTATGCGAAAGGCCAAAGGGACGGAGCAACCAAATGCCCTTACGTACCCTAGACCAGACTAAAACGAATAAGAGGCGCTGAGGAACGGGAAGAGTCTTTAGGTTAATCTGTGGAGGAGAGGAGACGGCAGACCTCCTTAAGGAACGGACGAGAATACGAGACACGACCTCCTTGAAGAACGGATGGAAAGACTAGACGGGAAGAAAGGACGCAGGGAAGGAATTCTTAAAAGCATGACGGCAAATGGGAAGGACTCGGCGGACCTTGCAATCGAGGTGTTATTTTCAGTCATCCATCGTTATCATCCATCTTCCTTTTTTGGAGTTCCGTAGGGGGCTAGTGCCGTCAGTGCACTCATGTAGGCATTTACATAAGGTTCGTTGCAGCGTGCCTTCGGTCCTTAGCTGCAACCCCTTTCGTTCCTTTTACTGTACCTCCGTTCATATTCACTTTCCACCTCCCTACTTTCCACCCTCCTAACAATTGATTCATAGCGCAACTGCTTTGAGGTTTTCATCCCGTTACACCGTTCAGACCTTTTACTGTCAATTTCCGTTTCAGTGCATAATGACCTCATAGGTCCCAGTGCTTGGCCTAAATTCTATATTCAGTTCAGTTCCTCTTTTTTTTGGAGAGTTTCAAATCAAACCCCCGACGCCAATAACATAGAAGGTGTGACGTCAGTTTCAGTAGCCATCAATCAATCAGTCAATCAGATTAACCCCCTTTATATGCCGATTGGAAAACCTCTAAATAATGCCTTTTTAATGCAGAAAATAACCAGGTATCGATAGACAGAGAGAAGAAACTCTTAAAATATCTTAATATATTATTGAGTAAGCATTATTGCACTGACGAGTAACTTCGATAGTCACGTTCATCGTAATCATTATATTTCACGTCATGCAATTATCTCCTAATGAACTTTCCCACGTCCAAGTAATAAGTGGAATCATTTACCCCATGGATGGACAGACGACAGATGATAATTTCAAAACTTTAATAGATCAGAATCATCAGTTCCACATTTAACACCGGCCAGTCGTGGAAGTCTTTTTCCTGGTTGCCTTTTTCTTTCATATTTTTATATCATTTGATTTCACTGCGTTACGTCTTCTTATATTGTCTAATGTATCTCTTTTTCTTATAAGTTCTTATTCCCCGTGTGGGGGTAGTGCCATCAGTGAACCTCATTCGGTGCTATGTAGGCATTACTTAAGGTTCTTTGCAGCGTCCCTTCGGCCCCTAGTTGCAACTTCTTTCATTCATTTTACTGTACCTCCGTTCATATTCTCTTTCTTCCATCTTACTCTCCACCCTCTCCTAACAATTGTTTCATAGTGCAACTGCTTTGAGGTTTTCTTCCTGTAACACCTTTCAAACTTTTTACTGTCAATTTCCGTTTCAGCGCTGAATGGCCTTGGTTGCCCCAGTGCTTGGCATAATGCCTAAAATCTATATATAAAATTTATATAAATTCTTATTACGTTATTGTTGTCAGTTATCTCAGAATTATTACGTTATTTTCTTTAGTCATCTCAGATTTATCGGCGTTGAATTGAAATTCTTGTGAGAATTGTTTTGACACAACTTCGCAGTATAGTTCCCTCCGCCTCTCTCTCTCTCAACTGGAGGACGCTTTCTTTCTCTCATGTGGGGACTATAAGGTCTAAATTTTATTTGATAGCTTTCAAATGTCTTCTCAGTTTTACGCGAGCGTTTCTGTTTTTAGCCTCTAGCTAAATGTCTTATATTTTTTCGCGACCTTTTGCATTTTTTCTTAATGTTATTAGTCCTTCGGCCTTTCGCTACATGCCGAGCAACAGGTGTGAAAGTTAAGGAATATTATTATAACAAAATGTTATCACATACACATACGAGTGCACTCATTAGCTCACACACATGATTGCATTAGTAAATACATGGAATTAACATTATATATACTATATATATATATATATATATATATATATATATATATATATGCTTAAAAACTCAAGTAGATAGAATGCACGGTGACTCTTCATTAAAAAAAAACTGAATAGCCAGAAATCCAAATGCTCTCGTCTTTACTAAGACATTGCCAAGGAACGTTCCTTGACAATGTCTTAGTAAAGACGAAAGCGCTTGGATTTCTGCCTATCATTTTCTGTGGTATTTGCGTTAATTACATAATATATATATATATATATATATATATATATATATATATATATATACCGTTTTTATATTATATATATATATAGATATATATATATATATTATATATATATATATATATATATATATATATATATATATATATATCATATCTATTATATATAATTATATTATATATCTAGTATATATATAATAATAATATATATAATATAATATATGTATATATATATATACGCAGACAACCATGATCAATTTAGGCAACAAACAATTCCAACAAAAAAAAAACAAAAGCTAAAGAAAGTAACAGTTTATTAGAATCGTAACGAGATGTAGTCGATTCACAGCGGTGCCGTTCCTCCAGAGCGTAAAAAGAAACTGACAGCTAAGTCTTGTTAAAATGTGAAAGGAAAATCCAGAAAAAATAGATATTCTGTGAATGAGTCTCCCTACAGCATCAGACGGAGTTGTTGTTGTTGTTGAAGATTACGCCAGCCTTGTGCTGGCACGGGCTCTTGCTCCTAGAGCAGCCCGTAGGATAGGCCATGAGTTTTATAGCCATCTAGCCCCCATCTGTCTCTCTCGTAGGACACTTATGCGCTTATCTTATGATTTTCGAGTATTTCCTTGAAGTTCTTGTCTCCCTGGACCTCGAGGGAGTCGAGGTAAGTGTGAACCTTGTCCTCGGTCAGAGAACAAGACGCGTACAGGACGGAGCACTTCTCTCCTCGCAGACCCAGATGGCGGCTGACTGGTAGCGGGCGCGTGCGTCCTTCACCTTCTCAGGGGCTACTGGCTTGGGGTTTTCTCTGGGAGTGAGAGAAAATTAAGAGGGTTTTGGTAGTCAGGTTGCATTACAATTTTTGTTACTTACGAAAAATGAAAAATTGTCGTGTGATTTTATTTGAACATTAGAAGATCAAGTGGGTTTTAGTAGTCAGGCAGTAATATAATTTTGTTTCTTACGAAAAATGAAGATCAAGAGGTTTTTAGTAGTTAGGCAGTAATATGATTTTTGTTTCTTACGAAAAATGAAAAATTGTCGTGTGATTTTATTTGAACATTAGAAGATCAAGAGGTTTTTAGTAGCCAGTCAGTATTATAATTTGTGTTTCTTACGAAAATAAAAAGTTTTCGTGTTATTTATTTTGAAAATTAGAAGATCAAGGGGTTTTTAGTAGTCAGGCAGTAATATAATTTTGTTTCTTACGAAAAATGAAAAATTGTTGCGTGATTTTATTTGAACATTAGAAGATCAAGAGGGTTTTAGTAGTCAGGTAGTAATATAATTTGTTTCTTACGAGAAATGAAAAATTGTCATGTGATTTTATTTGAACGTAGGAAAATTAAGAGGTTTTTAGTATTCAGGCTCTGAAATGATCGAGTTTTACAGAAATTTGTTCGGGATATCGTCTAGGAAGGTTGTATTTATTTGGGCTCTAATATTTGAACAGTTCGAAAATCAGTATTTATTAAAATGATTTCAGTACAAAATCTGAATTCGAAGCAAGTTTTATCTGATATCTGTCTCTCCTTATCATTTACGTTGGATATCTATGATGTAATCACAACAATAACTGCTCCCGATTACATCGAAACTCCGTGTAGCGAAGTTCCAGAATTAGTCGGTTGTATTTATTCAATATTTACTGTCTTTGGAATGGCTTTTCTATTGAGAAGTTATAAAAAACCGTTTACCGAATGTAATCCCTTTACTATAATCTCACGAACGAATAATTCACGAAACTTTCAATTAAATTTTATGAAAAATTATACATGATATAAGGATTCTCACTATTTTATCATAAAAATGAACGCAGTGTCGTGCAAAACTGAATAACCGGAGAGCGTTCGTGCGTGAAAGGGATTACGTCACTATTAAGAAATCAGTTTTAAAAGTAAAATGGCGGAAGATTTGAAGTTTCCCCAGACTGCAGTATCTGCAAAACTTAAGATGAAACATTTCCAGCAACTTGAGAACTAAATGGCCTCTTTACATTAAAGAAAAGAGACCATTTACCTCGATGAATGAAGGACTCTTGGCATCCCTCTTATTATGAGAATTATGTTCTCCCTTTACTGACTTTTTATGATAAGGTACTCTTCAACCAAGTTAATGTACCATCAGAATTCAATAAAAAAAAACGCCCCTTTCATCTCACTCACCCGATAAGTTGCATAATGGCTGATTCCTTCACTGAGAGATCAGACTTCGGCTTCTGGTACAGGTCGCACACAAGTTTCAGACCGCAGGCGTTGACGTCAACCTGGGCTACGATTTCGAACATTTCCTGAATGCTGTGGGAGAAGAAGTGAAGATATTATTAAATTAAACATTTGTTGTGATAGTTATTAGAAGAATGAAACATTGCAAAACACTGAGAAATGATTGCAGGCGTGGAAAATGACGATCAAACGTAAAGTGATAAATTGCAGTAAACGCACCTTTGCAAACATCTTCATTTAGGGTGTCAGTTTGTGCATTTCGTTCTGCGCATGCGCCAGGTTGGTTACCCATTTTCATATAAATCTCATTAGGGCGCTCTTGCGTGAAAAGGATGTCACTTCCTACTATGCAAGTAGCGAGATTTTGTTTGTTTGTCTTTTTTTTTTTTTCATCAAGAAAATAACTCGTGGCCAGACGGCTTTCACAGTGCTTACTGCCGTGGAACTATGCAAATCATGAACTCGCTATGATATTAGTTTATACCTTGTTTTAGAAAAAATTAAACTGAAGGTGATTTAATTTCCTAGCAATCCACACATTGTGTTCGTTACTTTTTCTCGTACTCTTAGATTCGTTTGCCAATTTGAATTGAAAATTTGGACATTCTATTTGCAATTTTTCTAAGTCACACGGTTTCCCATTTACAAACCGTAATGATCCCTCTGGATTCGGTAATGAGATTTCGCTTTCGAAAGATGCTGGTCTAAACGCTTCATATATATATATATATATATATATATATATATATATATATATATATATATATATATATACATATATATATATATATATATATATATATATATATATATATATATTATATATATATATATAAAAGCTCTCTCACTTCCCAAGTAGCCGTACCGTCGGCCTCCACGTGAGGTAAAATAAAAAATTAGAGAAAAAAATAGCGAAAATATACTTACGTGTCTTCGTCGATGTCTCTTCGTGTGCGTACCCTTTGTGTCCGGCTAAAAAAAATAAGCAAGTAAATAAATAAACAGGGTTTCATGAGAATTGTATCATGTGAAAATTAAAAAAAATATAATTTCATCATTTATTGAATGGTTTGTTTTCAAATAATTATTCATTTGCTGTTTATACATTACACACACACACACACACACACACACACACACACACACACACATATATATATATATATATATATATATATATATATATATATATTATATATATATATATATATATATATATATACATATGTGTGTGTGTGTTACTTTGTGGCTCACATCGGGATCGAACTCCGGTCTTTCATGTGAGAGTTCTAGCCAGGAACTTCTAGCGCCCTGGACTTGCAGAGTCTGCAGGAATTTATACGTATGTGCGTTCGTGTATGTATAAATTTATGTATACTTACGACGCCGATGAGCAGCCACGCGCAGAGCTGCCAATCCAAGTCCGACGATCCCAGCCGTGGCAGCCGCTCCTGCCAGTCCGGCGGCTAGGGAGGCCGAGGACACCGTCAGTCCTAGGGTACTCGTCGCCCCGACAGTTCCCGTCACGATGGGGATGATCGTGGAGCTGACGAAGGCGCAGCAGAAGGCCAGATGGCGCCCGACAAGAGAACGGAGAGCTTCATGCTGTCACATTAAAAAAAGAAACAAAATTTATATTTTTTATCTCTCACATAAAACCGTTTCAAGGGAGGTTTGGAAAGGACCTTTTTAGGAGCTGACGAAGGCGCAGCAGAAGGCCAAGATGGCGCCCGACAAGAGAACGGAGAGCTTCATGCTGTCACATAATAAAATAATTTTTTTTTTCTCTCACATATAACCGTTTAAAAGGAGGTTTGGCAAGGACCTTTTTAAGAGAAAGCCGTAGAGAAAAGTTTTTGAAAAGAAAGTCGTCGTACTTGGGTAGTCTTGTAAGAGCAGGTCTCTCATGCTATCATAAGAATGGGAGTTGAGTGTACCCCACTCATTTCTAAATACAGTACAGATCAATTTATGACTATTCTGTTGCATTTTCTTCCTTAGTAGAACTATCTTTGAAACTCTTCCTTAATGGAACTATCTTTGAAACACTTCCTTAGTGGAACTATCTTTGAAACACTTCCTTAGTGGAACTATCTTTGAAATCAATGCATTGACAGCATATGGAACTAACTTTGAAACTATACATTTATGTGGAACAAGCTGAAAAGTACGAAGAAATAAAAGCGATAACTTGGTAAAATGATAAATATATTACATTAACATATTTCTGTGTTTCGTGGGGACCTATAATACCAGTCTCTTTGAGCCCAGCTATTGCCACTTAGAATGATAATAAAGAATGAAGTAGGTGGATGACTTGAACAGCTTCACTCTAAGAATTCAAGTTAGATGTGTGACAGCAGATACCTCATAATCATACCACACCAACAAACTAGAGAGCGCCTCAGTGGCGTGATCGGTTTGGTCTTGGCCTGCCACCTCGGTGGCCGCGAGTTCGATTCTCGGGCGTTCCATTGAGGGGTTAGAGATGTGTATTTCTGGTGACGGAAGTTCACTCTCGACGTGGTTCGGAAGTCACGTAAAGCCGTTGGTCCCGTTGCTGAATAACCACTGGTTCCATGCAACGTAAAAACACCATACAAACAAACAAACTAGAGGTTTTTATTACAAAAAAGTTTTCAATTGGGTTGTCGAATGAACTCTTGAGCTCACCAGTACTAGTGGTTTGGTTATCAACAAAGC
>NC_087221.1:50029271-50041771 GCF_015104395.2 Macrobrachium nipponense
CGGTCTATAATGCATTGCCTGGGTGTTCATGAACCTCTATTTGAATGTATAAAGAAACTAACTTAAGTGAATAGTGCTTTCTTGATTGGTCGTCCCCTGTAATAAAATCATTCGTGAATGTACTAATATTAATGTAAATCAAGCCGAAGGAATCATTTTCTTGGGAAATAATGCTTCAGGAATTAGAATGCTCTGGAATGAACTGAATGAAAAGTTTGATCTGTATGTTTCTCAAGTGTGTGGCAGAGACATGAAATGATCCCACAGTAGAAACCAAATCCTGATAACGTGGCTATGATTCACACGCAGATTTCTTGAGCTGTAAATGTGTTTGTACTATATCTCTATGTGTTGCGCTATCTGTACTTTATCTATTATATATATTATTTTATCTCAGTTTTTCTTTTCCACTTTTGGTCACATTACTCTGTCGAAAATTGTTCTGCTACTTCATGGCCATTCAGATTTGTTCATTGTGAAGGTCTGTTTGTTTTATAATAATAATAATAATAATAATAATAATAATAATAATAATAATAATAACTATTAGTGAAACCTGTTTGTTGATGGGTTACTGATCGGTTCATCTGATATTCTGAATTTCAACACGAATAACAGTCGTGCATCCAAACATCCAAACGAGTATATAATGATAATAATAATATATAATAATGTCAAAACTCTCATCAAGCAATAAACACCGTAAACGGCCACAACTGTAACCATGTATTACTTAAAACCAGTGTTTTAATAAAGCACAGTGGTGTGTTGCAAGGTTGTCGCAATTGCTTTGACCATTTGCCTCCACCGTAATCAGTTTAGAGGTTGGTCTTTTCAATGAGCACCCATTACATTACATTACATTACTGGAGTCTCATGAATAGTATAGAAGTATAGTATAGCCTGTGACCACTAACGGCAATGAACGGTTTTGAAGTGAACGTGCATATGCACATTTATACAAAGTGCACTCCAGTTTATTGCGTAGAAGCGTTTTTGAAAATTGAATTAAATTTTAAAGTTCTTCGATACTGATAGACATCAAGAGTAATCTTATTCTCAGGACCATTTATGCATAGGCAATGATGTCCACATCATAATGCCGAGTTATGTGAATACAATAAACCCATAAATGGGAGGATTTTGAACTTTATTAACAGCTAGAGGGGAGTAAAGAATGAAGTTCACTCGTAGGAAATTGTTATCCTCTTTGCAAAACTTTAAAAGTTTCAAGTAAAGTTTGTACGATTATTTTGTAATATTTTTGAGCAGCTTAATAACATTTCTCTTCAAATTTTCTACACTGCCATTGGCTTTCGAAATGCTAAAGAATTATTATTAGATACTTCACACCTTATTTTCATTCTCTCTCTCTCTCTCTCTCTCTCTCTCTCTCTCTCTCTCTCTCTCTCTCTCTCATGCTCGCGTGTTTGTGGGAAAATGCGATTCAATGACAGGACATCAAGATTTCTCTTTATGTACTCATTGAAATCACCAAATTCGGATCATCGGTTTAATCTTTTGTTGTGTCCCTGACGAAAATTGCAGAGTTCAGCTTAACTTAAGAACACGATTTGTCAGCCACAACAATAATGATATCAAAAAAGAAAAGAATGAAAAATCACACAGAAAAATCAAATCCCAAGATGGTTAACAACGTAACTTTTAATTCCCAATTTCACGTTTTGCAGTCATGTGTAACGTATTATATTCTCTTAATACTGTTACGCTCTTCAGGAATTTTGGGCCCCATTATTACTCACTGCCGCTTGCAACAAACTGCCAAAGCACGGTGCAAGTTTCAATAACGGTTTCTTTAAGACCTTTAGTACGAATATGGAACGTACATGATAATAAACTCTTTCGTGAATTTATGCAATTTATAATTATTATTTTTCCTATCACAATCATCCTATCCGACTGAGTGGTTTTTTATATACTGTGGGGTTCCAGGTTGCATCCTGCCTCCTTAGTAGTCCATCACTTTTCTCACTGTGTGTGCTGTTTCTAGGAGCACACTCTTCTGGAGCTACTTCGGCATCTAGTTTTTCCAGGTTCCTTTTTCAGGGATCCTGGGATCGTGCCTAGCGTTTCAATGATTATGGGTACAATTTCCGCTGGCATATCCCATATCCCTCTTATTTCTGTTTTCAGGTCCTAATACTTAGCAGGATTTTCTCTCTTTCTCTTCTACTCTGGTGTCCCATGGTATTGCGACATATGTGAATGATGCTCTCTTCTTGATTTTGTCAACCAACGTCCCGTCTGGTCTATTTGCACGTATTATCCAGTCTGTTCTGACACCATAGTCCCAGAGAGATCTTTGCTTGATCGATTTCTATCACTCCTTCAGGTTGGTGTTCGTACCACTTATTACAGCAAGGTAGCTGGTGTCTCTTGCACAGGCTCCAGTTGAGGGCTTCTGCTATTGAATCGTGCCTCTTTTTGTACAGGTTCTGTGCCAGTACCAGACATTCGCTTGCTATGTGGTTTATGGTCTCGTTTTCATATTACACTTCCTGCATATGGGTGAGATGTTATTCCCATCTGTCATTCTTTGAACATATTTGGTTCTTAGGGCCTGATCTTGTGGCGCAGTTAGCATTCCTTCTGTTTCTTTCTTGAGTTCTCCCCTCTGTAGCCATTGCCATGTTTCATCCCTGGTCAGTTCTGTATTTGTCTCATGTACTATCCGTGTATTGGTTTGTTGTGCCATTCCTCTTTTCGGTTTGTCATTCTCCTGTCTCTGTATATTTCTGTGACTTCGTCTGCTTTTATCAGTCCTTCTTCCCATGCGCTCTTTAGCCACTTGTTTTCACTGGTTTTCAGATATTGCCCCAGTGCTCTGTTCTCGATGTTGACGAAGTCCTCTATTCTTAGTAGTCTTCTCCCTCCTTCCTTTTGTGTTATGTATAGTCTGTCTGTATTTGCTCTTGGGTGTAGTGCTTTGTGTATTGTCATGTGGTCCCTAGTTTTCTGGTCTATGCTGCGGAGTTCAGCATTCGTCCACTCCACTACTCCTGCGCTGTATCTGATTACTGGTACTGCCCATGTGTATATGGCTCTCATCATATTTCCGGCGTTGAGTTTTGACTTGAGTATCGCCTTAAGTCTCTGCATGTATTCTTCCCTGTCATGTCCTTCATTATTATTATTATTATTATTATTATTTTATTATTATTATTATTATTATTATTATTATTATTATTAGTATTAGTGGGATGAAGAATGAAAAAGTATTATCCATAGGCAGTTTTCCTTTAGAATATATTTTTTATTATTATTATTTCAATTATTGCCTGGTTATGTTTAGATATTAATCTGAGGAGGAAATATTTTTTTTCTTACGCTTCTTTTAATTTAAAAAATAATTTTGGAGGTAATTTTATAGCTTTTTTTTTAACCTGATTCATCCTTGACGTTTGTGTTATTTAGATATGTCGCGTTATAGTGTTTTTATTTACTAGTGTAATAATCAGTTTGTATAAATCACTGGAATCATAATTGTAATGTGTATTGTATACATATATATATATATATATATATATATACTATGTATATATATATATATATAGAGTATATATAATATAATTATATTCTTTATATGTATATATATATATATATAATATATATTTATATGATATATATATAAATAATAAATAGTATAGATTATATTATACATATAATATATGAGATGTATAACTTTAAATATGTATATATATATGTATGTATGTATACATACATAATATATATATATATATATATATATATTATATATATAATATACATAAATACAACATACATACATACTACATATACCATACATATTATATATTATGAATAAGTTTAAATAATATATATAAATATAGTATGATGTATGATGTGTGTGTATCGTGTGCAGGCTTATGTGCGCTTGTAAACAAATAAAGTTTATAAATTCCTTTAACTTCTTTGTAAAATTTCAATAAAACTTACCACGATCCAAACAGAAAAGAACTCGATAAGAATGATTTTCTCCTCACTTTGAATCCTCATCGTCGCTTACTTTGTTCCGTTACTTGCCCATGGGCACCGTTCCTTGGGAGGGCTGATGCCACATACCCATCTCCGACTGGTACCGCTGTTCGCATCTCCCCAGGGCAAGGAGCTCTCCACGTAGGAGGACTGACGACGATGTCTCCATGTCGCCGCGGTGACCCTGTTCTCCCTCCCTCCCTCCCCCGGCAGGAGTGAGTCCCTGGTCCCTCCCCTCCCCTCCCCCTCCCCCTCCCCCCGATGAGTGAGAGGTCTCTTTCCCTCCCCCCTGGAGGAGTGAGTCATCTTCCCCCCTTTCCCTACGGAGTGAAATAGTTCGAAATCTTGGGTACTCGTACACCTTCCGTACCGTTTCTATTAATTTGATTGAAATCGGTCCCAAAAGTCCAAATTTCGGACATTCTTTAGTTTGTAGTAAAATTCTTGTGACGTAGAAATTGTGTTTTTGTGTCATTTGTACGTATTTCATTGAAATGTGGTATTTTCATTAAAAGTCAGAATATAGCCTACCTTTTCATTTTCGTGATACCCGCTTGCTTTACATCAATTAAATTTTTCCCTGGTTTATACATACCTTATATATATATATGGTTATATTATATTATATGGTATATATATATTATATGTATATAATTATATATATATATATTATACATACCTACATATATAAGTATGTATATTTATTTATTTATTTGTTTATAAACGTGTTAGGTGTGCTGGTGGGTGTCTACATTGTATGCAAGTAAACATTTAAATGTTGCTGTGTTTATGTATACTCACACACATTTCTTGAAAGCACGAATATATATATATATATATATATATATATATATATATATATATATATTATATATATATAGTATGTATATACACACAAATATATACATATATACATTAGTGGAATTTGTCAAGTTATTCTTAATTTAGGATTGTCTTATTTTAAAGGAGGGAATTTCGTGTGTTAGTATTTTATTTTGCTTTGTTTATTTTAACTAAAAACAAAATTGGGATTTTCATGTTTTCACAGTTGGTATTTTCGGACATTTTGTTTTATTCAATTTCACTCTAAAAAAAATTTAATTTCAAGTTTTCACGGCGAAAAGACACATAAAAATGTGCATGTTGTTTATCAGTCTAATAGTAATGACTAGAGTACTATGCCATTCAACTATTCTGTTCACCTTCGGGTGGGTGAATTACTCTGAATCCGAATCTAACCACTTTTTCTTGACGTGTCAACTTCTCGCACTAAGGAGTCGTTGCACTTTATCACGCAGGAACCTTTTTGAGAAAATGACGGAACTTTATTTTGTAAAATAAATCTGTACTTTAACTATACGTGAAATAAATCTGAATACCTGATTATACTATACTTTGACTGAAAATGATCATGTAAATTAAAATGTTTCCAAATGATAAAGTATTTAGATGATTATTTTTTATTCTTATAAATTTAGATAAAATCTTTAGTGAAAATTTTGATTCGGTATTAGCTAGATGTGTACTATTGTATGATATACGAGTTTGCTCCCTGCTAACGGTTGAATATGACATGACATTAGGCGAGATGACACATGGTCAAAATAAATGCAGATATGACTTTGTATTGCATAATGTCAAATCTGTGGTGAGAAGGAAAGAGATAAGTTGAGTTTTATGGAAAAGAATTTTTTTTAAGAATTTGAAAAAAAAGACTATTACAACCCTGACAGTACAGCACGTTACATATGAGAAATGTATACGTATGTATATTTTATTGTAACATCCTAGATTTATTTTACATAAAACATTCCGTCATTTTCTTTAAAAAAGGCTCGTACATAATGAAGTGTAACGACCCTTTTTACGAGAAGTTGACGTGTCAAGAAAAAGAGGCTAGATTAAAATTCATAATAAACCTAAACATGAAATGTCATAAAGCACAGAAAATCAGAAAGGCAACTTCATAAAAACAAAATTGTTTCGCAATTATAGATATTTACCCATGCTTAGTGAACAGTTCACTTGAATGATGTGGACTGATGAACAACATACACATTTTTGTATGTCTTTTTACCGTGAAAACTTATAGATAAAAAAATTTTTAGAGTAAAAAAAAAGAAAAAGAAAAACAACGAACACAACTTAGTACACATTTTTGTATGTCTTTTGACCATGAAATCTTATAGGTAAATGTTTTTAGAGTGAAAAAAAAAAGCGAATATTCAAGTTCCCTTCTTTAAAGTAAGATAATCCTAAATTATGAGCGTCTGCACTTTTCCCGTCCGTCCTCAGATCTTAAAAACTACTGAGGCTAGAGGGCTGCAATTTTTTATGTTGATCATCCACCCTCTAGTCATCAACCATATCAGTAGTTTTGATTTCATTTAAGGTTAATGATAGTCATCATCGTACGTCTGGCACAGTTTGTGTGACGACAACACAGGCCACCAGTGGGCCGTGGCTGAAGGTTTCTTGGACTGCTGTTGAGAGTTTCATACAGAATTATACGCCGTACAGATTACTCTATTGCGCCTAAGAACATTCTGTGCATTATTTACTCGTTTCTAATCACAGGCAAAATTTAAGATTACCAGATCATTCAAGAACTAAAATATAGACCGGCCATGACCCTCTCCAACACCCAAGCAGATAAGTCTTCCAGGCTGCTGTTACATGTGTTATTTACAATATATAACATAAATAATGCATAACAGGAAGCCAAGGAGCTGCCGAGGAAACCTTATGTTTTCTTGCATCGCTCAAGCATTGGCTGCAGCAGCCTACCTAGCTTGATTTAATGGAGCGAAAACAGAGAAATCTTCAGTTCTAAGGAAGACTTGTCGAAAGCATTCTCTCTCTCTCTCTCTCTCTCTCTCTCTCTCTCTCTCTCTCTCTCTCTCTCTGTGAATAAAACTTCATGATGCAATCTCACAAACGAGGTACTCATATATACGAGCTCAGGTAGGCTATGCATTCACACACATATATATACATACACATTAAGCTACAAATGTCCTTTAATACCTAATTCGCTCTACCTCAGAATTAATATATTTTCATATATGTTAACTGAAAGGGGAATTTTCAGTTGATGAAAATTTCGTCGACTACCGGGCACGAACCTAGGAACCAAGAAATCAGGACGTACAGTGAAGCGCCTTTAACCACACAGCTACCACGGTGATGTGATCAGACACATATATACATGTTTTCCACGTGTAACCAACTTCTCTTAATATAGGTGTCTCCAGTGAAAACAAAAACAAAAGGTCACTACCATATCCACACTTTAACTGCTCAATTGTGGATGATTCCTTTTTTGCAGTAAAATGCTCACACATCATTAGCCACTTAATACACTTACACAAAAGGCTCACCAGCAGCACGTTAAAACCCCACTGCACACTATACCATCCACTTTTATACCACAAGCAGTCTCTGGCATCCTGGATACCAAGGGTCATCCTGACCAATACATATTTCACACCAGTTATTCAATTCTAGGTCTTCATTTCCTTCACCTCACCACCCCCCCCCCCCCCCGCCCCCCCTAAAGTTACTGAATTGTACCCACTTATCACAACTTCGTCAGCAATTCTTTCCACATGACCAGTTCCTCTTTGGACGAGCGGATTTCGCCCTCGGCTACCAACCCGGTGGTCCGAAGTTCGATTCTCGGCTCGGCCAACGTGGAACCAGAGGAATTTATTTCTGGTAATAGAAATTCATTTCTCGATATAATGTAGTTCGGATCCCACAATAAGCTGTAGGTCCCGTTGCTAGGTGACCAATTGGTTCCTAGCCACGTAAAAATATCTAATCCTTCGGGCCAGCCCTAGGAGAGCTGTCAATCAGGTCAGCGGTCTGGTAAAACTAAGATATACTTAACTTTTTCCACATGAACAAATCATCTCAGAATATTCTGATCTCTCCTTTCACCTCCAATAACTATAATTTCCTTTGGTGCCTTGACATCTCGTACGAGCGCCTCAGTGGCGTGGTCGGTATGGTGTTGGCGTACCACTTCGGTGGCCGCGAGCTCGATTTTCAGGCATTCCATTGAGGTGTGAGTAAAATCACCATACAAACAAAGTCATTTTGTACGTGTCGCGTCTTCTGACGTTTCATGTGCTATACAAAGATTTAATTTTAAGCTTCAATTTTTTTTTTACTTTCATTCTTGTTCGCCATCTAGAGAATTCTGGACGTACTCTGCCCTTCCCCAACTCAGGGCAAACTGTCTTTTCAATTTTTGTCTTGCTAAATGGCAAGACGTCTGGCTTTCTTTCCACAAAATCAGTCTTTTATTGTTTCTCTAGTTTACAATATCAGTAGAAGGTACGGGACTGCAAACCCGAGACCACCGAGCATTTGATGATATTTACATAACGGAGAGTAATGAGGGCATCTTCCTTGTGTCCTTTAGTCTCATAGGAGTAAAATCCACGATTGCCATTGGCCCCTAGAAAGGAAGTGAGTCTGCGATTCAGTGCGCACTTCCACCACCCACCAAGGGTTCCATAAAGATTTGCTAGTTTGCCAAGGAATCTTGTAATGTCAGGAGTAAAAAGTTAAAAACCACGATTGCCATTGGCCCCTAGAAAGGAAGTGAGTCTGAGATTCAGTGAGCACTTCCACTACTCACCAAGGGTTCTATAAAGATTTGCAAAAGAATCCTGTCCCTTGAGGTACAATGTTCGTATCCCGAATCACTTGCACTCCTAGGGATTCCGTCATTTATGGGTCATATCCTTTTCCAAGCCAAGGGGTTTTACAACCTTCCACTAGGCGCTGCTCTGCCTTGGAACAAAGCCATTGGTACTTTCCAAGGAAGTAATGTGTATGTATTGTATGTATGTATATATATATATATATATATATATATAGTATATATATATATATATATATAAATATATATATATATATATATATATATATATATATATATATATATATATAGTATATATGTTTGTGTGTGTGTGTGTGTATGTATGCATAAACATAACCCCCCCCACACACACATATGTATATATGTACACAACTTCCCTGGAAAGTACCAATGGCTTTGTCCCAAGGCAGAGCAGCGACTACCGGAGGGTTGCAAACCCCTTGGCTTGGAAAAGGATATGACCCATAAATGATGGAATCCCTAAAAGTGCATTTATATATATATATATATATATATATATATATATATATACTATCATATATATATATATATATATATATATATATATATATATATATATATATATATATGTGTGTGTGTGTGTGTGTGTGTGTGTGTCTGTATGTAATTGTTTGTTGTTTAAACGTAGTCTCAGATTTTATTTAGAATCTTAGAATATAACACGTACGTGGGAAAATGTCACATGAAGGAAATACAGTAGTATTCTGTCAATTAAGTCAATGTTCCAAGTAGTTGTTGATAGTCAAGGATGTAGCTGCTTCAGATCTGAATGAAGCAGGCACTGAAGGGTTCTGTAAATGTGAGAACACTGAGAATGCTGTGATATTAAAAGTGAATGGATGATGAAGGGCTGAAAAATAAAACGCTGAAGAATGGAAAGGCTCTGGAAGTTAACACCAAAGCAAAGTGAAATACTGGGGCATAGTGTTGATGCTATAAATAAGTTCGTGCAAGGTATGTGGAGGTGAGTTACCTGTCTCAGCGGACTTTATGAGAGGAATAATTGCTCTTCTGGTAAAATGGGAAAAGTGAATGTTGTGAATTTATTATTGCGAGGTTATAACATCATGAAGACCGCCGAAGCATGTTTTGAAATAGAGAGGGTCTGAATCACAGGTAGGTTAAGTCACTTTTGGGAGGGAGACCTTTGCAATCAGTTTGCGCTGTCAGTTTACAGAAAGCCAATCTCAGTTAATTATGTATTCCTCCCTCCCCGTCCCCTTCAGGAACACCAGGTAAATTAGGAAATCAGATTGCGGTCCTATTGGCCTTTTTCCACTTTGAAAAATAATTGGGGGATGAATCAAACCCAGTCAGTTTTATATCGTGTACTATATTTTTCTTATCGTCACCGGGACGCAGAACAGCTACAATAAATATCCAACTAGAGAATTATAAATATGTTGCGTTTCATAAGACGACTTTCATTACAAAGTGGCAGATACTGGACCCTAGCCCATAGGCGGCCCGTAGGTTTAATAAGGTGCATAAGGGAGCAAGAGGCCTGGCGCGGACCTCTGAACCCTGACCGACCAACAAAGATGATTAGCAGAGGTACAGACGAAAGGCGAAGTTCAGCCAAAGAGAGATTTCTTCATTTCTCAGGGAAAGGCGAATGTCCTTCGGCTGCTCCCTGATCGCTGTCATTTCGCGAGGTTTATTTCAGTCTTGAATAATCACGTCCTTTTCTTCTCAGACAAGAGATATATATGAAACTATTTATGAAACAGAGTCATTGAGTTGTAATGACGCGGTCAGCTCGGCTTTCATTTGCTGCTTCTGCGTAACATCCAGTGAATAAATACACCGACATTTCCTTTCGGAGTTATATATATATATATACATCACACAATACAAAATCACGCTCTGCACGATTCTCCCCCTTACAACCATTGATCACATGCATACTACACACACATTCAATGCCAGTCATGCATCCGCACATTCATACCCTCTCGTAAACTCATAACTCCTCCTACAGCGTTTTATTAAATTCATCACATCACCTTAATACTAGTCATAATGAAACAGTGATTGAATACATTAGCATATGGCATATTTACAAGTCAGTGAATTTCTTTGTTGCATAGAAAAATGACGACACCACGAGGCACAGAGAGATCGCGATCGGGTGTTGGTGAATACCAAGATAGACAGACAGACAGACAGACTAAGAGTTGTCTTTGCTGCCGTTACAAAGGAAGCCTTTGGTAGAAACTGCTGCTTCTTCGTCGTCGGGTGATTTTAGTCTTTTGTTTTCCCGTCCTTCGTGGTGCTGTCCGATAGCGGTTCCTCTTCCTCCTGCCATTTACTGTGGATAAAAGACGGAGACGATTGTTAGAAGAAGTGGGGTTTCGAATCTGTTATCATTATTTTGTAAAGTAAGACGTAAAGAGAGAAGAGAGAGAGAGAGAGAGAGAGAGAGCAAAAAATGAAGCAACAAAACTTTCACATTTAAATTTCCTTCATGAGTTGTAGTTAAATTACGACTCAAAGGAGAGAGAGAGAGAGAGAGAGAGAGCCGAGAGACTTTCAGAGCAACAGAGTTATTTATTGAGAGCAGTGTCTCATAAAAACAGAGAGAGAGAGATAGATAGAGAGAGAGAGAGAGAGAGAGAGAGAGAGAGAGAGAGAGAGAGACTATTTCAGAGCAACAGGGCTATTTATTGGGAGAAGTGTCTCATAAAAACAGAGAGAGAGAGAGAGAGAGAGAGAGAGAGAGAGAACTATTTCAGAGCAACAGAGTTATTTATTGAGAGCAGTGTCTCATAAAAACAGAGAGAGAGAGAGAGAGAGAGAGAGAGAGAGAGAGAGAGAGAGAGAGTGAGTTTATAAGAGAGCAGTGTCTCATAAAAACACAGAGAGAGAGAGAGAGAGAGAAACCATTTTAGAGCAACAGAGTTATTTATTTAGAGCAGTGTCTCATAAAAACAAAGATTCAGAGAGCGAGAGAGAGAGAGAGAGAGAGAGAGAGAGAGAGAGAGAGCAGAGAGCGAAGCATTTCAAAGCAACAGAGTTGTTTATTTATAGCACTCCCTATCTTGTAAACAAAGCTTTAGAGAGAGAGAGAGTGGTGGGTCAGTCAATCAACCGTGAGAGCCAATTCCCGAACAAGGTCGTATTCCCAGGGGCGCGGCGCCGGTAAGGTTTCCTCCTGGGACGCATGACACACTTCTTATTTTAGGACGAAATGAGGTCATTCACAAAACGCTACAGAAGCGCACAAGGTCCGAGTGAGTTAGAAGTCAGTGAGAAAAAAATATCAGAAAAAAACACTTAAAAAATCAGTCAGAAAAAAAGTTAAAATTTAAAAAACTGAATAATGAGGAGATAATCTAAACTCCGATAAAGATAGTAATACAAAGATATAACTTGACGCTTTTTCTCCATGGGAAAGGTCTCGATATTCCCCGTCAACGCGTCTTAAAAGTTTTTTTTTAACATTATTTTCTTCGGTGGTAGCTAACTTAATTATTCCATCTAAACCGCAAGTAGATAGTGAAGTGAATGTCTTATTACTAAGATGTGAGAACGGAGTTTTAGAAAAATGATTGAAAATCGTGGAAAGGAAGTAAGAGATGTATATAATTCCTCCATCACTTAAAACGTCGTGACAATGAAAAAGCTCGCGGGCACAACATTATACACATTGATTAAAAAAATCCTCATAGTAGCACGAGTCTTCAAATGGAGAAACAAATCCATACTTATGTAAATGTACATATATTTAAATTTAAAATTTTGAGGATAGCTTTCGGGAATCTTTTCGGTTCACCTTATTAATCTTAATTGA
>NC_087221.1:50046771-50126771 GCF_015104395.2 Macrobrachium nipponense
AGATGCATATTAAGGATTGGAATCAAGTTTGGATTCTTTATGAAATCATGGGGGAAATCAAGGTTCGTAAACCGCTTGAAGATTACGAACGGTAAAAAGAACGAAGTTAACTGCTATGCTTACCAACTTTATCCACATGACTTGAGTGGTCGACGTACTCTCTTTTCGTCAGGTAAATCGTTACCTGTGAGGAGAGAAAGAGGTCACTGGTTGGTCTTGTATTCAATTCAGTAGTCGTTATGGTGGTCATAGTAACCGAAGAAAGTCTCAGTTATGCATTATTACTCGATATAAAAACAAAGAATTACTCATATGTCGAATATATTTCTAGGTGTTTTCGTCCATCCCGTTCTAAGAAATTTATATCAAATCGCAGTTTGCAGGTGCAGGAAATTTTGTGAGGTCTTTTCGAAATCACAAATTTAAGAATATGATGATTATATAACCACTAATTGATTAAATGATTGACTGGTTTTACATTTACAGATTTATAGAGTAGTGCCCCATCTATCATGATCAACAATCAGTGTATTCTTTTATGCAATAATTCACGCTCATTAGTGTGAAACTAAAGAAGGTTTCCTTCGCAACGTCAGTTCACGATTGTCCTAATTTGGGCCTCCAAAGACTATAAGCAAAGTTCATAACTGTTAATCACATATATCCTTCAGATTCTCTATTTGAAAAAAATCACACATTTCACATATGACAACATATTACATATTATACACGTGCACGCCAGCAGATTGTCTTCCAGGAGACTCCGTCCCTGGAAACTCGCTGCACCGTGAATGTGTTGAAATTTAAATTGTACTGGAAGAGTATTCAAATAAAATTTTAGCAAAATTTGTTTAAAAACTAAAAATAAAAAAAAATCCTTGTCTCCGAGAAATCGTTAATGAATTGGATCCTCCAGTATCCTTCAATTAAGTTTAATGGACCAAAACAAACAGATATTTGTGTTAGTTTCCCCTCTGTTATGCAGAAATGGAGAAAAAAAAAACACCTGTCAATTTGTGAGCCGTCACACCACTGGGGGGAATTACTGTGCACCTTTGGAAGAACTCGTACCTTGCTATTAGGGGAGCTTTTCTTAAAAACTTGGAATTTGACCACCATTGTACCGGTTGTTAGAATACGTTGCTTTCCCCTCAGAAGTCTTCAGGCAAACTAGGCCAAGCTGGGTCGCTCCCCTCTTTTATAGACCACCTGCAGTGTTGCCGACTCGCTGCGTTGCCACTTAACCCCAGTAGCGTACCTGATCACGTGAAGGATGGTGCGATTACGTACTTGGATTTCCCCTGGTTTGCCATGCTACTTGAATCATACTGATTCCCTTCGTAATAATAAATCAGTAGTGGAAATATATCGATCGCTTTATAGAAATTGCCTGTTTATATACTGCTTTAATAGACGACGTGGCAACTCGCAGGTGGTGCGGTTGCAGTGCAGCATTGTGTAACGTCTTCTTGCAAAAGCTTGACACAATATCCATAAAAGGAAAAAGGTTCGTCCCGTTTTCGGAGATTATGTGAATACTGACATTGAAGTGCGTGTGAGTGTGTGTGTGTTTTTTTTTAACCCTTCTCAGCAATAATGACAAATCTTGACAAGGTTCTAAGGTTTGGGGTTAAGGATAATTCCATACTCTATCGCAGTTGCTGATTCTTCCACTTGCCTCTGTCCTCTTCATTTCTTTTATTATTATTATTATTTTATTGAAAAGAATATATTCCACGCAGTACACTTTAGATTAGCGGAAATATAACTGTTGAAACGGCATCTTAGCACATCTTCATCGTCCCCAGATTGTTTTCGCTTACTCGGGGAGTAAGCCTACAAACTACTTTGCTGTTGTTGTGGTTCTTGTTGCTGGTCTTGTTCTTTCTTGTTGAGGGGGTAGGAAAGGTCTATGGAAAAAGCCCAAAAAGGTCTGAAAAAGGTGTTTTGCGTTGAGTTAAAGATACAGGAATTTTAGGTGATTTATTTGAATGAAAATGTAAAAAAAAAAAGTGCATTAATGCAGTACAGAACAATTATTCCAAGTAAAAGAAAGCGTATTTATTTGATTTTTTTTTTTTGTGAAACAACGCTCTGACCCTAGATTTTAGCTCGCCCCTGGTAAGCTGGAGATCGGATCACGCCTTGTGTAACCTTTGTCTTGCATCCGTTTCTTTCTTTTGAAGATTTGACGCCCTTTTGTATGTACACGTTAATGGAGGTCTCCTTTCGCTCATCCTCTGGGTTTACTCTTTCCACCGCATCCTACATACTCTGTCGTTTCCACATCTCAAGTCAAGTGGCCTTCAGCTTCCTACTTCAAAGTCTGGCGACATTCTTCGGGCTCTGCTGAGCTCTGCTTATTAGCCTTCATCTCTTCGTTTCTGGTAGTCTATACGGAGATTACGAATGGAAGTTAATCGGAGCTCTCTCAGGATATCATGTTTAAGATCAAGAGATAAGTCTACCATCATAAGATCAAGAGATAAGTCTGCCATCATAAGATCAAGAGATAAGTCTGCCATCATAAGATCAAGAGATAAGTCTACCATCATAAGATCAAGAGATAAGTCTGCCATCATAAGATCAAGAGATAAGTCTACCATCATAAGATCAAGAGATAAGTCTGCCATCATAAGATCAAGAGATAAGTCTACCATCATAAGATCAAGAGATAAGTCTACCATCATAAGATCTAGAGATAAGTCTGCCATCGACAACCGTCACGTATCTTTCCCTCTGTGGCCACGGTGGAACTGTAAGATTTAGGAATTGTTTTGTGATCTTTTGCAATTTTTTTTCACGAAAATAAAAGCAAGTGAATAATCGCTGAGCTCAGATTATATATATGCCCAACCTAACAGCAGTATGTTCCTAACCCTCCAGTCAGGAAAGCTCTAGCTTTCCTATCTGTCAGATCTTGTGGTCAACAGTGCTACATCTGTATATTTCGCTGTAAGTGAGAAGGTTTCTCTTTAGAGATATGATTTTCCATTCTTTAGAGTTTGGATCAATTATTTCCGGCACGTTTCCTTTAACGTATCCATTCACGTAAAGATGATTTTACTCCTCACAAATCATCCTCTCTCTCTTTTTTTTTTTTTTTTTAACTCTCAACTCGTCCAGGAAGCTCGTGCACGGTAATACCTTTTTTGAAGGGGGCGAGTGGGCTATTTATGTAGATAGATTGCATCCCTTAGTGGCACATGCGAAACTTCCTAATCCTTTACATTGTAATATGGAAGTACTACATTATGGCACTGGCTAGGCCTGCCTTTAGAGAGCCAGGTGTATTTTGTAGGTTGATTGCTTAATATATGCAAGCCGATCCCGCAACGAATGGTAATCGATGCTGGATTGCTATTTGGGCACTTCATGTATTTCCCTTGTATCTTAATAAGGAGTGAATAGCATGGCTTTGTAAACCATTGCAATTCATAGTATGAATGAGTGAGGCATAGTCACTTCAGCAGCGTTTTATGGTTCCTGGTCTCCTTTTTTAAAACTGGTTCCAGTCACACTGAACCCTTCGGTGTGCAGGTTCAAGTACGGTGTTTAGACAGTCGTTGAATTGTACGTGCATGTAATACAAGACTAAGCCAAATATTTAATGCAATTTTTTTGCTTGCCTGCTCTCCATAGGTGCATGAGCCCCGTTTAGTTCTTCTAATTTTCAGTGTTCTTAACTTTCTCGTTGATTCTATGTGCCTCCACTTAAGCTCATCGAAGTTCCACCCTGGACAAGTGGTTTTCGCGCTCGGCTGCCAATCCGGTGGTCCGAAGTTCGAATCCCGGCTCGGCCAACGCGGAATCAGAGGAATTTATTTCTGGTGATAGAAATTCATTTCTCGATCCCACAATAAGCTGTAGGTCCCGTTGCTAAGTGACCAATTGGTTACTAGCCACGTAAAAATACCTAATCCTTATGCCCAGCCCTAGGAGAGCTGTTAATCAGCTCAGTGGTCAGGTAAAACTATACTTAACTTAAGCTCATCGATACTGTTTTTTAAAAGTTTACCATATCTGTGAATTCGTTCTCTCTGATGTTTTCTTGAAAGAAAACGTCGTTATTTGATGGTTAACTAAACTATATTGTACAGCATTCCTTGTTAGCCATTTATTACTACCTTTTCTGTACATAACAGGGTTGATGCCTTGCACAAGTATCAACAGTATGTCCATGTATTTCAGAGCAACTGAAGAACAGTCCTCAACACACCGAAAATTATATGAAAACTTAAATCAAATGCGGAATGTTGTCTTTCACCGAAACAAAGAAGCTCTCATTTACTTCATTTCTATCGCATTTTCGATTGTTTTTGTTCATTCAGGAAGGCTAATCACATATTCATGTAAGCACGATGAATAATTCTGAAACTGATTCGTATTCCTGAGTGGTTAGAGCATTCCCCAAAATAGAACAGGGCTTCCATGTCGTGCTTATTTATGTGTTTTTATTTTTTTCTCGGGCACACACCACTGTATTCATAGAGTAAGTGCAGCCTTAGGGTTAAAATACACAGTGTTCATAGATCTAAAGGGAGCCTTTGATAGGGCTAGCCATATAATTATTTTGACAGAGTTGGCAGAAATGATAGAAGGAAGACTCCTATAGCTCATAATGGTTTACCTAACAGATAGAATCATTTGTGTCTACTTCGAAGGTGTACAATCAAGATGGAAAAAAATGGAGTTGGGTACCCCTCAAGGAGGTGTTCTACCTCCCACTCTTTTTAATATTCTAATTAATGTACTAGGAAAAATTAATATACCAGGAATCATAATAACTGTGGCGAAAAAGATGGACTTATAGTGGACTGTATTATATGATATGCATAACGTTGTTACTTGGTCAAAAACCGCTAAAAGCCTTACGTAACAACTCCACAAAACTCCCTTTGCGGTTTCTAAATTACGGGGAGATATCTCTTAACCCAATTCATTATTAACGAGGATAACACACCAATATCACTAATGAATAGTAGCACAATTAAGTACTTTCACTTACTGAGCAGTCCTTGTAGACATGAACTCATAATAAATCGCTACACGAGATACGACGAGAGGTACGTGCCTCTCTCTCTCTCTCTCTCTCTCTCTCTCTCTCTCTCTCTCTCTCTCTCTCTCTCTCTAAATGTTGCGAGTGCTCATGGGTTGATTTTCAGACCTTAGAGGACCGCTGTGTTATCTCGTTTCTAAAAGTTATTTGCATAACCTTAAAATATGAACACAATAAAGGTTTATCAGATCAATTCATATTCACCATCCACAAAACTGAAACATAGGAAAAATGAAATAAAGTCGAGGGATATTGAAACGCATTTGATAAATGTAAAGTTAAAATTAATTTAATAACTAAAAGTTAAACATATCAAAGAGTAATAACATATAAGTGACAAATGAAATTAAACACACAAGGGAAATTGTAAATCAATGGCACTCAAATGAAACAAATTACGACAAAATTCAAAGAATCAGGGCAATCGCCCTTTCTAAATCCACACACACATCAGTACACAAACCAGATAACAGGTCACCTGAAAAGTTGAGCCAAGAAGCTGTTCGTTCCGTCCTGCATTCGGGTTTTGTTGGGGAAAAAGAGACAAGTTATACAATTACCACGAATGCAGAACTGACTTACAAGGTTTTCATGAACATAAAAAACTTTACAATAATTATCAAGTTCGTTGTCAAAAATAAATTCCAAATATAATAGTGTGCAACTTCAACATATTTATTAAATGTAGTGAATTAATTGGTGGTGTGTGTCAATACAATTTTGGGCGGTATCATGCCCATACAGTGTACTACGCACATACGCATACACACCCCTAGAGGGGCATGCAAAGGAGCGATCAGAGGGGCGAACTACTACCCTTCCTTTCCCCTCCCGATCTTTTGACCTCTCCTAATGGCTTCTCTGGCGAGAGGCACAAACAAGACCCAATGACACCAACTCTTACCATACGTAATATGAGCAATACATTCACCAAGAACAATTTCATATATATAAAGACAAATGAATTATCATACCTAAAACAGTAATTATACTTCGTTACTAACACGTCTACTGACGTTTATGTCAAAAGGCTTCGTCTTTGTGTAAAACTATCCTTTCGGTGCTAACCGCACCACAGATACTACGTACTAGAACATAGCAAAATTAGATAATATAATGTTAAGTGTCATTCTCGAATAGATGTGGTTCTTTTACCCTTATTATGTCATGCAATGTAGACGTACATATCTTTACAAAATATATGGGCATGCGAATATATTTGGTTTTCACATGAATACAAATACAGTAACATAGTCAGGTAATCTGTCGATTACCTGACAGACGGCAATACGCAGTGAAAAACAATCAATAATTTCTTATGAGACAGACACTAATAACTATAATAAAAGAAAAATAGCATGGAAACAAGTGAAAACACAAAAATATTAGAAAATAAAATCGTTGTGAGAGGAATTCCTCACAATAACCATATATGCAGATGACATAGTAGTACAAGCTAGCACAGATAAGAGAACAAAACAGGCAATTAAGGCATGCACATCATTATGTAACCGCATAGGATTAGTCATATCACCTGAAAAGACTAAGATGATAGCGAGGGGTACACGCAACCCTTTGATATTGCACATATACAAGGGCAGAGAATAGAGAAGGTAGCCCAGTACAAGTACATGGGTGTCATACTCAATAACAGGTGTCATAAATTGTATGAAGTTAAGAGAATAGTACAGGCTTCAGCAGCAAGGTTACGCCTTTTTTGGAAAGTAGCATGTGGCTCTGTGGGTGCAAGTGTACCTAGGGTAAAGCGACTTTAGACATCTATGATAAGATCAGTAATTGACTACAGTAGTAGCATGTTGCTGCCATTGAGGAAGAGCTATATTGGTATCCTAGAAATCATCCAGAACAAGGCAGCAAGAAGTATAATAGGGCCACCTAAAAGTGTAAGGCAAGAAATATTGAGGAATGAGGCGGGTCTGCATCCAATACATCACAGAATAGCAAGAACAGCAATCATCCAGTTGTATAGGTCCATCATGACGGATGACGATGGATTAACGAGAGATACTCTAATTCACAGCTATCCTAGAAGATTAAAAAATGGTTGGGTTACTGCAGCAAGACAATTAATAGAGGATTCTAGCATGAAAGAATACTTAGACATAACCAAGATAGATGTAAAAGGCATCCCCCCTCGGAGCATACCAGAGACTGAGATATTGCTATCAACTTTACAAGGGAAAAAGGAAGAGATGAATCCTGCTTTGCTGAGGGATGACTATTTTCAGAGGCTGGACAGTATTCAGGGGGAACGGGTACTTTACTATACAGATGGGTCACTTCTGGAAGATGGTAGAGCAGGAAGCGGGGTAACTGTGTATCAGAATGGAGAGGAGGTATACTCTCTGTCATTACGATCAACAGATGGATGCTCCATATTACAGTCAGAACTTCTAGGTATTACAGCTGGCCTGAGTATCATAAATAGGAATAAGGACAATGCCACAATAGCAACAGATAGCCTGAGTGCCCTGCAATCACTAACACCAAGAAAAGCTGAATCAAATATCATAGTGAGAAGAGCTATAGACCTGCTATCACAGATCAGACGAGCAGGCAGAATGGTTGCATTCATATGGGTGCCTTCATACATTGGAATCAAAGGCAATGAGAGAGCCGACGAGCTTGCTAAAGAAGGCGCAAGGAAGGAGAGAGTGGATTACAAACTGACACCATCCCTGAGTATGTTGAAGGACTCGGTTGGTATGGAAATAATGCGAAGATACAATGAGAGAATAGAGATGCTCAAAGAAACACACTCATCAATAAGAAAATACCTTGAAATTACTGAGGTAAACCACCTGACTACAAACTCTGTGGACTGGAGAGCAGAAGAGAGCAAACAACATATAGCAGACTAAGGATGCAGAGCCGATACCTTTGGGAGGTACTGCCAGCTGTCAGTCCATCAGAAACATGCTGCAGACTATGTGGCGAGTTAAGGAAGCACACTCCAAGTCATTATCTCGTGGAGTGTGAAGAGATGACTCATTACAGGCCACAGGGACTGAGTGAAGTTGACCTACTCAAGCATTCTCTGCGACCTGGTGTGCTGAAAAGTGTTATCAATACTCATCCAAAATTTGCTTGCTCCAGATAGTCAATAGACTTGTATATAATGTATCATGTTGTACAAAATCAAATTGTATTATGTTTTATTTGGCAGTTACCTAGTAGCATAAGAAATAACTTGTATTTCTACCTTGTTTTTATAATATTTTCTTAAAATCCTATGTTTTGACCTCATCTAAATGCAATTCTTTCAGCAAAATAATTATCTGCATATTGTGCAGTAACTAAATTGTAGTATACATTTTATTCTTCAGTTACCTGTTAGCACCATTGAAATTGTTATGGGTCTTTTTTTTTATAAGGTTTATTTAAAATTTTAATTGTTGACTCATCTAAAAGTAACTCATTCAGTTAAATATCTATATTAGCATATTGAGCACAAACTACATTGTAGTACATTCTATTTTGGAGCTTCGTCTTAACATCATTAAAACTGTTGTATATCTAATTTTTCTTATAATATTTATATAAAATCTGATGTGTTGACCTCATCTGAATGTCATTCATACTGTCAAGTAATTATTTCAAATTTTAACCTGTTATAAAGTAAAACATTGCTCATTATTTACTCCATAGTATACCACATGTTACTCCGTAGCAATTGTGTACCTCAACAGAAACCTGATAAAATGTGTATCTTGTATAGCAGACATTCAAATCATTTTTTGATACTGAAAAATATATATAAAAGTTCAATATCTTGTAATACTTAAGACTAATTATACAGTGCAATCACTTAATTCCTACTCAAAATATTGTAATTTTGCAATATTCTTATCTGTAAGTATTTAACTTTTGTAATACTACCTGAGTACCATATCATCACCTGATGAATGGACGCTTGGCTCTAGTAATGAAAAGGGTGGAAAAGGTATGGTATAATGTAATAATTTACCACAGCCAATGCCATTCATTCAAGAGGGCTTTCTCCTACACGCATACCGCGTCCGGGTTGCCTGTTGTGCTGTTCTTTGTAAGCTTTTTTTGCACAATAAATTGTTTTTTTCTCTCTCGGTGTTGATTCACTTTTCTTTCTTTCTTCTTCTTCTTCTTCTTCTTCTTCTTCTTCTTCAATATAATGTCGATAATAATAATTCATCGATAAATATTTCCAAGCTTAATATCTTAGAATCCTTTAATACCTTGTCCCCGGTTTTTGTTAAGACTGTAGTATTTATTAACAGTCTGTTGCGAGGTACCTTAACTATGAATTAAATGACTTAGAACTGAAGCAATGAAGATGATTCCACAGTCCAGTGGGGGAAGCGCCTCAGAGGCGTGGTCGGTATGGTGTTGCCGTACCACCTAGGTGGCCGCGAGTTCGATTCTAGCGCATTCCATTGAGGTGTTAGAGATGTGTATTTCTGGTGATAGAAGTTCACTCTCGACGTGGTTCGGAACGTCAAGCCGTTGGTCCCGTTGCTGAATAACCACTGGTTCCTTGCAACATAAAAACACCATACAAACAAACAAAAAACAAACAGTTCAGTGGGTTTGAAACCCATTTGACCCAGTTCCGCGGTCTTGCCCTCGAAGGAAAGAATGTCTGACTGGTGTCTTAGGTCGGAAGATCAGCTCGTTTGTCGGTGACTGTCACATAATGAAGCGCTTGCTTTGATCGCGAGATTTAACAAATATTGCGCGTAAGGCGATGAACTAGGAAGACGACAGAATAAGGAAGGAATATGAAATCATTTGCTATGCCCTGTGAATCCAGCATTTTTGTCGTTGGTTAGCCGTAAGCAGGAAGAGGCAAATGCCTAAAAATGAATCCAGGCGCATGAAAACGTCGGCACAAACTCAAGAGAGCTTTGCCATGGAGCGCTGATTCCCCGGGTCATGAAGCACTATGACATTTGCTGACAGTCGAATCGAGGGTAATTCGGTCATGGTTTACCTCGATCGTGAGAGACCCTAAGAGTTTGTGACGACCTTAACTCAGCAGGTATACTTCGAGGGGGAAAGGCTTCACTTATTCAAGCCACTGGTTCATCAGTTCCGGCACAATAAATGTCAAGATGACTCAGGGTAAACATAGAGACTTTTCCGGTCGGCGAAGAGCTGGTTTCTCTTACGTAAGTTAGTGCAAATTGCCCGAAATACTTCTTTTAGCGCTATATTGACAGCCTGGCAGCGGGTGCTGTGGTCTCCGCCAAGTTATCCCATCCTTGCACGAATTCAGAGCACTGCACTCACACTTGCAAGGCTGCTCGCGAGGAAAGGTTTTGCAAGATTTTTCCTGAGAGACACCTATTAGACTTGCTGAGGTAGGTACCTTTCGAGAGAGGCGTGATTTTACTGCGTAATAAATAAATAAAATAATAAAAAAACGATTGTAGGACAGTTCATCTTGTTTACTTAGGATCATCTCGAGGGATATTGTCAGTTAAGCTACTTTTTCCCTTTGATTCGGGTCATAAATATCCTACGCCATTGAGAAGCGAGAGATGTGTATTTCTGGTGATAGAAGTTCATCACTCTCGACGTGGTTCGGAAATCACGTAAAGCGGTTTGTCCCGTTGCTGAATAACCACTGGTTCCATGCAGCGTAAAAACACCTTACAAACAAGCAATAGATATCCTATGTCCCTCAGCTTTTTTTCCCGTCAATGATAAGTATTTATTTGCACGTGAAGTGGTTAAAATAGGTAGATAACTGTTGGGTAACTGGTTACCAGTTGCAAAAGAAAAAATATGCATTACACTTGTGTGCGCTTCTGTGTATTACACACAGAATACCAGTTTGAATTTCAAATAAAACAATATCTAGAATAAAGTTTGAAGGCTTCTCGACAGCTTCAAGACAGCAGCAGCAGCAGACACGGTTGAATGAGCGACGGTTCATTCTATGGAGCACGCTGATGAATTACGACGTCATTCCTGACGAGGCTCGCACGTCATCATTGTATGACGTGTTATATGACGCCCATGTAGCCATCTTTCCTCGAAGAACTCTTATAAGTAAAAGGTCTGGGTCGGGCTCCTCCAGTTCATTGACTTACAACATGGGCTGCTTTTCCTTAAAGGTGAAAGGTCTTCTCAAGGACTTCTTGCTGAGTCTTGCTCGTTGTCATGTTTCATATTTTCTTCCCATTTTTTTTTCTGCGAGGTGATCTTCTTCCAACTGCAAGTTCTTGGCCTTGACCGTGTTCGTAGGAAGATGGTACGTGTACTTACGACATGCATTCAAACACACACATACTTGCACTCATGTTACGATTAATACATTATACACAATGCTCTGCATCACTCATGTCTGTGTGTATATGGGGGCTCTTGGAGGCTGGGGATTTGTTGCGGCAATCAAAATACAACTGAGAGAGAGAGAGAGAGATTTATGCAAATGACTCTTTGACTTTGATGATACGGAACTCTGTAATCCTTGTCTTCTGTGCGTTAACAATCTCAAGATCGTATGTATACTGGATTTTCTCCAGCTCCAATCGCCTCGATATTCTTGTCATAAAGGTTAATTAGGTTTTTCCTAGAATTACATTGATAAAGCAGCTGATTTATGTCCTTTTATATCTGCCGTTCTACAAGTCGCAGACTTACCTTGGGCACAGTCTTAAATTGCCCTAATTGGAAACCGCCTCCTCCCCCCAAAAGATTGCCATCTTTACTTCCCCAAAGGCAATAAACCTTATCGGTTGAAGAGCCACGTGAATCAGGTCAAGATGGTATTTGCGTTGTCTCCAGCAACGAAGTTACAAAATGTTCTTCGAAGCGAGTGAAAACTTTCCGATACCGTCGCCTTACGAGGACTTGTTCATGCCTCGGTGGTAATTATCTGGAGGTGCATTTTCTTCCGCCAGATAGCTGTGCAGTCATGTACATTCTGTTGGAAACAAGGGCATGGAGGACCGACAAGAGGAGCCAGAAGCTCTCCTTGAAAACCCTTGAAGCATAGTAGTATTATTCCTTTTGAGACGCAGAGATGCCTTGAAACGGCTGCTTTCAAAGTAAGCCTCTTCTTGTTTATTAACTTACTGGAATTCTTAATTAAAACCGGTTTTTGGAATTATTGAGACGACGTCTCAAACATTCCACGTCTGCTGGTTGTTGCATGTTGCAGGAATATGCAATTCTAGGCAGTTTCACATTCATTATTAATCTCTCAAACCAATGTCCGTTCCAAAGATTTTTCTAAACCGTCTCACTCTATTAGTATATGGCCAAGTTACTCGTTCAGCTAGTTGCTATACTACGACAAATCTGGGAAGAGACTCTGGTCGTTCATTTGGGTCAGTGCTCTGGTGCCATACATATGATCCAATATCAGCTATTTATCTTCATTACAAGATAAATCAAGAACTGGGTATTGTCGGGCATACGTATTCCGTCGCTGGAATTGATTTTGTTTTTAAATCGTCTTTTGTTTTGACGACCGCTATCAGTGTCCTATTACCTCAAGGCAGGTCATGTACGGGACACTTTAGGTGCTCAACCTACGAAGAAATCAAGGATGATTATTCTAAGACCAGTTTTAAAAGGGCGCCGCTTGGTTCACCTTTGACACATAGAATACCTCGGTCAATGTTCTTTACGAAATGTTACCAAATTCCTGCATTTGAAAGGGAATTCCTGGGTATAAGAAGATGTCGTTATAGTTACGAAAAATATAGGATTTACACGAAACAACGAATCAATAAAGTTTTAAAAACAAAAACTCCTTTAAAATTTTCAGCAAGTCAATTTTTAACGTCGCTGCAAAATATGGAGGAACGCGATGGTCACTCAAAGTTTTTTTTTTAATTATTGAATAAGTTCAGTTCTAATGTGATGTCTGATGACATGATTCATTCACTATGCAATGCAACATTTTTTTAAGTTTTTTTTTTCAAATTTGTTGTGCAGCTCTTCACACGAGTTGCCAGTCCATTCGCTGAAAAAGTATATATATTGTGGCGGAGTGCCAAGTATCTGGTTACTACACTTACCAATCATTAATTGCTACCTCAAACAGCCAGACACCTGAACCTTCATCACAGGCAAAATACGACTGAATACTCTAAAAGTAACAGTGATCCCTTAAACAACTTACCAGTAGTGCAGAAAATCAGACTAAGTTCATTAAAACAGGTGTGAGGTAATCTTATGTGTGATTAAATTAATTAAAGGGCATCACTCCATGAACAACTTTAAAAGTAAGAATTTCCCTGATTTCAGAAGTCTAAGTACTTCCCTGGTTCTAACTCACTTCAAGTAAATTGAAGGAAAACAGCTCTATGTTTCTAACTAAACAAATATATACTTATATACTAGTGAAAAAGAAAACGCTTATAAAATTTTAAATACAAAAATTTATTATCAAACTCAAAATTATAAGTGAAATTCACAATCTCAGAAATCTACTGTTACTTGAAAACAACACAAAGTTTATTTAATTCCTGAATTAATTAAGTAAAATTAAATCAAAATTAATTTATCACAAAATTCAAGAAAATTGATTAATTTAATCAAAATTTAAAAGTGTTAGGTAATAATTGAAATTTGGAAATTAATTCACGAGTGCTAAACAACAATGAAACTTGAATTGAATTCTAAGTAAATGCAAATTAATTCACAAGTGTTAAATTCAATTAAATGTGCAACGATTAAGTAATGAAAACAATGAAGTTAATTAAATTGTGAATGCAAATGAAAACACATCACAGAAAAAAATATGGAAAATATCAAACTTGTAAAAAGCACTAATCTCACAGAATATTAAATTAAAACACATCAACAAGAAAATGGATAAATGCAAAAAAATTCACATCAATAAGAAAAATTGATAAATTCACGAAAATTCACTTCAATGAAACAAACACAAAACACAAAAATTCGCATTCTATGTAATATTCTTTTACATTATGTTATGCGAAATCTGAGCATACATTTTTAAACATCCTATAACTCTAAGGTAAATAAGGAATCTGAAAATTTTGCAAACATTTCTCCAACATTTCATTGTTAGAGAGGAAATATGCGTTACAAAAGTAGCAACATATAAGAGGAAATTAATAATATATATAATATATATCGATATATTTAAAGTAATATTATATAAATATTATCTTTAATATCTAATTCATATATTATAGTATCTTATTATATTATATATCTATATTAATTTCCTCTTATATGTTACTTTTGTAACGCATATTTCCTCTCTAACAATGAAATGTTGGAGAGATGTTTGCAAAATTTTCAGATTCCTTATTTACCTTCAAGTATTTGAATTTTTTTAAAGTTATTCAGGGTTGTAATTCTTATTTATAAATGTAACTGTCAGAACTTAGAGGTTATGATGCAGAGTCGATAGCCGATAACAGAAAGGCCATTGAAACTAAGGAGGAGATGGTTAATTTAATATGGTTGTTCGTACTTTATACTTTTTTTTATTAAAATACTGAATTGAGTTTCGTATTTTATTTTTACCTCCATGTTTCACCACTTAAAATTTATATTATGTTATCGAATTCGTTTTCTGTATATAGTCAAAGGCTAAGGCCCACTGCCAATAACTGTGGTTGATGGCAGCAAGGACATTCGGTCATAAAAAACCCCTTTGCCAAACAATAAACCATGCCTGATGGATGCAGTGGAGAAGAAGGCGCATCAGGCAACCGACCCCTTAATGTAAGGACAACGGTGGGAAAGAAGAATATATATATGTATATATAAATAATAATATATATATATATATATAGATATATATATATATATCTATGTATCTATAATATCTATATATATCTATATATATATATATATATATATATATATATATATATATATATTTAACTTCTTTCCCACCGTTGTCCTTACATTAAGGGGTCGGTTGCCTGATGCGCCTTCTTCTCCACTGCATCCATCAGGCATGGTTTATTGTTTGCAAAGGGGTTTTTATGACCGAATGTCCTTGCTGCCATCACCACAGTTATTGGCAGTGGGCCTTAGCCTTTGACTAAAAAGTCCACCTGCAAGGCAGCAGTTTCCAAAGTTATTGGCGGTGGGCCTTGCCTTTGAGTATATACAGAAAACGAATTCGATAACACAATATAAATTTTAAGTTGGTGAAAAATGGAGGTAAAGATAAAACACGAAACTCAATTCAGTATTTTAATAAAAAAAAAAAAAGAAAAAAAAGTATAAAGTACGAACAACCAAATTAAATTAACCATCTCCTCCTAGTTTCAATGACCTTTCTGTTATCGGCTATCGACTCTGCATCATAACCTGTAAGCTCAGACAGTTACATTATAAACAAGAATTAACACTGAATAACTTTAAAAATTAATACTTTAAAGGCAGCAACTTTGATATGAAAATTATATCGCTCAATCTATGGGCAATACACAAGAATCTTTTATTACCATTAGAGGATAAATTGGTCAGGTTACAAATAGCGGTCGTTACTGCACCCAGGTAAGCCTACCACACCTACAGTAAACAAGGAGGAAAGGGACCTAATTACAGGTAGACCAACAATGTCAAATATTCTCAAATAATATCAACATATAATATCAGTAACAAATTAATAACCCACCAGCGGAAAACAACACCATCCGTATAACGGGCTCAGACTGACCGATACAATCCAACTATAACACTAGCACTCGCCGAACTGTACGAGAAAAAAAAGAAGGTAACGAAACTATTACGATGCATAATGCATGAAAAGTTTTATGTAACTTGTCCTTACAGAGTTATTTTATAGTTATTTTTAGGTCACGTCAAGACTTCTGAAACCTCAACTAAAAGACACTAATGGCCTTACCCTAGCTAAAGGGCGAAGCATGAATGGCTTAAGTGAAGGGTTTTCTATCGATCATGCGCTCCGTGCAGGATGCAAAGTCCAGAGAAGGGGAGAGAGAGAGAGTGAGCCTGTATTTAGCGAAGAGCCATTTTCGAAATCAAGGCACAAACGTCGACAGGATCCATTTGTAATAAATGTCATCCACTCAGCACGTCTGTTTAGCGCTCTTCATAGCAGCCCAGCACTCACGGTGTCCAAAAGGGTTGTAGGAGTGAACCTCTTAAGCTACAGTCTCAGTCAAAGTAGCAGAATTCACTGACGACCATTTCTCCGCCGTCTCACACGTTAGTTCGGAAACCAAAACAAAGATTAGTTCCTGAGATTTATTGCTTGTGTTGGTCCTTAAGACCACCCAACAACAGATAAGGCCATTATGCAGACTAGCTTAAAATTACTTTACAAAGCCTGTAAAGACATTTTATCTAAAACAGTCATACACACGGAACATATAAATGCGAAAATTACTACACTCAAGTCAACACACAAAACTGCGCGAGAAAATATTACAGAAAATTTTATACAGAAAAATAAATTACATTTATTTTTGTACAGACTAAACATTCCACCTGCAAGGCAGCAGTTTCCAAAGTTATTAATGGTGGGCCTCGCCTTTGACTAAAAAGTCCACCTGCAAGACAGCAGTTTCCAAAGTTATTAATGGTGGGCCTCGCCTTTGACTAAACAGTCCACCTGCAAGGCAGCAGTTTCCCCAGTTATTGGTGGTGGGCCTCGCTTTGACTAAAATATCCACCTGCAAGGTAGCAGTTTCCCACAGTATTGCCGGTGGGCCTCGTCTGTTACAAAAAGTTTCCACATTGGGCCAAGGCAGCAGTTCCACAGGGTATTGGCCCGGTGGGCCTCGTCTTTTACTAAAAAGTCCACCTGCAAGGCAAACAGTTCCAAGTTATTGGCGGTGGGCCCTCGCCTTTGACTAAAAAGTTTCCATCTGCAATGCAGCAGTTTTAGGCATTTTCCATGGTTATGGGCCGGTAGGGGCCTCGCCTTTGACTTTTAAAAAGTCACCTGCCAAAGGCAGCAGTTTCCCACCAGTTATTGTCGTGGGCAATCGTCTTTTACTAAAAAGTTTCCAAGCTTGCAAGGCTTTAACAGGTTTCCAAGGTTATTGGGGCCGTGTAGGCTCGCCTTTGACTGAAAAGTTCCACCTGCAAGGCAGCAGTTTCAACAGTATTGGCGGTGGCTCGTCTTTTACTAAAAAAGTTTTCCACTGGCAAGGCAACAGTTTCCAAAGTTATTGGCAGGTGGGCCTCCGCCTTTGACTAAAAAGTCCACCTGCAAAAGGCAGCAGTTCCAAAGTTATGGCGGTGGGCCTCGTCTTTTAACTAAAAGTCCACCTGCAAGCAGCAGTTTCCACAGTTTTATTGGCGGTGGCCTCGGTCTTGGGTACCTAAAAAGTCCACCTGCAAGGCAAAACAGTTCCAAGTTTTATGGCGGTGAAAAAGGCCTCCGCCTTTGACCTAAAAAGTCAACCTGCAAGGCAGCAGTTTCCAAACAGTTTATTCGGCAGGTGGGGGGGGCCTCGTCCTTTTTACTAAAAAGTTCCACAGGCAAGGCAACAGTTTCCAAGTTAAAATTGGCGTTGGGCCTCGGCCTTTGACTAAAAAGTCCACATGCAAGGGCAGCAGTTTCCAAGTTATTGCCGCCGGTGGGCCTCGCCTTGACTAAAAAGGCCCACCTTTGCAAGATTTCAGGCAGTTTCCACAGGGTTATTGGCCGGGTGGGCCTCGTCTTTTTACTAAAAACAAAAGTCCACCTGCAAGGCAAACAGTTTTCCAAAGGTTATTGGCGGTGGGGCCTCGCCTCTTGACTAAAAAGTCCACCATGCAAGGCAGCAGTTCATGGTTATTGCGGTGGGCCTCGCCTTTGACTAAAACGCCACCTGCAAGGCAGCAGTTTCCACGTTATTGGAGGGGGCTCGTCTTTACTAAAAAAGTCCACCTGCAGGCAACAGTTTCCAAAGTTATTGGCGGTGGGCCTTGCCTTTGGCTAAAAAGTCCACTCTGGCAAGGCAGCAGTTTTCCAAAGTTATTGGCCGGTGCATCGGTCTTTAACTAAAAAGTCCACCTGCGGGGGCCAGCAGTTTCCACAGTTATTGCCGTTTGGACCCTCGTCCTTTTAACTTAGAAGTCCCTGCCAAGGCAAAACAGTTTCCAAAGTTTATTGGCGGTGGGGGGCCTCGCCTTTGGGACTTAAAAAGTCCACCTGTCGAAGGCAAGCAGTTTCCCAAAACAGTTTATTGGCGTGGCCCTCGGGTCCTTTTACTAAAAGTTCCACCTTTGCAAGGCTCAAAAAGTTTCCAAAGTTATTGGCGGTGGGCCTCGCCTTGAACTAAAAAGGTCCACCTGCAAGGCAGCATTTCCACAGGGTTATTTGTCGGTGGGGCTCGCCCTTTGACTAAAAGTCCACCTGCAAGGCAGCAGTTTCCACAGTTATTGGCGGTGGGCCTCGTCTTTTACTAAAAGTCCACCTGCAAAGGCAACAGTTTTCCCAATTTATTGTGGGTCGGTTTGGGACCTCGCCTTTGACTAAAAAGTCCACCTGCAAGGCAAGCCAGTTTCCATGGTTCCTTGCGGTTTGCCTCGCCCTTTGGATTTGACTAAAAGTCCCACCTGCAAGGCAGCAGTTTCCACAGTTATTGGCGGTGGGGGCCTCGTCTTTTACTAAAAAGTCCCCACCTGCAAGGCACAAGTTTCCAAAGTTATTGGCGTGGGGGGCCTTTGCCCTTTGCTAAAAGTCCTCCGCAAGGCAGCAGTTTCCCCGACATTTATTGGCGGGGCCTCGCCTTTGACTAAAAAGTCCACCTGCAAGGCAACAGTTTTTCAAAGTTATTGGCGGTGGGGCCTCGCCTTTGACTAAAAGTCCCCTGCAGGCAACAGTTTCAAAGTTATTTGGCGGTGGGCCTCGCCTTTGACTAAAAAGTTCCCTGCAAGGTAGCAGGCTTTCACAAGTTTGGCTTGTGGGGCCTCGCTTTGACTAAACAGTCCACCTGCAAGGCAGAAGTTTTCCAAGTTATTGGCGGTGGGCCTCGCCTTTGACTAAAATATCCTCCCGCAAGGTAGAAGTTTCCAAAGTTATTGGCGGTGGGCCTCGCCTTTGACTAAAAAGTCCACCTGCAAGGCAGCAGTTTCCACAGTTATTGGCGGTGGGCCTCGCCTTTGACTAAAAAGTCCACCTGCAAGGCAGCAGTTTCCACAGTTATTGGCGGTGGGCCTCGCCTTTTTGACTAAAAAAGTCCACCTGCAAGGTAACAGTTTCCAAAGTTTATTGGCGGTGGGCCTCGCCTTGACTAAAGTCCACCTGCAAGGCAACAGTTTCCAAAGTTATTGGCGGTGGGCCTCGCCTTTGACTAAAAAGTCCACCTGCAAGGTAGCAGCTTCACAAGTTATTGGCGGTGGGCCTCGCCTTTGACTAAAAAGTCCACCTGCAAGGCAGCAGTTTGCCCAGTTATTGGCGGTGGGCCTCGCTTTGACTAAAATATCCACCCGCAAGGCAGAAGTTTCCAAAGTTATTGGCGGTGGGCCTCGCCTTTGACTAAAAAAGTCCACCTGCGAGGCAGCAGTTTCCACAGTTATTGGCGGTGGGCCTCGCCTTTGAATAAGAAGTCCACCTACATGAAGTCCACCTGCGAGGCAGCAGTTTCCACAGTTATTGGCGGTGGGCCTCGCCTTTGACTAAAAAGTCCACCTGCAAGGCAACAGTTTCCAAAGTTATTGGCGGTGGGCCTCGCCTTTGACTAAAAAGTCCACCTGCAAGGCAGCAGTTTCCACAGTTATTGGCGGTGGGCCTCGCCTTTGACTAAAAAGAATCCAACTGCAAGGCAGCAAGTTTCCACAGTTATTGGCGGTGGGCCTCGCCTTTGACTAAAAAGTCCACCTGCAAGGCAACAGTTTCCAAAGTTATTGGCGGTGGGCCTCGCCTTTGACTAAAAAGTCCACCTGCAAGGCAACAGTTTCCTAAGTTATTGACGGTGGGCCTCGCCTTGACTAAAAAGTCCACCTGCAAGGTAAGCAGCTTCACAAGTTATGGGCGGTGGGCCATCGCCTTTGACTAAAAAGTCCACCTGGAGGCAGCCGTTTCCCCAGTTATGGCGGTGGGGCCCGCTCGCTTTGACTAAAATATCCACCCGCAAGGCAGAAGTTTCCACAGTTATTGGCGGTGGGCCTCGCCTTTGACTAAAAAGTCCACCTGCAAGGCAGCAGTTTCCACAGTTATTGGCGGTGGGCCTCGCCTTTGACTAAAAAGTCCACCTGCAAGGCAGCAGTTTCCACAGTATTGGCGGGTGGGCCCCTCGCCTTTTGACTAAAAACGTTCACCTGCAAGGCAGCAGTTTCCAGTTATTGACGGTGGGCCTCCCTTTTGACTAAAAAGTCCACCTGCAAGGCAAACAGTTTCCAAAGTTAATTGGCGGTGGGCCTCGCCTTTGACTAAAAAGTCCACCTGCAAGGCAGCAGTTTCCACAGTTATTGGCGGTGGGCCTCGCCTTTGACTAAAAAGTCCACCTGCAAGGCAACAGTTTCCAAAGTTATTGGCGGTGGGCCTCGCCTTTGACTAAAAAGTCCACCTGCAGGCAACAGTTTCCAAAGTTAATTGGCGGTGGGCCTCGCCTTTCACTAAAAAAGTCCACCTGCAAGGCAAACAGTTTCCAAAGTTATTGGCGGGGGGGTGGGGGCTCGCCTTTGACTAAAAGTCCACCTGCAAGGTAGCAGCTTCACAAGTTATGGGCGTGGGCCTCGCCTTTGACTAAACAGTCCACCTTGCAAGGCAGCATTTTGTTTTCCCCAGTTATTGGGCGGTGGGCCTCGCCTTTGACTAAAATATCCCCCCAACCCGCAAGGCAGAAGGTTTCCAAAGTTATTGGCGGTGGGCCTCGCCTTTGACTAAAAAGTCCACCTGCAAGGCAGCAGTTTCCAGTTATGGCGGTGGGCCTCCCTTTTGACTAAAAAGTCCACCTGCAAGGCAGCAGTTTCCAGTTATTGACGGTGGGCCTCCCTTTTGACTAAAAAGTCCACCTGCAAGGCAGTAGTTTCCAAAGTTTTTTAATTGGCGGTGGGCTCGCCTTTGACTAAAAAAGTCCCACCTGCAAGCAGCAAGTTTCCACAGTTATTGGGCGGTGGGCCTCGCCTTTGACTAAAAAGATCCACCTGCAAGGCAAGCAGTTCCACAGTTATTGCGGTGGACCTCGCCTTTTGACTAAAAAAGTCCACCTGCAAGCAAACAGTTCCAAATTTATTTGGCGGTGGGCCCTCGCCTTTGACTAAAAGTCACCTGCAAGGCAGCAGTTTTCCACAGTTATTGGCGGTGGGCCTTGCCTTTGACTAAAAAGTCCACCTGCAAGCAACCAGGTTTTTCCAAAGTTATTGGCGGTGGGCCTCGCCTTTCACTAAAAAGTCCCACCTGCAAGGCAGCAGTTTTTTTTTCCAAAGTTATTGGCGGTGGGCCTCGCCTTTGACTAAAAAGTCCACCTGCAAGGCAGCAGTTTCCAAAGTTATTGGCGGTGGGCCTCGCCTTTGACTAAAAAGTCCCCACCTGCAAAGGCAACAGTTTTCCAAAGTTATTGGGCGGTGGGCCTCGCCTTGACTAGAAAGTCCACCTGCAAGGCAACAGTTTCCAAAGTTATTGGCGGTGGGCCTCGCCTTTGACTAAAAAGTCCACCTGCAAGGTAGCAGCTTCACAAGTTATGGGCGGTGGGCCTCGCCTTTGACTAAACAGTCCACCTGCAAGGCAGCAGTTTCCCCAGTTATTGGCGGTGGGCCTCGCCTTTGACTAAAAAATCCACCCGCAAGGCAGCAGTTTCCAAAGTTATTGGCGGTGGGCCTCGCCTTTGACTAAAAGTCCACCTGCAAGGCAGCAGTTTCCACAGTTATTGGCGGTGGGCCTCGCCTTGACTAAAAAGTCCACCTGCAGCAAGCAGTTTTCCCACAGTTATTGGCGGTGGGCCTCGCCTTTGACTAAAAAGTCCACCTGCAAGGCAGCAGTTTCCAAAGTTATTGGCGGTGGGCCTCGCCTTTGACTAAAAAGTCCACCTGCAAGGCAGCAGTTTCCAAAGTTATTGGCGGTGGGCCTCGCCTTTGACTAAAAAGTCCCCACCTGGCAAGGTAGCAGCTTCACAAGTTATGGGCGGTGGGCCTCGCCTTGACTAAAAAAGTCCACCTGCAAGGCAGGCAGTTTGCCCAGTTATTGGCGGTGGCCTCGCTTTATAAAAATATCCACCCGCAAGGGCAGAAGTTTCCAAAGTTATTGGGCGGTGGGCCTCGCCTTTGACTAAAAAGTCCACCTGCAAGGCAGCAGTTTCCACAGTTATTGGCGGTGGGCCCCGCCTTTGACTAAAAAGTCCCCACCGCAAGCAGCAGTTTCCACAGTTATTGGCGTGGGCCTCGCCTTTGACTAAAAAGTCCACCTGCAAGGCAGCAGTTTCCAAAGTTATTGGCGGTGGGCCTCGCCTTTGACTAAAAAGTCCACCTGCAAGGCAGCAGTTTCCACAGTTATTGGCGGTGGGCCTCGCCTTTGACTAAAAAGTCCACCTGCAAGGCAGCAGTTTCCACAGTTATGGCGGTGGGCCTCGCCTTTGACTAAAAAGTCCACCTGCAAGGCAACAGTTTTCCAAAGTTATTGCGGTGGGCCTCGCCTTTGACTAAAAAGTCCACCTGCAAGGCACAGTTTCCACAGTTATTGGCGGTGGGGCCTCTTTTTTTTCCCTTTGACTAAAAAGTCCACCTGCAAAGGCAGCAGTTCCACAGTTATTGCGGTGGGCTCGCCTTTGACTAAAAAGTCCACCTGCAAAGGCAGCAGTTTTCCACAGTATTGGCGGTGGGCCTCGCCTTTGACTAAAAAAAGAGTCCACCTGCAAGGCACAGTTTCCAAAAGTATTGGCGGTGGGCCTTGCCTTTGACTAAAAAGTCCACCTGCAAGGCAACAGTTTCCAAAGTTATTTGGCGGGGGTGCCTCGCCTGACTAAAAAAAGGTCCGCCTGCAAGGTAGCAGCTTCACAAGTTATGGGCGGTGGGCCTCGCCTTTGACTAAAAAAGTCCCCACCTCGCAAGCAGCAGTTTCAAAGTTATTGGCGGTGGGCCTCGCTTTGACTAAAATATCACCCGCAAGGCAGAAGTTTCCAAAGTTATTGGCGGTGGGGCCTCGCCTTTGACTAAAAAGTCCACCTGCAAGGCAGCAGTTTCCACAGTTATTGGCGGTGGGCCTCGCCTTTGACTAAAAGTCCACCTGCAAGGCAGCAGTTTCCACAGTTATTGGCGGTGGGCCTCGCCTTTGACTAAAAGTCCACCTGCAAAGGGCAACAGTTTCCACAGTTATTGGCGGTGGGCCTCGCCTTTGACTAAAAAGTCCACCTGCAAGGCAACGTTTCCAAAGTTATTGGCTGTGGGCCTCGACTGACTAAAAAAGTCACCTGAAAGGCAACAGTTTCCAAAGTTACTGGCGGTGGGCCCTCGCCTTGGGACTAAAAAGTCCACAGGCCAAGGTAGCAGCTTCACAAGGTTATTGGCGTGGTGGGCCTCGCCTTGACTAAACAGTCACCTGAAGGCAGCCAGTTTGCAACATTTATGGGCCGGTGGCCTCGCTTTGACTAAAATATCCACCCGTGCAAGGCAAGAAGTTTCCAAAGTATTGGCGGTTGGGCCTCGCCTGGCCTTGACTAAAAAACGTTCCACGCTTCTGCAGGCAGTCAGTTTGCACAAGAGTGATGTGGAAGGGAGGGCGGCCTCGCATTGAATTAAAAAGCCACCTTCACAAAGGCGCAGCAGTATTCAAAGTTATTGGGCGGAGGGCCTCGTCCTTTGACTAAAAAGCCACACCTGCAAGGCAACAGTTTCCAAAAGTTTTTATGGCGGTGGGCCTCGGCCTTTGGGACTAAAAAAGTCCGCCGGCAGGAAAGAGGCTCCACAAAAGTATGGTTCGGTTGGGCCTCCCGCCCCGACTAAAAAGTCCACCTGCAAGGCAGCAGTTTCCAAAGTTATTGCGGTGGGGGCCTCGCCTTTGACTTTAAAATATCCCACCCGCAAGGCAGAAGTCCAAAAAGTTATTGGCGGGCACCTGGGCCCTCGCCTTTGACTAAAAAAAAAAAAGTCCACCTGCAAGGCAGCAGTTTCCACAGTTATTGGCGGTGGGCCTCGCCTTGGACTAAAAAGCCACCTGCAAGGCAGCAAGTTTCCACAGTTATGGCGGTGGGAACCTCGCCTTTGACTAAAAAGTCCACCTGCAAGGCAACAGGTTTCCAAAGTTATTGGCGGTGGGCCTCGCCTTTTGACTAAAAAAAGTTCCACCTGGCAAGGCAACAAGTTTCCAAAGTTATGGCTGGGGGCTCGCCTTGACCAAAAAGTCCACCTGCAAAGGCAACAGTTTCCAAAGTTATTGGCGGGTGGGCCTAGCCTTTGACTTTAAAAAGTTTCCACCGCAAGGTATTCAGCTTCACAAGTTATGGGCGGGGGGGTCGCCTTTGACTAAAAACAGTCCACCTGCAAGGCAGCAGTTGGCCCAGTTATTGGCGGTGGGCCTCGTTTGACTAAAATATCCACCCGCAAGGCAGAAGTTCCAAAGTTATTGGCGGGTGGGCCTCGCCTTTGACTAAAAAGTCCCACCTGCAAAAAGGCAGCAGTTTGCCCAGTTCATTGCGGGTGGGCCTGCCTTTGACTAAAAAGCCACCTTTCAGCAGCAGTTCCAAAGTTAATTGGCGGTGGGGCCTCGCCTTTGACTAAAAAGTCCACCTGCAAGGGCAGCAGTTCAAAGTTATTGGCGGTGGGCTCGCCTTTGACTAAAAAGTCCACCTGCAAGATAGCAGCTTCCAAAGTTATTGTCGGCCTGGGCCATCGCCTTTGACTCAAAAAGTCCACCTGCAAGGCAGCAGTTTCCCCAGTTATTGGCGGTGGGCTTCGCTTTGACTAAAAAGGTCCACCTGCAAGGCAGCCCGTTTCCCCCAGTTATTGGCGGGGGGCCTCGCCTTTGGCTAAAAACAGTCCACCTGCAAGGGAGCAGTTTCCCCATTATTGGCGGTGGCCTCGCTTTGACTAAAAAGTCCCACCTGCAAGGCAGCAGTTTCCAAAAGTTATTGGTGGTAGGCCTCGCCTTTGACTAAACAGTCCACCTGCAAGGCAGCAGTTTCCAAAGTTATTGGCGGTAGGCCTGCCTCTGACTAAAAAGTCCACTGCAAGGCAGCAGTCAGTTATTGGCGGTGGGCCTCGCCTTTGACTAAAACAGTCCACCTGCAAGGGAGCAGTTTCCCCATTATTGGCGGGGGTCGGGCTTCGCCTTTGACTAAAAAAGTCCACCTGCAAGGCAGCAGTTTCCCAGTTATTGGTGGTAGGCCTGCCGCCCTTTGACTAAACAGTCCACCTGCAAGGCAGCAGTTTCCAAAGTTATTGGCGGTAGGCCTCGCCTCTGACTAAAAAGTCCACCTGCAAGGCAGCAGTTTCCCAGTTATGGCGGTGGCTCGCCTTTGACTAAACAGTCCACTGCAAGGCTTTAGCAGTTTCCAAAGTTATTGTGGGTGGTGGTCGTATCGCCTTTGACTAAAACAGTCCACCTCAAAAGCAAGGCAGTTTCCCATTTATTGGCGGTAGCCTTTCGCATTTTCCCCTTTGACTTAGTCCAACCGGCCAAGGCAGCGTTTTCCCCAAAGTTATTGGTCCGGTGGGCTCGACCTTCGAACTAAAAAAGTTCCACCCTTGCAATGGCCAGCAAGTTCAGGACCTTATTGGCGGTGGGCCTCGCCTTTGACAAAAAGTCCACCTGCAAGGCAGCAGTTTCCCAAAGTTACTTGGTGGTAGGCCTCGCCTTTGACTAAATACAGTCCACCTTGCCAAATGGCAGCAGTTTCCAAAAGTTATTTGGCCAGGTATGGGGTAGGCCTCGCCTCTGACTAAAAAGTCCAACTGCAAAGGCAAGCAAGGTTTCCCCAGTTCCTTGTGCCGTGTGGGCATCGCCTTTGAAAACGAAAACAGTCCACCTGCAAGGCAGCAGGGTTTCCCCCAAAGTTATTGGGGGTGGTCCCGCCTGTGGACTTAACCAGGTCCACCTGGGGGGCCAAGGGCGAGCAGTTTCCAAAGTTTTGGCCGGCGGTTGGGCTTCGCCTTTGACAAAAAAATGCCACCGAAGGCAGCCAGTTTCAAAGTTATTGGTGGTGGGCCTTCCTGTGACTAAACAGTCCACCTGCAAGGGAGCAGTTTCCCCAGTTTATTGGCGGTGAAGGAGTTCGCTTTGGACCTAAAAACAGTTACACCTGCAATGGGGGGGGCCAGCAGTTCAAGTATTTGTGGTGCAGGCCTGCCTTTGGACTAACAGTCCACCTTGCAAGGGAAGCAGTTGCCCCGTTATTGGCGGGTGGGCTTTCGCCTCTTCCCCCCCTTTTTTTGGGGGGGGGGGGGGGGGGGGGGGGGGGACTTAAAACAGTCCACCGGTAAAGGCCAAGCAGTTAGTTTCCCAAAGTTATTGGTGGTGGCCTCGCCTTTGGACTAAACAGTCCACCTGCAAGGGAAGCCAGTTTCCCACAGTTATTGGGCGGGGGCTTCGCCTTGAATGCTAAACAGTCCACATGCAAGGGGGGGGGCGGGGGGGGGGGGGGGGCCAAAACCCCAAAAAAAAAAAAAGGCCCCCCAGAGTTTCCAAAGTTATTGGTGGTGGGCCTCGCCTTTGACTAAACAGTCCACCTGAAAGGGAGCAGTTAGTTGCCCAGGTATGGGCGGTGGCTCGACTTTGATAAAAAGTCCCCCTGCAAGGGCAGCAGTTCCAAAGTATTGGTTGGTGGGCCCGCCTTTGACTAAACAGTCCCACCTGGCAAGGGAGCAGTTTCCCCAGTTACTGGCTGTGGTAGGCCTCGGCCACTGACTAAAAAAGTCCACCTGCAAGGGCAGCAGTTTCCCATTATTGGTGGTGGGCCTCGCCCTTGACTAAAAAGTCCACTGCAAGGCCAAGCAGCAGTTTCAAAAAGTTATTGGGGTGTTGGTCCTCGCCTTTGACTAAAAGTCACCCTGCAAGCAAGCAGTTTCCAAAGTTATGAGCGATGGCCTCGGCCTTGGACTAAAAGTCCACTTGCAGGGCCAGCAATTTCCACCATTGAGGCGGTGGGCTTCGCCTTTGACTAAACAGCACCTGCAAGGCCAGCAGTTTCCAAAGTTAATGGCCGAAAGGTTGGGCTTCGCCTTGACAAAAATCCACTGGCAAGGCAGCAGTTTCCAAAGGTTATGGGCCGGTGGGCTTCGCCTTTGACTAAAAATTCCACCTGCAAGGCAGCGTTTCCAAAGTAGTGGTGGTGGCCTCTCCTTTGACTAAAACAGGGTCAACTGCAAGGAGCAGTTTCCCCAGTTTATGGCGGTGGGGCTTCGGCCTTTTGACTAAAACAGTTCCAACCTGCAAAGGCAGCAGTTTCCCAAAGTTATTGTGGGGGCCTCGGGCCTTTGACTAAACAGTCCACCGCAAGGGATCAGTTTACCCAGTTATTGGCGTGGGCTTCGAAATGACGAAACAGTCCACCTGCAAGGCAGCAGTTTTCCCAAAGTTATTGGTGGGGGCCTCGGCCTTGAGTAAACCATTCCACCTGCCAAGGAGCAGTGTCCCCAGTTATTGGCCTGGGTGGGCTTAGCCTTTGAAAAACTAAACAGTACACCTGCCAAGGCAGGCAGTTTCCAAAGTTCCCCTTCGGTTGTTGGTGGAGGACTAGGGCCTTTGATAAACAGTCCCTTTGCAAGGGAGCAGTTTCAAAAACCAGGTAATGGCGGTTGGGCTCGCCTTGAAAACTAAAACAGGGTCCCAAAAACCTGGGGGGGGGGCCAGGCCGCACGTTTCCAAAGTTTATGGGGGTGGGTGGGCCTTCGCCTTTGACTAAACAGTCCACCTGGCAAGGGCAGCAGTTTCCCCAAGTTATTAGCGGTATGGGCCATCGCCACTTTGACTAAAAAAGTCCAAAAAAACCAAAAAAAAAAAAAAAAAACAAAAAAAAAAGGCACAGGGCCAAAGGCCAATTCCAGTTTCCCCAGTTAGTGGTGGGGGCTTCGCCTTGGACTAAAAACAGTCCACCGTGCAAGGCAGCAGTTAGTTTCCAAAGTTTATTGGGGGTGGGGCTCCTCGCCTTTGACTAAACAGTTTCCACCTGCAAGGCAGCAGTTTCCCCAAAGTTGATTAGGCGGATGGGACTTCGCCCTTGACTAAAAAGTCACCTGCAAAGGGCAGCAATTCCACAGTATTGGCGGTGGCTGCCTTGACTTAACCAAAGGTTCAATATGGACAAGGAAGCCAGTTCCCAAAGTATTGGCGGTGGGCCTCGCCTTTGACTAAAACAAAAAGTTCCACCTGCAAGGCAGCAGGTTTCCCCAGTTATTTGGGTGGGCCTGGACTTGGGGACCAAACAGTTCAACTGCCAGCAGCAGTTCCAAGTTATGGCCGGGGGCCTCGCCTCTGAAAACTAAAAAGTACCACCTGCAAGGACAGCAGTTTACCCAGTTATTGGCGGTAGGGCCTCGCCTTTGACTAAACAGTTCCAACCTGCAAGGACAGCAAGTTTCCCCAGTTATCTGGCGGGGGCCCTTCGCCTTTGACTAAAATTCCGCTGCAAGGCAGCTGTTTCCCCAAGTTTATTGGCGGTGGGCTTGCATGTGACTAACAGTTTCCCCACCTTGCAAGGCGCAGTTTCCCCCTCTATTGGCGGGGGGTTGGGCCTCGCCTTTGACTAAACAGTCCACCTGCAAGACAGCAGTTTCCCCAGTTATTGGCGGTGGGCCTCGCCTTTGACTAAAAGTCCACCATGACAAGGCAGCAGTTTCCCCAAGTTATTGGCGGCGGTGGGAGGCCTTGCATTGATCCTAAACAGTCCAACTGGCAAGGCAGCAGTTTCCCCAATTGATTGGCTTGGTGGGCCTCGCCTTTGAGCTCAAAAAGGTTCCACCTGCAATAGGCAGCCAGTTTCCACAGTTATTGGCGGGGGTTGGGCCTCGACCACTGAACTAAAAAAAGTCCACCTGGCAATGGTAAGCAGTTTCCCAAAGGTTATAGTCGGTGGGCCTCGCCTTTGACTAAACAGTCCACCTGCAAGCAGTAGCCGTCCTTTTAGTCGCCTTTTACGACACCAAGGACCTACGGTGGTATAGCATTCTTACACCCCTACCACAAGGTCCGAAAAAGTTTGTACTTTGAGATTTATGCTGTCTACCATTCTTCCGTTGCCTGTATTGCCTTCTTAATCTCCGTGGCCCTGAACTGTTAGGTATACCCTCTATTGTAACTTGCTTTAGCCGCATAATGGTGCTATCATTCGATACTTTCACGATTTCTTTAGGTAGTTTCGAAAAATCCCATCGCAATTGTAGGCGGCCTTTTGGTAAATCCAGTGGATTTCGGTTTGTCGTCAAAGCAATCCTGACCTCACTGTTCCACACACACACACACACACACACACACACACACACACACACACACACCCAAGGTCCAATCCCGGTCTCATCACGCCTCATATTGCCCATAGTCAGTTCTGCTGGATTACCAATAGCAAAAAGCATTATTCCTTAAATGGGATAAGTCCCTGCGACTTAGGGGCTTTGATCGATCGTGTTCCTGTAGTAGTATCCGTTGTGTGATTACCAGTGTTGTCTTTTTTTTTTTTTTTTTTTTTTTTTTTTTTTTTTTTTTTACCGGTGCGACGATATACGACTGATACGGGTCAAGTATTCAACACCATGGTTGTTTTTGCTGCGCATCCCAGATGCTCTTCTTCTAAAGACAAGACTCAGCAGCACTCGTAGTAGTACGCAAGGAAAGAAAGCTGTACTTTGTGTACTGAGGCACGTGACGGTATAATGTAAAACTGGTATTGTCAGCCAGAACATGCCGCTGATCAAACATACACGTACGTGACGTCCCGGTCGCTAATCACCTTACATACTGCGAACAGATTGTTGTAAACGAGATTGTAAAATCGCCTACGGAAGCTGCCACAATCTGTCGATGTGTTGGATTCCGGAGTGAATTTAACCGACACCGCTGACGCCTGTACGTCCATGAGTCATTATTTTTTCCGCCTTTGTTTTCGTGACATTGAAATGTTATAGTCAATTTATAGGTCATCGGTTGTCGTTGACCTTTGTTCCAGCCTTCGTCAGTATAAGGGTTTTGTTTTATCACATTTCACCCCCCCCCCCCCCCTTATTTTCCCCCCCCCCCCCCCCCCTTAACATTTTCATCAAGTATTTTTCGCGGCAATGGGTGTTCCATCGCGTGATTTTTATGCCTGAATTCAGTGTTCAACTGCTGTATTATTAATTTTCGTGTTGAATGCTGCCCCGAAAGACTGTCAGAGTTGAATTTCATGTTTTCATTTACTTCAAGACAAATTTCAGTCCTTACTTTGAAGGAGATACAGAAGACAAAGTAAAGACACCTCACTGAATTTAATTCATTACTGATATCATCATCCCATGCTCAGTGTCACGTTTCTGGAATGATTTACGCATGGATTCATGTTTTTTTGCCTTCTTGATGAACTGATTAAGTCTGGTAGAAATTTGCAGCAGAAACATATCAGAAATATCTTCTTTAAACTATTTATTTAGCACTGAACTTCTTTTGTTCACCTGTTTAATCATTATTATCTAGCAGGGCCACAAAGCTTGCCTTGGTGTGTACTTATTTAATCAGACCACAAAACTCTCCTTTATGTAGAAGACAAAAACCCTCTTGGGTACATCGTAGATTATTTTGTACTCGCAATACACATGAAAGATATCTACACAAGTGGGTCTCTTCGTCTGCTGTATTTGTGAGGACGTGATCGTTCTGGAATAACAAAGAACAGAACAGAACGAACTGGCACTGCCACGCTTGTGTAAGTTATTAATTTAAGCTTGTATACAATCTCCACACACCGCTTGGTGTATTTCTGGAACGAATCCAGCTTTGTTGGTGAAGGAGGATGAGAAGCACAGGAATAACACTACCACTCAGCAACTTCTGTTAAAAGTATAGGGATTACAATCCTCCGCTTCAAAGGCGGATTATATTATGATCGCGTGGTCTGGGAGGGGCTGCGATGGGAAAATAGAACCAAAAGCTGTGATAGTCTATGGACCGGAAAGGTATCAAGTGCCTGGAAGCCATAGGAACTAACAAAGAAGGTCTCTCTCTCTCTCTCTCTCTCTCTCTCTCTCTCTCTCTCTCTTCCCCCGGGGGTCATTGCATTAGTTTGGTCATGTTTACTCGTGAGTGTCTTCATTTCCTTTTATCATTTTCACTAAGGGGAAATTGTATAGCCAACAAATATACCTGCAAGTACTAGAAAGGAATGGTAAAAGTCCTTTACAGTGCTTTTGAGTGTAACCGTTATTATAATCGCTTTATTTTATTTTCATTTTTTACATTCTCTGTTGGGAAATTGAATTAAGATAGAACAAAACCTGAAGATTCTACTACAGAAGAAAAATCTGTCTCTGAGATTATAATCGTTCCTTTTTTTTACATTCTCTGCTGGGGATTTAAATTAAAATAGAACAAAACTGAAGAATGTGATACAGAAGAAAATGTTTGAGATTATACATATATATATATATATAATTATTAATAAATTATATATAATATATTACTATGTTATGTTATATATATATAATATATATATATATATATAAATATATATATATATAGATATTGCATTCTCTGCTGGGAAACTAAATTAAAATAGAGCAAGGACTAGAAATTCTACTACAGAAGAAAAATCTGTCTGAGATTTTCATTTTATTTTATTTTATTTATTTTTTTTTTTTTTAAATTCTCTGCTGGGGAATTAAATTGAAATAGAACAAAACTGAAGAGTCTACTACAGAAGAAAAATCTGTCTCTGAGATAAGAATTTGGTTTGAATAAACTCTGCCGCAAAATTAATAATCTGCCTCAGAAGAAGTATAATCTGCTTTAGAATAGAGACTGCCCCAGAAAAAGAAAGGATCTGCTTTAGAAGGAAGACTGCTGCCTCAGAAAAAAGAATCTGTCTCAGAAGAAGGAATCTGCTTTAGAATCAATACTGACTCGGAGAAGAATCTGAGCTTTCAGGGAAAAAAATCTACTTTGTGATGTAAATAAGTTTCATCCTTTTTCATAAGCCTCGGACACCACATCAAACCAGGCAACTGATTATGCTATTGGCACTGACTATAGATTTAAGTGAACTTCACACATTTCTTCTCCTTCCCTTTACCGATAATTGCCGGAAATCGAAAGGTGAAATTTGTTGTAGAATTTATTTCTTTTATATAACCATGTAGCGAATCGTCAATTTGGCTTCTGAGCCATAGCTCCCATGCTGGCATAAGGCCAGCTTCAAACAACGAAAATAAATTGATAAAATTTATTCGTTGGTCACAGATTTTTTTTCCAAGAAAATAATAAGACACTAGAAATTCTTTCATGTTTGTTCCTTAAATATATATCTATATATATATATAATATATATATATATATATAATATATATATATATATATATATATATATATATATATATACATGCCATTTCTGAATGCTACCTCCTGTGTCTACATCACTGCTAAATGATTGTCGGGCATTCCACTGAGGGGTGAGAGATGTGTATTTCTGGTGATAGAAGTTCACTCTCGACGTGGTTCGGAAGTCACGTCAAGCCGTTGGTCCCGTTGCTGAATAACCATACTGGTTCCATGCAACGTAAAAACACCATGCAAACAAACAAACAAACACCTGAATGAATCTATACATTAATCATTCCAAAATTACATTGGAGTTAATGACCCAAGGAGTCGCGACGCCTGATAAACCTCAATGACTTGCGTTCCTGAATGACGTAAGAAACACAGCCAAATGATGCAATATTTTCCCGGAGTTGCCTCTTCTCTACAGTATCTTACCTTTCATTTTAAGATCTCGTCTTGAGTTTAAGTAGGTTAATCTTTCCTCCTTACCGTACGGTAGGGTCAAGGGAGTTCGCCGTTCGCCAGTCACCCTGAAACGGCGTGATGCAACCTCGGTCAGATGTTGGGTAGGTCATCGATACGAGTACTTTTGTGAATAATTGCAATCATCAGGGAATGAATGCCTTCGTTCAGACGCGTTTCTTTCAACGCTAAAACGGCCGACGGAAGACTTATAACCATTTTCGTTACGTCCCGAGGAGTAAATATCGTTGTGATTCAACTGGTAGCGAGAGAGTTGGGAAAACATAAAACTTCAAAGCCTTCTTACGTCAGTGTCATCGTGTCTCTTTCGAAAGCTGAAATTTAAAACAAAACAAAAAATGGAGAGAGAGATGATGAAAAACGAGGCAGAAATTCACGCTGTATTAGGTCAAAGTCACCAGGCGTCTTCTTGGGGTTTCTCGCCTCTTAAAAAGATGCGAATGAAGCAAGACAAATGCAACTGCTCTTCTTTTATGGTGTGACTTCTGTTTGGAGACAAGTTCTGTGTTTCCCTTTTAAAGCCTTTTTCCCCCTTTTTTCCTATTTAATCGTGATGCAAGACGTAGTACATCCGGGTATCCGTTTCGCAAATCTGCAATCCTGGCAGGGAAAAACGTGGTACTTCGTTTTTAACAAAAATTACTTTGTGTTTTTAAAAAAATTACTTTGGGTTTTTTTTTTTATTATTTTGTGTTTTTCCAAAAACCTCCAAGCAATAAAACAGACTATTTTTATGAATGGAAGTTATGGCTCAGACTATTTCCAGCCCTGAATATTCGTTTGAAACCGATCTGATCCTTTTTTTTTTCTTTTTAAAACTCACTCGATGTAGTATTGGTGTTGCAGTGCAATTGGAACTTGAAAATTTCAAGCGAAGATGCAGTGCATTACTTCCCTAATACTATTTTTCCTTGCATTTTAATGCATTTTTATCTATTAATTCATTTATTGATTTAATTTTCTTTTTTATTAAGCGAGATCTCTTCTTTCTTTTTTCCCCTTTACCTCCTCTGACTTCTTCCTAATGAACACCGTATTCTTTGGAAGCTTCAATCTCAAGTCAGTGGTCTCTGTGGGCTTGTTCCATATAGATAAGGTTCATCTTCTGAATGATAATAATAATAATAATAATAATAATAATAATAATAATAATAATAATAATAAAATTTGGCGCCGTGGCAGAGTGGGTTAGGTCATCAATGGACTGGTTAGGCAACATTGGGGCTGGTCAGTCGTTGGATGGGTGACCGCTCTCCTCGGCGTTGATTCCTTGAGAAAGGATCTTTACCATAATTTCCTCAGTCTACTCAGCTGTAAATGAGTTACCTATCCTGATGGGTAGGGTCCCAGCTATGGGTTAAATAGCAAAACTCAGCAATGATGTTAAGAAATGAAGGAATAAACGACAACGACGTAAATGGAACCTCTGGCAACAGAGGAGCTTCGTCCGGCAGCCAGGTATTCAGCCCAATTGAAGGGGAAGACGGTCAGGTACTTGGAGGTCGTCATTCAGCAACTGACCACCACAACGACAGTAACCAACAGCCTGAGATTGGAGCTACAGAAGCAAACCAAAGGAAGAAATGGACAAGAGAAGAAAATAAGGAAATATGGAGATGCTACATCAGAAGCAACCAGACGGAGAGAAGATATAGAAGAAGGTTGGTCAACATCTAGAATGAGAGGAATAGCACCCCCCAAACAGAGCAGAGGCTGGCAGACCAAGTAAGGAACATAAAGAAAAAGAACTGGCTCTCCCCAACAGAAAGAGAAGAACTGGAAAGGGAAATGTCACACGACAACAAATTACACGAAGACGAACTGAGGGACGATGCCACAGAAGACGACAGGGATGATGAGGTATCAAACAACGACACACGAAGAAACACCGACGAAGTAACAGAGAGGACGGAATGGGTAGAAAAGATTAGACAATGGATGGAGCCAGATCCCTTCCATGAAAGCCTACAACACCAAGAAATTAAGGGAGAAAACAAGTGAGGTCAATGAAATAATGGGCATAATACACACCACCAGTATCACAGAAACAAATAACTTGGCATATGCAGGAGCAAGATTAGTAGCAGAACTGATGGGGATTCGAACACCAACACCACCAGCACAACCAACCCAACAGAAACCAAAACAGCAACCTCCTTGGAAAAGGCGCCTGGAAAAGCAAATCATGGTGATGAGATCTGACTTGAGTAAACTGAAAGAGATGGCAGAAAAAAGGCTAAGAAGCAAGAAAACAAGGGAGGAACTCAGCGAGAAATACAAAGTACAAGAGAGGGGACTAAACAACACAATAGAAGATGTAAAACAGAGGCTTAAGGCCAAAGCACATAAGATCCAACAGTACATGAACAGGAATAAGGGATATCAACAGAACAAACTATTTGGAACCAACCAGAAAAGACTATACAGCCAACTAAGAGGGGAAGACAACCACCAAGAAATTCCTGAAGCCGAACAAAGTAAGAGACTCTGGGAAAACATCTGGAGCAATCCAGTATCACATAACAAACATGCAACATGGCTCCAGGAAGTCAAGAAAGAAGAAACAGGGAGAATAAAACAAAGATTTACAGTGATCACGACAGACACAGTCAGACACCAACTAAAGAAAATGCCAAACTGGAAAGCCCCAGGTCCCGATGAAGTCCATGGATACTGGCTCATAAACTTCAAGGCCCTACACCCAAGAATAGCAGAACAACTCCAGCATTGTATCTCAAATCACCATGCACCCAAATGGATGACCACAGGAAGAACATCCTTAGTACAAAAAGACAAGAGTAAGGGAAATATAGCCAGTAACTAACAGGCCTATCACCTTGCCTACCAATAATGTGGAAGTTACTAAGAAGTATCATCAGTGAAAGGCTATACAACTACCTAGAGGAGACAAACACCATCCCCCACCAACAGAAAAGGCTGCAGAAGGAAGTGTAGGGGCACAAAAGACCAGCTCCTGATAGACAAAATGGTAATGAAGAACAGTAGGAGAAGGAAAACCAACCTAAGCATGGCATGGATAGACTATAAGAAAGCCTTCGACATGATACCACACACATGGCTAATAGAATGCCTGAAAATATATGGGGCAGAGGAAAACACCATCAGCTTCCTCAAAAATACAATGCGCAACTGGAATACAATACTTACAAGCTCTGGAATAAGACTAGCAGAGGTTAATAATCAGGAGAGGGATCTTCCAGGGCGACTCACTGTCCCCACTACTCTTCGTAGTAGCCATGATTCCCATGACAAAAGTACTACAGAAGATGGATGCCGGGTACCAACTCAAGAAAAGAAGCAACAGAATCAACCATCTGATGTTCATGGACGACATCAAACTGTATGGTAAGAGCATCAAGGAAATAGATACCCTAATCCAGACTGTAAGGATTGTATCTGGGGACATCAGGATGGAGTTTGGAATAGAAAAATTCGCCTTAATCAACATACAAAAAGGCAAGGGATAAAGATACCAGATGGGAGCAACATCAAACACATAGATGAGACAGGATACAAATACCTGGGAATAATGGAAGGAGGGGATATAAAACACCAAGAGATGAAGGACACGATCAGGAAAGAATATATGCAGAGACTCAAGGCGATACTCAAGTCAAAACTCAACGCCAAAAATATGATAAAAGCCATAAACACATGGGCAGTGCCAGTAATCAGATACAGCGCAGGGATAGTGGAATGGACGAAGGCAGAACTCAGTAGCATAGATCAGAAAACCAGGAAACATATGACAATACACAAAGCACTACACCCGAGAGCAAATACAGACAGACTATACATAACACGAAAGGAAGGAGGGAGAGGACTACTAAGTATAGAGGACTGCGTCAACATCGAGAACAGAGCACTGGGGCAATATCTGAAAACCAGTGAAGACGATTGGCTAAAGAGGGCATGGGAAGAAGGACTAATAAAAGTAGACAAAGACCCAGAAATATACAGAGACAGGAGAATGACAGACAGAACAGAGGACTGGCACAACAAACCAATGCACGGACAATACATGAGACAGACTAAAGAACTAGCCAGCGATGACACATGGCAATGGCTGCAGAGGGGAGAGCTAAAGAAGGAAACTGAAGGAATGAGATAACAGCAGACTCACAAGATCAGGCCCTAAGAACCAGATATGTTCAAAGAACGATAGACGGAAATAACATCTCTCCCATATGTAGGAAGTGCAATATGAAAAATGAAACCATAAACCACATAGCAAGTGAATGCCCGGCACTTGCACAGAACCAGTACAAAAAGAGGCATGATTCAGTGGCAAAGGCCCTCCACTGGAGCCTGTGCAAGAAACATCAGCTACCTTGCAGTAATAAGTGGTACGAGCACCAACCTGAAGGAGTGATAGAAAACGATCAGGCAATGGGATATGCCAGTGGAAATCGTACCCATAATCATAGGAGCACTAGGCACGATCCCAAGATCCCTGAAAAGGAATCTAGAAAAACTAGAGGCTGAAGTAGCTCCAGGACTCATGCAGAGCAGGTGATCTAGAAACGGCGCACATAGTAAGAAAGTGATGGACTCCTAAGGAGGCAGGATGCAACCCGGAACCCCACACTAAATACCACCCAGGAAAGTGATAGAGCAAAAAAAAAAAAAAAAAAAAGATAATAATAATAATAATAATAATAATAATAATAATAATAATAATAATAATAAAATAATACCAAATGCTTTGGAAGTTTGAATTTCAAGTCAATGACCCTTGTGGTGGGCTTGTTCCTTATGAATAGGTTTAATCTTCTGAATAATAATAATGATAATAATAATAATAATAATTATGATAATAATAGTAAAAATAATTAATAATGATAATAATGGTCGTGTACTTTTTTCTTATTTGCTTTAACGTAGTACAATGTATACGCAGGTAACCCAGAAGAGCAGAAAGAATCGAGTCACAGAGATTCGCCGCGAATTCTCTTCTTATTCATATTTGCTCTCTACCTACTGCGCTACTGCGTACTGCGTACTGCTCACAGGTCGCGGAGGACATAGTAAGGTGACACGTGTGTTCTCTTGTTACATCTTTTAAAAACTGACTCAGTAAGGCCTATTCTTCTCCGGCGCATTAACCTTGAACGTGTGGAAAGGAGACAGTAGTGCCTACTGTGTAAAAACACTTTAGTGTAACACGTGTCTGAAAATTCTACTTATGTCAGCGTTGTAGCTTTTTTTTTTCCACTGAGAAAAGATCCAGTTTAGTGCCTCGTGGTGTGTATGTTTATATAATATATTTATATATATGTACATGTATTTATATATATGTATAAACATACGCATATATTTCTCTGTATATAGTACATACGCACACACACATATATTATATTATATATATATATATATATATATATATATATATATATATATATAATGTGTGTGTGGTGATAGATGAAGAATGAGACGAAAAAGAATATAAAATATAAGAATGAGATGCAAAAGATTATAAAATATATCTTACAGCAGGCTATGTCAGCAACATTTGAATAAGTTCGTCAATTAACAGGGACATTAAAAAAAAGAGGACAACCAACAAAACATTTCGGATGTTTTAATATTTTTGATTTCATGAAAATTTCTGGATATTGGTACAGTAATCTTGATTTTTTTTCTTTAAGTTCCAGCTTTGATCACATTTGGCCGCTTTGAGGATTTAGTACCCAAAGACGTATGTGTTGAGACACCAAAAAAAAAAAAATAGTTCTTTACAAGTGCTGTAATAACATCCATCACTACTGTACTTCAGGACATCTTACCATTACAGTATTGTCTGTAGCGACTCTGCTTCAAGACATCCAACCACTGCAGTAAATTTTATAGATGCTCTATTTACATCCACTTACTGCAGTGATATTTATAAATGCCCTTCCTTCCTTCAGGCCATGAAACATTTACATCTATAGTAATGTGTAAAACTAGGCTATTACAGTATATCCAACTACTACAATAGTGCATAGTTATTCTTATTCAGGAGAGCCAATTTGTCGAGCTCAACCAAACACATTGATAATAATGGAAACGAAGAACAGACACTGTAACCATTGAAACTTTATTGTAGACCACGCGTAATACATGTTCAAGTAATACATGTTCTTACTTGCATATCTTTGCACTACAGTTCTTGACATTCTTGTAAGTGACAATTTTAATCTTGCTTTTAAGTTAGCACCTGAATATATATAGGATGATTTTAGTTTTCAGAAAAAGACACATCAAACTATTCCAGAAATGGACAGTTAATCTACTAATGATGGCTACAGTGAAGTTATATTTTCGAGCACGGAATATTAAAAACAAATCCGTGGTTGCCGATTCGTGGATGCTTTACAAAGTATATTGTGTAGTTCATATATATTTACCATTGGCCTAACGAATTGTATACTATGAAATGCATGACCGGTACTCAATCTTGCACGAGAGCAATCGCATTACTGCATAATCTACGACAATGTACAACATTTAATACCTTACACAGTGTGTTAGCAATACTTTAGATAAATAATTGGCATCTTTACTCACATCTAAAGATAAAAAACCAGTATATTTCAAGTATTTTAAAAATAATATAACATGAAGAATGCTTAAATGTAACGTATTTTCAGAGAGAGAGAGAGAGAGAGAGAGAGAGAGAGAACCAGATGTTAAATATGCCATAATTTATTTGTACTGGTTAAAGAATGATGCTGTATAAGATTCACAAACAACAACCAAGATTATAAATACAATTGCGATCTACTGTTCGTCTTCTATAGATGAATACGGTACATGTGTCCGGTATATCAGTGCAGGTTAACTGTAAAAAAAACGATGACTGACAAGAATTATAACTTGGAAATATATTTTCAAATTTAATAATTTGAAACTTTCTCCACAAGAAGTTAAAATCTTCATAGTATCTGGCTTCTACGTTTAACCGACTGCTTATTTGACGGTGAACTATTACATAAATATAATTATGAGCAGTTAATACTACTTTTGCTCATTTAATATGGAATCCAGCTACAAAAGAACTTCTGTAAAAATGCAAGTGTTTCTGGACTTAAGTTTCTTAAACACTTCGCCAAAAGACAGGCGAGGATGATAAAGTCTTGACATTCCAAGAAATCTTCAAAAGCGAAATGGAAAGTAGTGGTTGATATTAAATGTACTACAATATGACTGAGTGTAGGGTATAATATTATCCTTTAGACGTGAGTGTCACTTTACGTGGGGGACATGAACCGACTTAGTTCTGAAAATACGTCAAAAAGAGAGAGAGAGAGATTGTTGTTTGCAGCTGGCCTTATGTCAGCAGGCGGCCTCTCGCGCGTCAAAAACCGGTTGCCGCAGGGAAGGAAGGAAGGATGATGCTCTTAGCTGCAGCAGGTAGCCCATTTGGCTTTGTACGCGCCGCTGAGGGAAATCCCAGTGTAGTCAGCTGATGGGAGAAGAATTTGGTTTTCGGTTGTTATTCCGTAATAATGAGGTCCTTTTCTTTGTTACAAAAGTCAAATACAAGATCACTGTAAAGTATTTCTTCGTCCCCACTGACTACTTTCTGTCTGCTTGAATAGTACCCAAGTGCCCCAAAGAGAATCAGCCCAAATGATATAACCCAAGTTCAATTTGTCAGCTTGAATACCCAAGTGGCCTCAAAGAGAATCAGCCCAAATGATATAACCCAAGTTCAATCTGTCAGCTTGAATACCCAAGTGGCCCAAAGAGAATCAGCCCAAATGATATAACCCAAGTTCAATTTGTCTGCTTGAATACCCAAGTGCCCCCAAAGAGAACAGCCCAAATTAATACAGTTCAATTTGTCCTTGAATACCCAAGTGGCCCGAAGAGAATCAGCCCAAATGATATAACCCAAGTTCAATTTGTCTGCTTGAATACCCAAGTGCCCCAAAGAGAATCAGCCCAAATGATATAACCCAAGTTCAATTTGTCAGCTTGAATACCCAAGTGCCCCAAAGAGAATCAGCCCAAATGATATAACCCAAGTTCAATTTGTCTGCTTGATTACCCAAGTGCCCCAAAGAGAATCAGCCCAAATGATATAACCCAAGTTCAATTTGTCAGCTTGAATACCCAAGTGGCCCAAAGAGAATCAGCCCAAATGACATAACCCAAGTTCCATTTGAAATTGCTTATTACTGTCATTTCATAATCAATACTATCAAAGAAAAATCGAAGTCTTACCTGACCAGGCTCCGAACACCACCGGACTCAGCATAGCGGCCACTTTCCCAGGCACTGGCAAGGCCTTTCCAGTCGAAGCGGCAATGGTTGTCTCCAGAGGGCCTGCAGCAGCCGAATCTATGATCCCCCAGTTAATGCCGTCGTTGCTGGAGACCATCGCCCGCTCCTTCCGGTCCCTGGCGTACATCTTCCCGGTGGCCGCGTCGAAGCCGACCAGGCGTCCGATGTAGCTGGGCAAGGCTGCGAGAAAACAGGAAGATGTATTTGTTTACCGTGGATTTCAACTGGCGCCTATCTTCTTCCAATAGTGTCTCCCTGTAACTGGACTCGCTATACTATAGTGCCGGGTCCAGCGCTGTCAGCGCTTTCCAGATGTAGTTAAGGTGGAAGGCTGGTTTTACGGTTCTCTCTCTCTCTCTCTCTCTCTCTCTCTCTCTCTCTCTTTCTCTCTATCCAGTTGTAGTAAGGTGGAAGAGCTGGTTTTACAGATCTCTCTCTCTCTCTCTCTCTCTCTCTCTCTCTCTCTCTCTCCAGTTTAATAAGGTGGAAGGCTGGTTTTACGGCTCTCTCTCTCTCTCTTTCTCTCTCTCTCTCTCTCTCTCTCTCTGTCCAGTTGTAGTAAGGTGGAAGAGCTGGTTTTACGGATCTCTCTCTCTCTCTCTCTACAGTTTAATAAGGTGGAAGGCTGGTTTTAAGGATCTCTCTCTCTCTCTCTCTCTCTCTCTCTCTCCTCTTAGATTCAGCCAAGTATGAGAGGCCCTGGTGAATTTTCTGTCTTTCCTAACTTGTTCATCGTGCCCAAGGGTACTTCCGCACCACAGTAATACATGCCGTCAACATACGTCGGAAACTGACCACATACATATCACAAACAGGTTGAAAACAAGTCAATGTCCGGAAGTGGCAAACACTGGATAACTCGGTGGCCGCGAGTTTGATTCTCGGGTATTCCACTGAGTATTGAGAGATGTGTATCTCTGGTGACAGAAGTTCACTCTCGACGTGGTTCGGAAGTCACGTAAAACCTTTGGTCCCGTTGCTGAATAACCACTGGTTTCATGCAACGTAAAAATACCACACAAACAAACACATAAGTACAGGTTAGGACTACCAGAAAGTCGCTGACTTGTGTCCAACTTGTTTGCGATGTATGTGTTAAGTTACCAACGCGTGTTATAAAACGTCGCTTTACCACACTATACCTCTGTCATAAAGTATATAACTCTAATGTTTTAAAAACGAACCAGTAAGTTCACTCACCATTCCAAACGGCTCCGTCTTTAGAAGAGTAGCACTGAACCCTTTGTTTCTTCGGGATGAAGTCGCAAAAATAGATAATGTTGTTGACAGAGTCGTGGGCAACATGTCGCCAACCCTTGGTCGTGTCTGTCATCGGAGTTGTCGTTGACGTATCGCACGTGGAGTTGACTTGCTCGATGGGACACCCGTACCACTCGAACCTGTGAAATGAATTGGACAGATCCCTCAGATATGCAGGATTCAGACGATGATTCCATGGCGTCCTCAATATGCCCCACCTTGTAACATTCATCAGGGATAAACTTCATATGCGAGAATCGCTGAAATATGCAAGGTTACATAGACAACAATTTCGGCTACACCCTCAGGGGCTTTGTTTTCGAGGTCTGACATTCTCTCTTGGCTGAGAGTTGGACAATTATCAGATATTCTCATCAGCTGGGGATGCCATTCAGTGTCTGCAATGCTGTTGAATACTCAACATATATGCGTAAGCCAACAGAGATCAATGAACTTAGTAGAGCAAACTAAGATAGACTAGGAATTGTAGGTAGTTTCCACAAGACCTGGGGATGTCAAAGCAATGTGGTGAATGTGAAAATAATGTCAAAGTTCCCCTTGATGTTTCCGAGAGGCTGGTCTGTGAAATTTTCAAGTCCTGTGGCTAAAGACCTCATAAAAATGGTACAGTATGGAGTCAAACTACGTGACCATTCTACCCATAATACGGATGCTTGCTGCCTCACTCGCCATGAGAGTTCCTCTCAGTTAGTGATCTGAGACCAAAGGTCCACACCAGATCTCCTATCCAACTTCAACACATAACTAAGGCTTTTGTTTTGCTCAGCCATTATTCAAGAGCCCGTGCTGCCGTAGGGCCGGGTAAATCAATATCAATCACTAAGGTAGAATTTGAATTCACTGAGACTAAGTAATTTGCATATTTTATCGTTCTCCTTCTTTTCATGAGATACATCGATGACCTCTGCAGCTTTGATGCCAGTTTGTTATATAATCTCTTAGAAAGCCTTCCGGATTTGCTGAATGACTACAGGACATGAATCATCTTTTAAAGATTCTACCATGTTGGTTTTCCAAAATTTGGATTCCTGTTATTTGCCAACCTAAAGAGAGGGAGTTGATTTATAAACGAAGAACCTCACACGCTCTTAAAGCCACATGGAATTCGGACGTGCGAAATACAGAAAAAATCATAGGCACAAACAATCAACTGAGGCGATCCATAGTCTAAATAAGATTTATCTTAAAACTGCTGTCAACAGAGATGAACTTTCTAGACTAAAGTTAAGAGAAGCATTTTATTCATTTGCGGAATATGAGAGCATAAAAATGCTGACGTGAACAAAGAAGGAAAACGAAATGCCATTACTTACCTGACGCCAATGGGTGCCTGGCCCTCCGTCCCGTCGGCCGCCACGATGAGAATCCGGCCGAAACGCGCTTCGAACCTACACTGCAGAGGGAGCTGGGCTACGTTGCTCACCACGGTTATGATGTCCTGTCGGATGGATATGAAAGAAAACAGCTCTCACTGTGTTCCATTCGGTTGTCATAACAGTCGACAACAGTTTGGCAAAATATTTCCAAAATAAAGATCTTTCTCTTTCATAGCTGTCAGTAACTTATCTTCTCAGATATTTGACACTAACAAATCAAGACACTAGTCTTTTTATAGCTATCAGTAACTTATTTTCTCAGATATGGATACTAACAAGTCAAGGCATTTTTTATTTTTATTTTGAAACACTCACGGGGCAGGCGTCGGAGAAGTATTTCCCACTGTGGGAATATTGCATTTTGAATTGCGTGACTTTCCTCGTTGCAGTGACAGGCTCAAATTGGATCTTTGTGACCCTCGTCTTTTTGAGGAAATCTACAGTAATGTAGTGCACCCAACCAGTGCCCGTGCGAACAGCAGGTGACCAACCTAAGAGAGTTTAGAATGTCAGGTGCTGATCTACGAGGTGGATGATGTAATTGGTGCGATGAAGGCATAGGGCTAGCAACTTCATCCTAAAATGACCTGCTAATAACCCTACATACAACAGGCAAATGTGGTCAGCTGAATATAGTGTATATATATATATATATATATATATCATACTATATACACTATATTCAGCTGACCACATTTGCCTGTTGTATGTAGGGTTATTAGCAGGTCATTTTAGGATGAAGTTGCTAGCCCTATGCCTTCATCGTCAGAGTGATCGTATTATATACACTACATTTACTAGGTAAAATAAAACCTGCCTGTCTAGGTATATGTGTGATTTTGTTTCTTTAAAGAATTTTGTCTATGTTGAAAATTAATAAACTATATAAAATACACGAAGTTGACATTCCTACTTCCAAACAAAAAGTTAGTTTGAGATACCAACCTCCTCCAGACCCTTTCTTTGCCTTAGCAGGTGCAGTGTTGGCATCGATGGCAGTCGACGCACTCAATTGGCAGTCCTGCATGGTGGCCAGTCCCAAGGGATCAAAGCAATCTGATAGAGAAAAAGAAAAAAAAAAGACTGTGTGAGTCAGTGCAGTCAATCTGATGGAAAAACACAGAATAGTATGATGCGCTCATGTGTCAGCATGCCTGTGCCCTATCCCAAGGAGTGTGATGCGCTCATGTGTCAGCCTGCCTGTACCCTATCCCAAAGAGTGTGATGCGCTCATGTGTCAGCCTGCCTGTGCCCTATCCCAAGGAGTATGATGCGCTCATGTGTCAGCCTGCCTGTGCCCTATCCCAAGGAGTATGATGCGCTCATGTGTCAGCCTGCCTGTGCCCTATCCCAAGGAGTATGATGCGCTCATGTGGCAGCCTCCCTGTGCCCTATCCAAAGGAGTCGAATCAGTATGATGGAAGACACTCGACTGGTATTCCAAAGGGCTCAAAACTATTTCATAATCTAAGCAGTGGGCTACCAGCCTCAAGGGAGGTGAAAGCCGTTTCGATTAGTTCCCGTTCAAGATAGATGACTGTACCGGCAAGCCTATCCTAAAGAGCACTATGAATTCGAGAGAAATTCAAAGGTTATTTTTATATACAAAAGTACCCCTCTAACTTACCGGGTCCATTGATTTGGAACATAACGTGGGAAGTGTTGCTGCAGTATCTGACGGTAGCATCGTTTTTCGTGACACACACTAGTCTCATGATGACGGTAGTGTTCACTACACCTAAGCCTTTTGGCAGGATGCCGGTAGGATCGACTGTCAGTGTGAAGTTTACCTCAAGTTGATCGGTGAAGAACAAGTGCAAGATCTGTTGAAGCGAAAAAAACGTAAGGTTCAGAGGGACTGACTGCAATCACAGCAATGAAACACCAGCCAGAATGATAGGATGAGGTAGTAATATGAATCAGCAACCCAAAACAATGTCACTCAGGACCAATTGATTAACTAGGTGTTATTTATGGACATCACGGCATCATGGCATTTTCGATTAACTGATTGACTGACTACTACTGTAAATAGGTATCACAACTTCAACGTGGCATTCTAGACTACAGATTCAATCAATCCAACTCGGTCAAATCGACTGGTTCATCAATACTAATGCCATGGACAAGTCTAAACGTTTCACCGTTCCTTGCAACCCAGTCGTCAAGGAAATCAGCAACATTGTGCCCGATTACTCAAAAAGAGACTAGTTGCCAGATCACGATACTGAGACCTCTCCAGACTCGTTGGCTGGGACTATACCAACAGACAACGCCATGCCAGTCCACACTCACGTCGAAATCGATGTAATTGGTGGCGGTGACGACCCCTGCAATGTTGGAATCCCACAGATCCAGAGGGATGGTGAGGGCGGTGTTGTTGACGAGGCCCAGGTACTTCGGCAGGTAGAGCCTCAATTTGGCGCTGTTGGCCTCCTCTTGAGAGACATTCATGTCGTGGTGTATGCGGCCGGAGAAGCTTATCTGGGCTCTGCAAGTTGGAAGGAAATTTGTGATTTGATGATGACTCATGAGAATTCGGCTGCAAAGGCGAGTGCTATAGGTCACTTGCAGCCCTTTTATTCCAATTTTAAAACAGCAAAAAAATTAATCAAATAATTCAATCAATCTATTTGATAAATGTGAATTTGTGCTCCTTCGTGGTTAAAAAAAAATCTCTTCGCTGTTGCAGGAGCATGTTAACATTAATAAAGAAAATTCAAAATATGTCTTGCAGGGGGGGGGGGGGGGGGGTGGTTTGGAAAAGAAAGTATACCGTTAACGATATATAATATATAATATATATATATTATATATATATATATATATATATATATATAATATATATCTATATATATATATATATATATATATAAATTAAACTCACAGTGGATTAAACGGGAGAGTGATGTCCTCCGTCACCTCCAGCTCGGTGGCAACCGTTATCTTCTCGGCTCCAGTGCGGGAGAGGACGAGGTCTTTTTCAGTGACGAAAATCATGTTCCCAGCCTGAAATCAAAGAGCGACTGAAATGAGAAGCTGTAATTTAATTACAGAGTATTCTGAAGTTATTTAGATAAGAACTAAGAGTAGCAGCCTCTTGCCATTGGAAATGTTGCACAGTTATGATGGATGTTTTCCCACAAGGAGGTTTTTTTTTTCCTACGGTTTAACAGAGCAGTGCAGTGCTGGGGTCGTAAAAGGTTAGGAAACACTGCTTTAAAGCCAGTCGGTCCTTTTCACGAGTCCCTTTTAAAAAAAAAGTCCCTTTTCACAGTCCCTTTTCCAGAAAAAAAGACCCTCTTCCAGAAAAGAAACCAGTTCTTCTTCACCCCCCCCAAAAAAAAAAGTCAGTCCCTCTTCCAGAAAAAAAAACTCTCAGAAAAAGCCAGTCCCTCTTCAAAAAAAAAAAAAAAAAAAACAAAAAAAAAAAAAAAAAAAAGGCCCTTTCCTAGAAAAAAAAAAGTCCCTCTTCCAGAAAAAAAAAACCAGTTCCTCTTCCACAAATAAAAAAAAAAGGCCCTTCTCCAGAAAAGAAGCCAATGACCCTTCCAGAAAAAAAAACAGGCCCTTTCCTAGAAAAAAAAAACAGTTCCTCTTCAAGAAATAAAAAAGTCTTTTTTTTCAGAAAAGAAGCCAGTCACCCTTCCAGAAAAAAAACAGACCCTTTCTTAGCACTCACAGTTCCTCTTCCAGAAATTAAAAAAAAGCTTTTTTTTTTCCAGAAAAGAAACCAGTCCCCCTTCCAGAAAAAGACTCATGGGTAAAAAAAAAAAAGAAATCTGTATCAAAATGTGCTTGATAGAGCCCCAAAAGCACGACGAACCTTCACAGCGAAGCTGATGGTGAAGATGTTTCCGCTGGCCGTGGAGTTGGTGTGGTCCGCGATGAGGAGGTCGGCCTCGACCCACATTTGGTCGTCCTCGGTTTTGGCACAATTATGTAAGTGGGTCATTCCTGCGGAATCGGAAAAGGGGGGCGGTGGCTGTGATACGTGAATTGTTACAAAGAAACTCACATGAAAATCTCAAAATCAGGACAAAAGATGAAAAGGTTCGCTTTTTCATGAAGCACATTTGTAAAGGCGGTTCGTTTAGAGTCACTTTACCTGTATATAGTAAAAACGAGAGGAAGTATTATCATTGGTTAGACTGACAACTGACTTCATAAAAGAGACAAATCTAGAATGAGGAGTTCACAATGGTAAGGGTCTCCAGGGGCTGATTAGAAAAAAAAATCGTGAGAAAACGCGTTTGTCAATTGGCATTTTCAAACTGGCATATCCCCACCCTTGTTGATAATGGGATTTTCGACCACTTTGGAGTCTACATATGCAAGTACGCTTTTCCATGGGTAAAGTAGAATATTTTTAGAAGACTTTGGAGCAAAAAAAAAAAAAAAAAAAAAAAACAAAAAAAAAAAAAAAAAAAAATGCGACTTGGAGCTCTGGGGACCCTCAATATTGTGAACGCCTCAATTTTGTAATCCTCATTCGTACTTAAAATGGAAATGTATTCGGACATAGAATTATCTGATTTTATTATTTTTTGGAAAGGGAAGGCACAGAAACAGATGCTTTTTATGGTGGGGGGAGGGACAGAAACAGATACTTTTGTTGGGGGGAGGGACAGAAACAGATGCCTTTGGGGGGGGGGGGGGGGAACACAGAAACAGATGCTAAGGGTGGTGATTGTTGTTTTAGTATTCTCAAGAGCCCGCTGCAAGGACGAATGGCCGTAGTCGAAGAAAGGTAGGTAAGAACGACGTAAGGAGGAAAGAAAAGAAGAGAGTACAGTCACACATATAAGTCCATGGATGTCCGGGCGATTGAGAGAGATTTAACATTTCAACCCTTTCTGGGTGACAGGTGTCTAGGAGTGCGAAAATGGCCAAATGTTCAACGACCTAACTCTGCTGTAGAAAGTTTCGGTGTGTGTACCCGTCTTACGTCACTATGCAGACCCGTTGTCCAGAGAGGGGATGGATGGAATTCAGCTCTATGACCGGAGGCATCCATGAGTGACTACGAACCTGACGAGGTGACACGTACCGTGATTAGTGATGTACTTAAGGTTGGCCACGAGGGTGTCCGTCTGAGAGGTATGGATCATCGGGATGACGAAGGACGAATTCTGGATGATCGTCGCCTTGTAGAGCAGACAGTTGTCTAAGAGGCAGCCCACGTTCTTGCCGCCGCCGACGCGGAAGCTGGAAGAGAGTGAATGGTTTTGTGACTGGTATACTGCTGCCACTACTACAACTAATAATAATAATAATAATAATAATAAAATACTCAGATTAGCGTCAGTTTTGAAATGGAGAGGGAAATGCAGTTATGTATATGGACATATATTTAGGAGACCAATCTGTACAGAAAGCGCTCGAGAAACTTCGATTGCAAGTTGCAATCTGAGATTGAAAAGGAGAATCAAACAGTTTCCCCTAAAGTTTTCCGCACACAGATTTATCTTTAAATATACGTAAACATACATGACTGTTGATTTGTTTCTCCAATTAATAATCATACTAATGAAGAAGGCTGCAAGAGCCCCGATTCGCCTACTTGAATCCGTGGACGGTGACATAAGCCCGGCCAGCATCTGATGGCGTCATGATGCCAATCTGTCCAAGAAGAAAAAAAAATGGTCACTGATGAGGTGTGAAGGCTGTTGATATAGAGGAGAACCATTTGATCAAAATACTACTTTTGCAGAACAAAACAACTTGGTAGTTAAACCGATAGCTAAATTAATAAATTGAGAATTGTCATCCTGAACTGTGGTACCCGGAAAAGAGCAAACGTCAATGTAACTTTATTTGAATGCTGTGTTTATAAAGGCAACTCATTAAAGTCATAGTAATTAATGAAAGCAAGGAAAGGCCACACTGTAGTCATCACAGTAGTTAAAGGTATACATGAAACTCCTTCTTAAGACTCATTTCCACCTGTACGTAAATAAAAAAAAAAAAGGTGACAATGCATTAATTCATTTACTAAATTCTGGGTAATGGAAAGTTTCCTTTAACGAATACCTACGTATTCAATTTCCTCTTATCAGCAGATCAATAAAAATTAAACATCAGCATCCGCACAAAATAAGTGCCCCGGTTGGTTCAGGATCAGGTGGCTTTATGCCAACACGGGTCCTTGCCCTATATGGCTGCCCTTATATCCGAAGGGGGAAGTAGGACTCTGTCGTACCAACACACACAGACACACACAGGAGACGGAAAAAGGCTTACCTCAACGGGCAGCGTGGCAAACTTCGCTGTGGTAAAGGCAAAACCGACCTTCACCCTCTGACCCTGGGTCACAGTCGTGGTGGTGTTGTCCAAGAGTTCCAGTTTCATGCCAGTCGTGGCGAGCGTGGGCGTGTAAGCCGTCGCCGATTTCGTGACCGTGTAAGAAATGGGCGCTAGATCCGTCGTGCCCTGGGTGACGATGACGGAGAGAGTGGCAGAGCTGGCGCCGCCGTCTATGAACATGACTCCGAAGCGCGCGATGAGCTGTGATGAAGAGATGAATGGAAACGAGAATGGAAAATTCTGTGTAAAAAAATGGTGACTAGAGACAACTTTTTTAAAACTTTGGAAACAACTGACGTCCCTTCAAGAGTCCTCGTGGAAACAACTGATGTCTCTTCAAGAGTCTCCGACTCTTCAGCCAATATTCTCAAAGCAAAACAAGCATAAATCTAATTGTATATCATTAGTAAGGGATGAATGCGCTGCTTGAGAAGATCTGCGATTTGATTTTTTCATTCTTACCAACCTTCTGGTGCTGGTGTTGTCGGCGACGAGACAACAGACCAGCAATAGCACTGTTAAACAATACACTTGGGTGTATAGTTCAGTGACCTTATAACCAGGTTTGCTGCTAAGTTGGCTTTGAAAAGTACACACTCAAGGTCTCTACTGAATCTTTTCCTTTTTCAGACGGACTTTGCCAAATGAATAGCGTCTGATTTGAATCAAAAGTCACTCGTCATGTGACACACCATCTACAGACATATTCACGGGAGAAAAAAAGCTCACTTATTGGTCGAGAGAGGCTTTTCAAAATTTTCATTATTCCTTTTTATTTGTATTTCTACTTTATATATATTGTAATTCTCCTATTATATAGATATCTGTAAGCATTTATATTTTGTGATACTACCTAGTACCATATCAGCCTTGATGAATGACGTTGGCATTGTAGTCAATAGGGTGGAAAAGTTATGTATAAAATGCCACAGTCAATGCCCTTCATCAAATAGGGCTTTCCCCTATACGCATACCGCGTCCGGGGTGCCTGTTTTTCTCTTTTTGCATAATAAATTGTTTTTTTTATGCTACACTGAGAAAGAAAGAGAACGGGCCTCGAAACCTACCTGATTATCAACAGCCAGTGGCGAAATCTTGCTGTGACAAACTTGGAAAAGGTCGATGGTTACCGTCTCGTCTACGAGTGTTGCATTCTTCATGGCAACTGTCAGAGGAGGAACGACGCACGGCAGGTTCTTCCCAACCTATACATGTCACAAAGAGAGAAAGATTTCGTGAGGAACAGAGACGACATTATTGACTGCATCGCGTCTTGGGAACTGCAGAAGAAGTTCAAGCGAAGGTGCAATACGTTAAGAATTTTGTTAACCACAGAGAAAAATTGCCACTCCTTATGAATCGGGAATCGTTTACAAATATGTATGTCCTCAGTGCCATCTAGTGTACGTTGGCTCATCTATTAAAACCCTGTATATCAGATTCCATTTAAAACCCTGTATATCAGATTCCATTTAAAACCCTGTATATCAGATTCCATGATCACAAAGGGGTGAGTTGTAGGACTGGAAGATCGTTGGCTAAGCCTTTATACTCAGCCATAAGGGATCACTGCCATGAGACCTGCAATATTACACGGGTTCGAATTCCAACTCCATTCCAATTAGAAGCGAGTTATCCCCAAAGTGAAGTGAAATTAAACGAGCGTGGGTATTAGCGGCTTAACATCCGAGAATAATTTAAGCATGGTCTTAAGAAGAATCTTGAGACCCTGAGTTTACGAAGTGACGCGCGGAATTATGAACAAAATCATCGCGTAAAGCGTCATACGGAGGCTTCTTGAACTCCCGAACATTATTACCTCGAAGAGTCCTCCGAAGCAGAGGCTGATGTCAAGGAGTTGGGTATTGATAATCTTGATCTTGACCAGATGGCCGTACCCGTCTGGGAAGGTCAGTTTGATGTCCACCATCTTCATGACCCCGTCAAATGCAGCGTTGGTGCCGTCAGTCCCGGCGACAGAAGCCGTCAGGGCGCCGACCTGTCATTAAGGTGGGACGGGAAAATCATTGAGAGATACAAAAAAAAAAAAAAAAAAAAAAAAATAGCGAACGTAATAATTAATGCCTCAGCAAAAGACTAACAACCTATACTGTATTTTCATATGGACGAAAATGACTCTTAAACATATTTCCACCTGACCAGAACAATTAAGACTCGTATTTTACCTTAATACAAATTATGTTCGTTCCGTTTTCCAAGAGTTCAAAGTACTGGGAAGGGGCTTTGTTAAACTTATGAAAATAAAGGCTAATATATTCTCAGCCTTAAGAATATCGATAAGGGCATTCGTGAAACAACGAATTATAATGATTGATGGTAATGTTTTTTAGCTGAATTAAAATATTGAAGCTTTTTTTAAATCAAGAAGTATAATGAACCTATTTCGCAATTAAAAGACATGGTGATAGCGGACTTATTTTGCAGCTTATAAAAGATGGTGAACCAATTTTGCTATTCAGAAAATGGTGATGAATTTTTCTTTCAAATAAAAATAATTATGCTCTTTGATGTTGTAAGGTCGTATTAGAACAGCTCTGTCTCTTAGTGCTTAAAAAGAGAGAGAGAGAGAGAGAATGATTAAACTGTTCTATGAGCATGTAATAAAATCCAATTCAAATTTGTATGAGAGAGAGAGAGAGAGAGAGAGAATTATTAAACTGTTCTATGAGCATGTAATAAAATCCAATTCAAATTTGTAATCAGAGAGAAGAGAGAGAGAGAGGAGAGAAGAATTTAATTAAACTGTTCTAATTGAAGCATTGTAATAAAAATCCAATTCAAATTTCAAATTTGTAATCAGAAGAGAGAGAGAGAGAGAGGAGAGAATTATTAAACTGTTTCTAATGAGCAATTGTAAGTAAAATCCAATTCGTCCAGATTTTGTATGCAAGAAGAGAGAAGAGAGAGAGAGAGAGAGAGAGAGAGAGAGAGAAGAGAGGAAGAATTTAATTAAAACTGTTCTATGAAGCAATGTAATAAAATTCCAATTCAAATTTGTTATCAATGAGAAGAAGAGAGAAGAATTATTAAACTGTTCTATGAGCATGTAATAAAATCCAATTCAAATTTGTATCAGAGAGAGAGAGAGAGAGAGAGTATATTAAATTAAAACTGTTCTTATGAGCATGTAATAAATCCAATACAAATTTGTATCGAGAGAAAAGAAGGAGAGAGAGAGAGAGAGAGAGAGAGAGAGAGAGAGAGAGAATTATTAAACTGTTCTATGAGCATGTAATAAAATCCAATTCAAATTTGTATCAGAGAGAGAGAGAGAGAGAGAGAGAGAGAATTATTAAACTGTTCTATGAGCATGTATAACTCCAATTCAAATTGTGTATCAGAGAGAGAAAAGAGAGAAGAGATAGATTAATTAAACTGTTCTATAGCTGTATCAAAATCCAATCAAATTTGTATCAGAGGAGAGAGAAGAGAGAGAGGAGAGCAGAGAGAGCGAGAATTATTAAACTGTTGTATGGATCATGTATAAAATCCAATTCAAATTTGTTATCATAGATATAGAGATAGAGAGAGAATTATTAAACTGTTCTATGAGCATGTATAAATCCATTCAGATTTGTATCAAGAGAGGATAGAGAGAGAGAGAGAGAGAGAGAGAGAGAGAGAGAGAGAGAATTATTAAACTGTTCTATGAGCATGTAATAAAATCCAATTCAAATTTGTATCAGAGAGAGAGAGAGAATTATTAAACTGTTCTATGAGCATGTAATAAAATCCAATTCAGAATTTGGTATCAGAGAGAGAGAGAGAGAGTGAGAGAGAATTATTAACTGTTTTTTCTATGAGCTGTAATAAAATCCAATTCAAATTTGTATCAGAGAGAGAGAGAAGAGAGAGAGAGGAGAAGGAGAGAGGAGAGAGAGAGAGAGATATAATTGTTAACTGTTCTATGAGCATGTAATGAAATCCAATTCAAATTTGTTCAGAGAGAGAGAGAGAGAGAGATAGAGAGAGAGAGAGATATCTTTCTTCCTATCAATTCTTACAGAAGGATCAGCACCAGCAACCGTGATGCTCTTTGTAATGTGGTAGTTGTCCCCGTATTCGTGAGTATGGCAGTAAGGGTTGCAGCACCAGGAACCACCCCGCGCACCATGATCCCCAGGGAGATGGTGTCATCGTCAGCGATGAGGTCGGAAAAGATGGTGCCTTGGCCTGAAAAGGTTGCATTCAAAAGCAAACTGGGTCGTTCTACAGAAGTTGCAATCAAAAGCAAACTGGGTCGTTCGACAGAAGTCGCAATCAAAGGTAAACTGGGTCATTCTACAACCTACTGCTTCTAAGAAAAATAAAAAAATCCACGTTCACTCACCTATGTTCCTCAATGTTCCGAAGTCAATGTCAACGCTCAGTCCCCAGTTGGCAGGGTTGTGGATAATTTTTGTTGTTTGCAGAGGGTCTAAATGCTTGCCATAAGGTTCAGGGTCCACGCAAGGGAAGTTGTTGCCTGTCGGAAGGATGGAGCAGAATTGAACGCAATCGCTCGAAGGAATAGAACTCGATTAAAGGCTCATTTTCATTTCTCATTCATTTTCAAGCTCCTGGTCTCTAGAATCGAGACGTTTTTTTAAAAAGCAGCCGCTTTTTTTTAATCAGGAGTCACATTTGTACACCTGAAAAAACATATTTACCTCGAAGAAATTTGGGTCATTTCTAGATATCACATTGGTCCTTGCCTTGGTGCTAGACAAGGTCAATACAAACCCCCGAAACTTTGCCTGGGGAGGTCACACTACCCAGGACAGACCCGGGAATTTTGTACCACCTTAATCTCTTTACTCGAGAACGTGGGAAAAGGATGTTCTACAACAACATCCTTAGCATAGCGGGGACGGGCTTCGCGGGGGGGGGGGGGGGGGGGGGGGGGGGGGGGGGGGGGGGGGGGGTTTATAAAAGTATAATTCCAGTGTCTAGTGACCAGATGCGCAGCTCACTGCAGTTGTATCTGAGGTGCCAACCATGGAAGTAACCAAAACGATGATATCCATACGGGCCACATGATTTAATGACACTAAACACAGAGATATGGATGTAAATTAAAGGGAAAGGCAATATATTTAGCCAATAAATAGGGACAGTAGAAATTGAAAAAAATAATGTTTATATATGTATACATAATAAATAATATCTATACTATTATTTTTATCCTGTTATTTAGTATACACACACACACACACACACATATATATATATATATATATATATATATATATATATATATATATATACTATGCATATATATGCATATACTGTATACGTATATATATTTTTTGTCATACATATATATATGTATATATATATGTATATATATATATATATATATTATATATATATATATATATATATATATATATGTGTGTGTGTGTGTGTGATCAAAATAATGAGAAAAATATATAGAAAAAAATCACGGCACAACAAAGCACACTAATGTGAAAAGATACGAACCCACATAAACTCATAACGTAAACTAGACACATAAGTTTATTGTTTGTATGGTGTTTTTACGTTGCAATGGAACCAGTGGTTATTTAGCAACGGGACCAACGGCTTTACGTGACTTCCGAAACCACGTCGAGAGTGAACTTCTAGCACCAGAAATACACATCTCTGACCCCTCAGTGGAATGTCCGAGAATCGAACTCGCGGCCACCGAAGTGGCACGCCAGCACCAGTTTATCAAAGATTCGTACTAGACAAAGGAAGAAGACTTACCTACACCCAGAATATATACTCTGCAAATAAGTAAGGCGGCAACGTTGCTGGTAGCTACATTAATTTTGTAAACACCCACTGTCTGCGGGTGAAGTTTCAAGTTCATCTGGAAAGAGACAGATGAGACTTGATTGATTGATATAGCTACTCAAACTTGCGTCACAACACCTATATAGGTTACTGAAGCCGTAAAAAAATTAAACAAGTAAAGAATGCGCCGAAGTTTCTCCGGCGCAATCGAGTTTCTTTACATCGTAAAACTAAGGCCACCGGAAATAGATCTACTTTTCGGTGGTCTCTGTTTAACGCTGTATGAGCCGCAGCCCATGAAACTTTAACCACGGCCCGGGGTGGCCTGTCCTATATAGCGTTGCTAGACGCACGATTATGGCCGACTTTAACTTTAAATATAAAAAATAACTATTGAGGCTAGAGGGGTTGGGATGATCAACATACCAATCTGCAACCCTTTAGCCTCATTAGTTTTTTTTTCAGAAATTATACAATAGTGGAACTTATTCGTCAATTATATAATTGTGGAATTTGTACAGTGTATACAATAATAGAACTTATTCAGAAAATATATCATAGTGGAACTTATTCAGAAGTAATACCATAGTGGAACTTATTCAGAAAGTATACCATAGTCGTACTTATTTAGAAATTATGCACTAGTGGAACTTGAGTCTTACAATAGTGGAACATATTCAGAGTATATACAATGGTGGATCATACAATCTGGGATCAATAATCACCAGGATATCATATATATATATATATATATATATATATAATATATAGATATATTATATATATAATAGATATATAGATATCTATATATATTTATTATATATAATAATATATACATATTATGTATGATATATATATCTATATATATAAGATATCTATATATATTTATATATATTATAATATAGATATATATATATAGATAATATATTAATCTATATATATATATTATAATATATATATATATATATAATATGTTATTCGGTCTTCCTACTTTCATCTATCAGTTCCAACCATATATATCTAATTAAGACGCCCAAAAAAAAACTTATATTGAAAGAAGAATTTTCCTAAGGACAGACAGACAGAAAAACAGACAGCAAACTCACCTTTATCATAGTGGGCACGCCCGGAACGACCGTCTGGGCCAAAGGGTCAAGAAAGACGAAAATGGGTACTTTGGCATCCGCGGTGGCCGGTGCTCCAGCAGCTGCTACTATGGGATTCCACCCGGTCCAGATGAGTGTGTCATCGAGACTCACTCCCACGCTCACGTTGAAGTTCGTACCTTTGAAATGAATGATACATACATACATATATGTTACATAAAAGAGGGATTTGTTAAGACAATATGTTTAGATACCGTTGTATGGTTTTCATACATGCAACTCAGTTCTCGGGGTCATTGGAGACAGCGCTCGCTCATGCATACGCACTCGCGTATCTTTTGAATAGGCAGCAAAAGGGAGGCAAGTGTCTTCCATGGGGCTAGTGCCAACGGAATGGTGAACTTCTTTTTTTCTTTGTGCCGGGGTTGTGGGGGTGAGTTTGGCTTTAATAGAAAAGTTCAATGCCACTTCAGCTGATAGCCACTGAGGGATGATGTGATGTGTCCGTAGGGTTTCTTTTAGAATGATTTTTTTTTTCTTTCTTTTGCGTAATGAGAAAATGAAAATGAATATAAATGGTGCAAGTTTTCCTTGCGCTTTGGAGAATGCCTTTACGCAATGGTAGAGGACATGGTTATAATTGGGGATACAGAGATGATTTTAGAAGGGGGATGTGTTTGGGATATGGAGACTATTTTAAAATGGTGACGCCATTGGTGATGTCAAATGGTGATGATACTGGGGAATGGCAATATTAAGCCCTTACTGGTGATACGGGAGATATTTTATGGAGATTTTTACGGGGAATTATTACAGAGAATTATTACCGGAGATATTTTACGGGGAGATATCTAAGTGGAATTATTACGGGAGATATTTACGGGGATTATATTGGAGTTCAAGGCGATAATAATTTTTGGTGATATTTTGGTGAATTTGGTGATACTGGTGATACTGATATTGGTGTTATTTCTGATACTAACATGGGTGCTTGTAATGATACTAAGGGTGGTGATGTTTGTGAATATGGGAGGTACTAACCACAATTTTAATGGTGTTTTATCGGAGGATTTGTGTTGATGGCCTGTTCAAGACTATGGTAATAGTCATATTGAGAATACCTACCGGTCTTTTTTTTAGTTTTCTGTGATAGCCCTTGAGTTTTTTTTATGGTTTCAGCAGATAATTTCTTGAAGTCTACGTGAGTCACAGATGTTACAGGTGTCACGGGAACAGTCAACAGTGCCATTGGTTTTACTTTTCCCCTTTTGGACGTTAGCCATCGCTGACGTAAGTTTTTTATTTTTTTATCACGGGCGAATTTGAATTTATTTTTCTCTCCGAACAGTTTTTGTAGATTTTTTAATATCTCAGTTCGTGACTGGGAATCATTGTTCGGGAATGTGTTTATAATTTCAGCCGTTTGATGCTGCAGTGAGATTTAGGGGAGAATTTTTGCATTTTTTGAATGTCTACATGATGGCACTACATTTTTTTTTCTGGATATTTATGTTCCAGAAATTGTTGGCCTCTCGCACAATTGTGTTTGTGGCAACTTTGCCAGAGATAGGAAACTTGATTAAGTTTCTGGTGGTCCGTGCCGAAGTGAATATGGGGAAGTCTTTGCTTAGACACTTTGGATTTGGAGTTTTGTTGTAATGAGTTATGGCACACTGATGATTTTTTTTTTAGAATTTCCTGGGTAATTTTATGTGCCAAGTTTTTGCCCTTCTCAGCAGTTATGCTAGACAGAAAGTTTATAGTTTTTGACTGTAACATTGAGCTTCTTAGAGAGGCTTTTCGAGGTTATTTTACTGGAGAATTGGAGATATAATATTTTGGCCATGTGCTATTTTGTTTTGTTGGAGATAGCCCAGAGTTTAGGCCTATGGTGGTAAGAGCTATGTTTAGTTCAATTATTTTTGCACCCATTTTGGTGCAAATAGAATCCTTTGTGAGAGGAGATATGTGGCAATATTTTAGAGTGTATCAGCTAGATGCTTTGAGTGCATTTTTTGGGGGACAGAGTTTCACTTTTGATTACCCTGCTTGGAGTGTAATAATATTTTTTGGATACTTGTTTTTGTTCCATGTGTGATTATTGGTGAAATAGGAGGGAATATGGTGATGTGTGGATGCTAGTGAAATGGAGGGGAATATTTTTATTACCGGAGTGGTATTATTAATAATATGGTGATATATGGGTCGCACTAATCTTTGGTGGTGACTTTTTATTTTTTTGTGGTCATGATTTTTGGAGCTGAATTTCTGATATTTACAAGCCTAAAGAGGGGGATTTGTGGTTCCTTTGGTGTTGTGACTAATGGAGGCGAGTGACACTACTAATATCATGGGGGAGTTATGTCTTTGAGGACAATTTTTTGGGGGGCACCTTGGTGATATCCTGGAGATAATTTGTGAAATGTGATTATATGGTGTTAGTATAGAATTTTTGGAGAATAATGTTTTCTGGCATTGCAAGTCTGACTAGACAAATCAGTAGTGCAGTTCGAGCACCTGAGGTGTTCACAGGTGGATTTTTGCTGATAATGCTGTGATGAGTCCGGTTGCTGCCTTTTTTCCTTCGGTGTTGATTACTAGGAGTTTTGCACTATTCTGGGAGATGTTGATTTTGGCATTCCACGGAGATGTATCTATGTAAGGGGGTTGTTTCCGGTCGTTTCTGATCGATGGAATCGTTGCAATAACAAATTCTGTAACGGTACACACTGCATTTATGAGGGAAAATGTTGGATTATATATATTATGTATATTATGTGCTTTGTGATGGGGAAAAGTTCACTTATTATTGTTGTTATTATTTTTTTCTTTTTTTTTCTTTTCCTACGAGATTTGTCGTAAGATTTGTTAAGACAATATGTTTAGATACCGTTGTAATGTGAGATGCTGTGACTTTCTTAGAATGTAGAGAGTCATCATTTAACTTCCCATGGAGACACAGTAATGCTGATGTATCTTCATTGGGTGGCGTGATATCAAAGTTGCTGTCTTAGCAGATCAGTGCCTGTCTTGTCGCTATGGGTGGGTCGCAGAGGTGACTTATGAAACTGGTTCTAGGCAGTATCTGGGTGTGGACAATGTGTGTGAGTTTGTGCGTGTGTGCGAGCTTTTCCCTACATAACGAGATGTAAGGTAACCATGACGAGAGATCCTTACAGAGAAGAGGCGAGAAGCCAAGATGGCTTCTGCAAAAGTATTTTTGAGAGAAGTGTTGTGAATACTGTGTTGAATGGGTAACCATATTTGTTGCTGGATTGTATTTGAATATTTATTTCAGAGATGTTGTATTTCATGTAATCTTTTGATTTTAATCTTGTGCTTATTGAGGTGTTCTCCTGTCTTCTAACAGCCAGTTCTGGAGAAAGGGGAACTGATCTGAGACAAGGGAAACTGACTTAATTACGATGGTATACTGTACTATGCCTATGCCTAGTTTTATGACTAAGATAATGTTGGATTATTGGAGTAGAAATATGGAGTGGGGTTATCTGAGTTCAACCTTTCATTTAATCTTTTTGTTAAGAACCTGAGTTATTTGGTTTACACTTTGCTTTTAAATAAATGCATATTTTTGTAAGTTCCGTGTCTGATTTGATGGCCTTAGATAATGGAGGTGGTGGTGTGTCGTGGAGAGAGAGAGAGAGAGAGAGAGAGAGAGAGAGAGAGAGAGAGAGAGAGAGGGGGTGTTGCCAGTTGCTTTAGACGAACGATCCATTGCTACCTTTTAAAATAGAATAACCTAGATCTAGATTCTCGGTTATATATATATATATATATATATATATATATATATATATATATATATATATATGTATATATATGATATATATATATATATATACTATATAATATATATATATATAACACACATATATATATATATTATATACATAATATATATATCTATATAATATCTATATATATTATATATATATTACACAATCATATAATATTTTTTTTTATTGTTGAGACAAATAAATACCTCTAAAAATGCTTATCCCTGAGTATTTTAGTATTTTTATCACAAAAAGTACATTTAGTCATGAAAATGATATGAAAATAGAGTAGGTAGTGAATATTTCACAGTGAAGCATTTTCATAGGTATTTTTGTGTTTGAACTATAAAAAAAAATAGGGCGAAGTTTCCGCGAATAATGCCTATTTATGATCCATAAAGAACCCCGCAAATCGTGAGAACGCGAATAACGGGGTAGGGGAGTTTACTGTATATTCTTTAATTTACACGCTACATGTTAATTGTGGTTGCAAGAACACTTAGGATGACATTAACCCTTCAACGGCGAGCTGCCCTCATGATTTTCTGATGTCCAGCAAATGACTAGACTCATTTTAATAAGCAGGAGACATCTTGGTTGCAAAAACTCCAAGAATGACATTAACCCTTCAATGGCAAACTCCTCATGATATTCTGATGTCCAACAAACTAGACTCATTTTACTTAGCAAGACATATCTAGTGCTCTTCGCAGACCGATGACCTAGCCACAGACCAATAAAGCTTTAGTTTGTTGCTTCAACACTTGAGAAGCAACATCCTCTATGAGAAAAATTCAAACATCAGCATTCTCAAGTCAAAGTCAAGGTAGCCCATCTTTGTACTCACTTGCAGGCAAGGTTTGTCCCAGAGGAATTTGATATATGAACCTGAGACGCACTTCGTAGTCTGAAGTGTATCCACTGAGCCTGTTGACGCCACAAGCTGACCCGAGGTCCATTTGGAAGCTGTCGTTGAAGAGTGAATCGGTTCTCCTGTTGGTGAAAAGGATATGTTGAATTATCACCTTTTTGGTGAAAAGTATATACTTCATTGTATCTCCTGTTGGTGAAAAGGATATATTTATTTGTCACCCTTTTGGTGAAAGTATATACTTCATTGTATCTCCTGTTGGTGGAGAGAGTATATTTAATTGTCACCCTTTTTGGTGAAAACTATATACTTAATTGTATCTCTTGTTGGTGGAAATTATATATTTCATTGTCACCCTTTTGGTGAAAAGTATACACTTAATTGTATCTCTTGTTGGTGGAAACGATATATTTCATTGTCAACCTTTTGGTGAAAAGTATACACTTAATTGTATCTCCTGTTGGTGGAAAGAATATATTTAATTGTCTCTCCTGATAGCAGCTAAACATATACATTGGACTGACTGGCGATGCGTGGTCTGTAACGCCGTGGTTGAATCTCTGAGAATCTTGGAAGTGAGTTCGAACCTATTCAAAATTTGAAGCCTATATATCTCAGTTGTGTGTCCCTTTAGGCTTTAGCCTTCAAGTATTGAGGAATTGTTGTATTTATCAGAGAGAGAGAGAGAGAGAGAGAGAGAGAGAGAGAGAGAGAGAGAGAGAGAGAGAGAGAGAGAGAGAGAGAGAGAGAGAGAATAAGTATGGTTACATTGTTATGTCTTAATTTGCCTGAAAATTAGCTGAGTAAAAATTTTGCACAAGTACGTTTTCTAACCAGTATGGTTTTGTGAATGAATTCAAGTTTACAGATGAGAAAGAAAGTAGACGTTAATTATGAAACAATCCTAGAGTCTTACGCCAGCAAAACTCAGTAATAAGTAAGATAATTTGAACCTTGAACAACACTGCATTGCCTTTTCTGATTGTCATTATTCAAGAAAAATAAATCTAATATCTGGAGATGGACCCTGCGGAAAGAAAAACGATCAACAGCAAACTTGCAACTTACGCCTTCTGAAGGACAACCGCATCGTTGATTGCACCGCTCTGACCTGCAATGCAAGGCACGGCTCTGCCTGCACTGACTACCTCAGCCTTGCACACTTGTGCTCCCCAGCCTGTCACCTCCAGGTCGCCGGCGGTTTCCAGGATCAGCTTTTTGTATGGGGTACCATTTTCTGGAAAAAAGTCAATAACATCAAGATTCTATGTCTCAGTCAAGTTGATGGGGACTGCAGATGTCTGAAATAACTTCACTTGAACTGAAGAAATATGAAATTTATCAGGTGATTCAATGTTTAAATTGATTATTATTGGCTTACATATTGTTAATTAAAGACTGATTTTTTTCAAAGCTGAGAAATTTCTTAGTCAACTGGGTAGTGTTTTTGTTGTTGTTGTTTTTGTTGTTGTTTTTTCTTACACGAGGTAATGAACGCAATTGGTACTTAAGATGTTCAAGTAGAGAAGCAACGCATCACTACCCTAATTTTATTCTCCTGGTATTTTGATAATTTACTAATTTATTTATTTATTACGATAATGAGTTGGTAACTCACTTCGCAACATTAGTTCATGAGACCATGAGAAAATCAGTGATAACAAAGCTGGCAATTGACTCCCAAGCATCACTGCGGGAATGCCAGTTCCTCAATTGCTCGCGAGGAGGACTTACTTGGGAACCTCAGAGTAACGAGGATGCCGCCCTGGGATCCGAGATACCAGTTGAGGTTCGTTCCCGCGACCAGGCTGGCTGTTTCCCCCGTCACGTCTCCCGGTTGGACAGTCTGCAGTGGAATGGGAACATTGAACGGTTAAGTGTTTGAACGTTCTGGATGGCATACTGAAAACACAACGGCCAAGTAAACAAATGGAAAATATATCACGTAAACCTTGATATTGCAACGAATAAAATCGATTTCCTCACCGTTGCTGTTGCAGCCAGGGATATTGTCATCCCGTTGCAAGTCATCGTGACGGATGTGGGGCTACCGGTCGGGTAATGCAATGACACCTCAAATACTATGGTGTTTACTCCCTGTTGAAAAAAAATTAAAAGTCAGAAGGATGCAAAGACTATTGTCTGGATGAGAATTCACTTTTAATATTTTAGAATGACGCGTCAAAAGACTCCGTAGGGAGGGGAGGGGGTGAATGCCGTCAATGCATCTCCTGATGCGGTGCACTGTAGGCATTACTTAAGGTTTCGAAATGAGGAATTGTGTCAAAAATTTTTAAGACATTCAATAATTATCTGCCTTCCCCCCAAAAAAAAAAAACGAATAAGACTCGCTGGATTTTATGTAATTATTTCATTTTCAAAACTTGAGTCCATTACTTAAAATATTTCAATTTGAACAATCAAATGAGGCTTTAATTACTATTTCAAAGTGGGGGACGCGAGCCCCACAACTGAAAAGCTGTTTCAAAATGAGAATTTGAGTCAGAATCCTGAAAATATTGTTTGAAAACAAAAGTCAAGTCAGACATTGAATACTACTTCAGCCCAGCACCTGAAACTGTTTCAAATTAAGAAGTCATACCAAAGGCTGCAGAGTCTGTGTCAGTGAGATATTGTTTCAAAAAGAATTGAAGTGAGAGTTTTTATTACAAGTTTAAGATTGTCATTATTTTCCTCGCTTTGATAATAAACTGACGTCTGACTACTTGTAAAGGTGCGTTTGTTGCTATAGTAAATATCTATTTTGTAATAATGATCAATTCCAACGTTATTCTTATAACAGTTACTTGATTTTCTTTGATGTTTCTACATAAATCCGTTGCCTGTGTATCTGAGCAATGAAGGACGCCTGTTTTGGGATATAGGTCCCATCTGCAAAATCAGAGCTAATTCTTATGGAATGGAAGAATCAGTTGTGCAACTGGAGTCAACTCTTGTCGAGTGATTGCACAGTTAATGATGCAGATAGTGCACTCATTCGACAAGCAGTGACTGTAGTTGTGCAAGTCTACCACAAAAGAGACATCCTTATCTGCAGACATTACTTTCAGCCTACAAGAATGAAAGTGACAAAAATCATTTCAAGGGACTGATGTTTGGCCCAGTTTTTCTCGAGACAGTCTACTCAAACAAGACTTCCTCCCTGACAGAAACATTCAGTCACTCCTCAGTGCTGGCTACTTTTACACTAGCCTCGTTCTCCTAATTACTAATTCATGCCTCCTCGTCTGATGTTCAGGGGCCATTGGTTTGAAATTCAAACCTCCAAAGACGATGATGTTCATTAGGAAGTATTAAGAGGAAGTGAAGGGAAATACAAACAAAAATAAATAAATAATTAAATGATAATAATAATAATAATAATAATAATAATAATAATAATAATAATAATAACAATAAATTGACAAATAGATAAAAATGTATTGAAATGCAAGAAGAATTACGTTGAAAAACTTCAGCGTGAAAGGAACCTGAATTTTCATCTTTTTTAAACTTTTTCCCAAGTTTTCTTCTCATCTGAATCGACAGAAACAAGAATTGAAACTTACTGCTCCGGTGGAGTTGATGTTCACTTGGAAAGTTGCTGCTCCCGCCCCATCGTACACAACAATATTGGTCAGGTCTGGAATGTAGGCGATGTTCTTGCCCACGGCGCCATAGTTGACACCACACACGTAATCTGGAGAAAGCAAAGATTACAAGCAAGGAGAGAAAGTCGATTGCATGCTCCAGGATCACGAAGTTTCGTAAGGAATGGGAAGTGATTGCAAAATACGAGAATTAGGGATCGTCATCATTAATCCAATTTTAGTGGGAATGTCAAAATCAAAATACGCATAAAACCTTACAAACTAAGTGCTTGCTCAAACAGCTCTTATCAAAAAGTTGTACTGGGTATACACGGACCTAGAAAAAGTTAAACAACAATTTTTTTTTCTTTTTGTGGAAGTAAACGTTTTAAAATGTGTACGCAGCAGGAGTGACTGAGAGTGTGGTACTGAAATCGGAGTGTGATGATGTCTCCATGGCCGATAAATATCTTAAAGAATGGAGATACGAGAAAGGTCAGAATATCATTATTAGTGCAAAGTTGTGAAAGAAGATGATGAGTCATAAATGGAACGTAAAATGGTTGATGTTGAAGAGAAACGTCAGAAACTGGTGAAAAGAGTTTTGAAATGAATATCTGCAGGAGGATGAAGTTGGTCGTAAATGTAAGCAAGATCAGGGCGATGAACAACGAATAGAAGTGGATATAACTTGTAAATGAAACTGGGAGTAAATATAACGGATGATGGGAAGAGGAGAGAAGAGGCAAGTTACTGAGGAGGTGAAGCAAGAGAGGCAATTTTGGAATTTTTGAAGGGACTGTTGAACTAATTCTCCTTTATGGTAGTGAATTGTGAACGGGTCGACTCTGCCGACATCACCTTTTTGCACGGTATGTGTGGTATAACGTACTAGGGTGCGATATGTGGAGATGAATGGAGGGGAACTTACTTTGCTAGATAAAGGAACTTACTAGCAGCGTCGCCAGGAATGGAACAGTCCACCAAGGAATTAGCGCCACTCGGTATCGTGAGTTTCGCACCGTACGTGACCGTCCCTCCCGGTGCGACGAGCGTGGAGCTAACAGGCTCGTACTTTATGGAAGATAAGAAAATGAGGAATCCTTGTGAGTCTCATTCGTCAAGTTGAATTCACTCAGTGTCGTTATATATTTTATTTGAAATGATTAAGAACGTTGAAGTTTCTCCTTGATAAAAGTTACTTATTTTTTTATTCCGTTTAGCAGCAGATATTAACTTTAAATTGGAGTTTCATTTATTCCTTTAAATAACTTAAACCTTGACTGGAAAATGTACTGCTGAAGCACAATTCAATTTCCAAAAGGTGTCAGCTCGTTAACGTCTTTCTACAGTATTGTTCATCTTCCACGTGAGTGGCGATTTATGACTGTATAACACTATAATACCATATATTTTTTAGAACCAGTGAATTTTGGAAAAAAAAAAAAAACAAAAAAAAAAAATGCGTCCGATTCGAAACTGTATAATGTAAATATCCTATTTTGACAACAACAAAAAAAAAATATATATATATATATATATATATATATATATATATATATATATATATACTATATATATATATATATATATATATATATATTACTGTTTTGAAATCAAAGAGAATGATAGAAATATTAAGAGTTCATTAGCAAAAAGCTCACTCGTTCCTCAAAGTTACTAGTTGTTAGTTATAAACATGAGGTTCTTTTTTTAATGAAACGTTTCGAAACAGTGTACAACATAATGATATCCTATTTTTGCAAAAATATTACTCTTTTGAAATAAAAGAAAATCATAGAAATAAGAGTTCATTAGCAATAGGCTCCCTCGTTCCTCAAAATTACTAGTTGTTAATTATAGACAAGGTTTTTTTTATACACTAAATTTGCAAAAAATTATCACCGTTTTGAAATCAAAGAAAATGATAGAAAGAGTAGGGAAAGAGTTAATTAACAAAAGGCTCCCTCGTTCCTCAAAATTACTAGTTGTTAGTTATAAAGTTTTTTTCTTTCTTTTTTTATATGAAACTGAACGTCTCAAATTACTCTCCTGTGAGCCTTGATTTCTCTGTTCCTGAAACGGTTGTGGATATGTGGTGCACCACAGCGCTTCCCAAACAACCTTTCTTTAGGCACTAGTAAAGAAAGAAATTTTCTAAAGGGTCCACAATAATACTAAGTGTAAAAAGTCTGTGTATAATTTTGAAGACTTTACAGAAAGCTTTCGAACCCTTCCCTGGGTTCATCTTCAGTCCCTGAAGATGAACCCAGGGAAGGGTTCGAAAGCTTTCTGTAAAGTCTTTAAAATTATACACAGACTTTTTACACTTAGTATTATTGTGGACCCTTTAGAACATTATATATACTCTCGCGATAGAGGGTTTTTCCCTAATAAAGAAAGAAATCTCATCTGTGACTAAATGACCTCAGGATTCAATGAGCTGCAACCAGTTGTTGTAAATGGTAGTATTCAAGGTCACTTAACAATTTGTAATAACACGCCAAAAGTTTCCCGAGAAGGCAATTTGGATCGAGAATCCAAACTGATGTTGTTGCTGAGGCAACGTCTTCGAAACCCGAGTCCCGACCTCCACCAGTCGTCACAGTTCCCCCGTTCGAAACCTGAATCCTGACGTCCACAATTCCCCGACGAGAACTCTAATTCTGTGGTCGATGCCTATTCGCAACTGTTCGTCAAACCACGAAGGAAACGCTCGGGATGACTGTTCCAGGCCCATCTCTCTTACGGTATTGAAAAGTAGTATTTTTAACTTACTACGAAGGCGGTCGGAGCCGTCGAAGTGGGAGCAGCAACTCCAGCCGTGACGGTGAGGTTGACGGAAGCTGTCCAGATGTTGGTGGAATCTATAATCAGTCCAGCCGCCACGGATATGGTTTCTCCCGGCAAGGCGTCCATCACGAAGATGCTGAACGCATAAGACACCTTAAATATTGTGTTGACAGTAGCGTCGGCGAGATTACCTGTGAAGGAGAATCCTGAGTCAGTACTGAAACGGTGCAGATTATTCAGTTGATCGTATACGTACGGGGCTGACCACTAACCCCATTCGCATACAGGGTGGACCACAAACTCCATTCACATACGTAGGGGACCACCAACCCCATTCACATACAGGGTGGACCAATAACTCCATTCATATACAGGGCGGGCCACTAACCCCATTCACATACAGGGTGAACCACAAACTCCATCCACATACGGGACGGCCCACTAACTCCATTCACATATGGTGCGGGTCACTAACTCCATTCACATACAAGGTGAACTACCAACTCCATTCACATACAAGGTGAACTACCAACTCCATTCACATACAAGGCGGCCCACTAACTCCATTCACATACAAGGTGAACTACCAACTCCATTCACATATGGGGCTAGCCACCAATTCCATTCACATACAGGGCGGACCACCAATTCCATTGGACCACTAACTCACCGTAATCGAGGCTCTTCGATATCAGGGGGCTTGCTATCACTGCCCGGTGATTGGTCCGGCCGGTGGCGCTCTTTTTGTAGGTCACGGTGGTGGCCTCGTCCAGCGTACAAGACCAGGTCGAGCCTTTGCTCAGCATTTGTACTTGCGACACGGTAAACTTGTCCTGGCGGGACGAAAGGCCAAGGTTAGGTTTTATGTCATTTTTTCACGAAATGTCTTTGATTATTCGATCGAAGAAGGGGGAGGGAGAGAAGGTTAAACTACATAATAATAATAGGTATTACTGAAAGACATTGCTGCATCAGCTGCATTTAACTTGTAAATAGTCTTCTTTATTTTTCTAAATAATACCTGTTTGCAAGAGGGTCTCCTTAATAATAATATGTTCAACGTCATGGCTTTCTTTAATATCTTAGATGATAATAATAATAATAATAATAATAATAATAATAATAATAATAATATGTTCAACGTCACGGTTGCCTTTTCATTTTAAATAATAGCTGTTGGTTGGTTCATAATAATAATTACAATAATAATATGTTCAACATTGTGGTTGACTTTATACCATACATAATGGCGGTTGGTTGGTTCAGAATATCTGATTAAAGCGGCCTTATGCCAACAGGGGGCGGCATTAACTACAGGCTAGCCGGTATGTGGGGGTATTGTAGCACATTTCAGTAGTATGAATGACATGTTTATTGGGACCTGACGGTAAATATCTGCAGCCGATGCCACTAAAGCTTCTTCCATCTGGCTGCTTCTGATTGGCCGATGCATTTGAACTGTACTAATAGTCGGCTCCAGAAAAAAAAACAGACTATACTCACATTTTACACAAACATTTTGGGTTTTGAAAGAGGCGAACTATTTATACAAAATTCCTCAGGTGTCGAAAAGTATATTGAAAGATGAGATTAATAATTGTATAAGAAAATTCTAAACGAATTAAGAAAAATGGGACAAATATCTACTATTTCGTTAGTAATATATTATATATATCATATATATATTCCATACATACATACATAACATAACATTAGCATAAACATAATGCACACACACGCACTATACTATATATCTATATAGATGTGTGTGTATCTTAAAAAAGTATATTGAAATATGAGATTAATCTTGCATTAGAAAATTCTAAAAAAAATAATAAAAAAAAAATGGATACAAATATCTACTATTTAGTAAGATATATATATATATATATATATATATATATATATATATATATATATATATATATATATATATATATATAGCGAAAGGATGGAGAAAGAAAACGAAGTGCCATGTTAGCAAAACTGTAGACCTGTCCCTTACGTGGATCAAATTTCCAGTGAACGCCTCGAAGGAGACTGTACCGAACGGATTAGCAATAAAAGCGTCCACGACAAAGGTAGCGCCGGCCCATTGCGCTACTGACGTAGAAGCTCCTTCCTTAGTCATCGTGACGAGTGAGTCGTAGGCGACGGTCTATAAAGTGAACAAATACAAGAAGGATTAGTAAGCTCGTGGTTGGAGTTTTTGTCTCTCAACTCCTTCCCAGGTATAAACACACACGATGTCGTTTGAGAATAATAATAATAATAGTAATAATAATAATAATAATAATAATATGTTTTGCTAAAAGTGATTGCTGCCTCAGCTGCATTGATTTTATTAAGAAAATTTAATGCAGCTGAGGCAGCGATCACTTTTAATAAAACATGTTTAAAAGAGGGTTTACTTCTACCATACAATAATAATAATAATAATAATAATAATAATAATAATAATAATAATAATAATAATAATAATAATAATAATAATAATAATAATAATAATACTGAGTTAGTAGAAAAAAATGAGTAATTATATTATTGGTAATGACAGTATTATTATTGAGAATGGAGCTTCTGTCTCTCAACTACGTATAAGGTACAAACACAAACGATGTCGTTTGATATTAATGATATGAATAGTATTCATAATGGTAATAATGGTAATAATACTGAGGTAGTATTAGAAAAAAAATTTAGTATTATATTATTGGTAGTAACAGTATTATTATTGAGAATGGAGTTTCTGTCTCCCAACTGCTTATAAGGTATAAAAACACGCACGATGTCGTTTAATAATAATAATAATAATAATAATAATAATTTTAATAACTAATAATAATAATAATAATAATAATAATAATAATAATAATAATAATAATAATAATAATAAAATAATAATAATAATAATAATAATAATAATAATAATAATAATTAAAAAAATAGTAATAATAATTAATAATAATAATAATAATAATAATAATAATAATAATAATAATAATAATTAATAATAATAATAATGATATTAATAAGAATAATAATAAAACTTCAAGGCCCTACTAACACCCACGAATAGCAGAACAACTCCAGCATTGTATCTCAAATCACCAAGCACCCAAATGGATGACCACAGGAAGAACATCTTTAGTACAAAAAGACAACAGTAAGGGAAATATAGCCAGTAACTACAGGCCTATCACCTGCCTACCAATAATGTGGAAGTTACTAACAGGTATCATCAGTGAAAGGCTATACAACTACTAGAGGAGACAAACACCACCCCCACCAACAGAAAGGCTGCAGAAGGAAGTGTAGGGGCACAAAAGACCAGCTCCTGATAGACAAAATGGTAATGAAGAACAGTAGGAGAAGGAAAACCAACCTAAGCATGGCATGGATAGACTATAAGAAAGCCTTCGACATGATACCACACACATGGCTAATAGAATGCCTGAAAATATATGGGGCAGAGGAAAACACCATCAGCTTCCTCAAAAATACAATGCTGCAACTGGAATACAATACTTACAAGCTCTGGAATAAGACTAGCAGAGGTTAATATCAGGAGAGCAATCTTCCAGGGCGACTCACTGTCCCCACTACTCTTCGTAGTAGCCATGATTCCCATGACAAAAGTACTACAGAAGATGGATGCCGGGTACCAACTCAAGAAAAGAGGCAACAGAATCAACCATCTGATGTTCATGGACGACATCAAGCTGTATGGTAAGAGCATCAAGGAAATAGATACCCTAATCCAGACTGTAAGGATTGTATCTGGGGACATCAGGATGGAGTTTGGAATAGAAAAATGCGCCTTAGTCAACATACAAAAAGGCAAAGTAACGAAAACTGAAGGGATAAAGCTACCAGATGGGAGCAACATCAAACACATAGATGAGACAGGATACAAATATCTGGGAATAATGGAAGGAGGGGATATAAAACACCAAGAGATGAAGGACACGATCAGGAAAGAATATATGCAGAGACTCAAGGCGGTACTCAAGTCAAAACTCAACGCCGAAAATATGATAAAAGCCATAAACCAAACCAGGGCTAGTGCCAGTAATCAGATACAGCGCAGGAATAGTGAATGGACGAAGGCAGAACTCCGCAGCATAGATCAGAAAACGGAAGGATATGACAATACACAAAGCACTACACCCAAGAGCAAATACGGACAGACTATACATAACACGAAAGGAAGGAGGGAGAGGACTACTAAGTATAGAGGACTGCGTCAACATCGAGAACAGAGCACTGGGGCAATATCTGAAAACCAGTGAAGACGAGTGGCTAAAGAGTGCATGGGAAGAAGGACTAATAAAAGTAGACGAAGACCCAGAAATATACAGAGACAGGAGAAAGACAGACAGAACAGGGGACTGGCACAACAAACCAATGCACGGACAATACATGAGACAGACTAAAGAACTAGCTAGCGATGACAATTGGCAATGGCTACAGAGGGGAGAGCTAAAGAAGGAAACTGAAGGAATGATAACAGCGGCACAAGATCAGGCCCTAAGAACCAGATATGTTCAAAGAACGATAGACGGAAATAACATCTCTCCCATATGTAGGAAGTGCAATACGAAAAATGAAACCATAAACCACATAGCAAGTGAATGCCCGGCACTTGCACAGAACCAGTACAAAAAGAGGCATGATTCAGTAGCAAAAGCCCTCCACTGGAGCCTGTGCAAGAAACATCAGCTACCTTGCAGTAATAAGTGGTACGAGCACCAACCTGAAGGAGTGATAGAAAACGATCAGGCAAAGATCCTCTGGGACTATGGTATCAGAACGGATAGGGTGATACGTGCAAACAGACCAGACGTGACGTTGATTGACAAAGTCAAGAAGAAAGTATCACTCATTGATTCGCAATACGCATGAGACACCAGGTGAAGAGAAAAGAAAGGGAAACTATCGGATCAGTATCAAGATCTGAAAATAGAAATAAGAAGGATATGGGATATGCCAGTGGAAATCGTACCCATAATCATAGGAGCACTAGGCACGATCCCAAGATCCCTGAAAAGGTATCTAGAAAAACTAGAGGCTGAAGTAGCTCCAGGACTCATGCAGAAGAGTGTGATCCTAGAAACGGCACACATAGTAAGAAAAGTGATGGACTCCTAAGGAGGCAGGATGCAACCCGGAACCCCACACTATAAATACCACCCAGTCGAATTGGAGGACTGTGATGGAGCAAAAAAAAAAAAAAAAAAAAAATAATAATAATAATAATACTAAGGTAGCAGTAGAAAAAAAATATAGTAATTATATTGTTGGTAGTGACAGTATTATTATTGAGAATCATAGTAAAAATAACCAAAAGCACCTTTAAAACAAAATTAAAGCAATTAAAAACAGGTTGCATATAATCTGATTTCCTGCTAGAGAACCTTACGTGGTTTACAGAGGTCACAGGTCCAGAGGGTTATAAATACGAAAAAGTTAAAGAAAAAAAAACGCAAATCTCAATGGAGCAAGCTTCGAAATGAAAGGCTGGCTTTATTTCAATGGCCTATGACATCAGATCGTACGCAGGAACGAGCATTTGCAAAAAAGATCTCGTTTTCAGAAGATGACAGACAGTTAATAAAAACAGAAATCGTTTCACAGAAGATGATACTGTTAATAAGCGTAGAAATCTTTTCCCGAAGATTACAGTTAATAAAAACAGAACTCGTTTCCCATAGATGTCAGTTAATAAAAACAGAACTCGTTTCTGCTAGATGTCAGTTAATAAAAACAGAACTCGTTTCTGCTAGATGTCAGTTAATGAAACCATCGTATCCCGTGGATGTCAGTTAATACAAACAGAACTCGTTTCCCCGTAGATGTCAGTTAATAAAAACTGAACTTGTTTCCCGTAGATGTCAGGTAACAAAAACAGAACTCGTTTTCCGTAGATGTCTAATACAAACAGAACTCGTTTCCCTTAGATGTCAGTTAATGAAAACAGAATTCGTTTCCCGTAGATGTCTAATACAAACAGAATTTGTTTCCCGCAGATGCCAGTCAATAAAACCAGAACTCGTTTCCCTTAGATGTCAGTTAATGAAAACAGAACTCGTTTCCCTTAGATGTCAGTTAATGAAAACAGAATTCGTTTCCCGTAGATGTCAGTTAATGAAAAACAGAACTCGTTTCCGTTAGATGTCTAAGTCATTTAAAACCATAAGCTCGAATTTCCCTTAGATGTCAGTTAATGAAAACAGAGAAAATTCGTTTCCCGTCCGATGTCTAATACAAACAGAATTGTTTTCCCCGCCCAGATGTCCAGTCAATAAAACAGAACTCGTTTCCCTATATGTCAGCTTCCCAATGAAAACAAGAACTCCCGTTTTACCTTAAGATTTCGTTTTAATAAACAGAATTCGTCCCGGATGTCAGTTAATGAAAACAGAACTCGTTTCCCTTAGATGTCAGTCAATAAAACCAGAACTCGTTTCCCTTAGATGTCAGTCAATAAAACCAGAACTCGTTTCCCTTAGATGTCAGTTAATGAAAACAGAACTCGTTTCCCTTAGATGTCAGTCAATAAAACCAGAACTCGTTTCCCTTAGATGTCCAGATCCAATAAAACCAGAACTCGTTTCCCTTAGATGTCAGTTAATGAAAACAGAATCAACCCAGTTTTCCCGCGTAAATGCTAATACAAAACAAAGAACGGACTAATTTCCCGTAGATGCCTAATACAAACAGAACTAATTTCCCGTAGATGCCTAATACAAACAGAACTAATTTCCCATAAGATGCCTAATACAACAGGAACTAATTTCCCATAGATGCCTAATACAAACAGAACTAATTTCCCGTAGATGCCTAATACAAACAGAACTCGTTTCCCGCAGATGTCAGTCAATAAAACCAGAACTCGTTTCCCGTAGGTGTCAGACGGTGAGGAGCGTTAAAACAGAATGAAACGGATGCTGCTCACGGGTGCCATGTTCACTGGGTGAGACGCCTGGCTGACCCACACGTATTTTTCCTGGTCGTACTCGGCTCCTGCCGTGACGGTCACTGTGTTGTTCAGGTAGGCTGCATTCTTGATGACGACTGCAGTGAATGTGATGGTGATTTCGCTGTCGGCAGTGTTGGTCGTCCCGTCTCCAACGGTGTCCGAGTTCTTCACCTTCCCGAAGTCGAAGACGGCGCGGTCGTACTGAAGAGCACAAACGCACACATTATATAAGTGTATATAATATATATATATATATATATATATATATATATATATATATATATAATATAATCTATAATTTAAAATATCGCTTTTGAATTGGATTATTACTCATGAGAGCCAATCAAGGCATATATCTTCAAAATCGTTTATTTCACGGGTGTACCAATTTCTCTTATAGGAGCCAAACATAAGTCAACTGTCTTGACAGTTCAAAATGCTTTGAATACATTCTCAAAAGTTAGATAGGTATAGATAGACAGATAGACAGTTGCAAAGAGTTACAAGGATTAGGATGTCTCAAAGACTTGTTAGTCCATCCGAGGAGACATCGTGTACGGGAGACAGATCATAATAATACTATGAAGAACACGAGTTGATACTGGACAGAGAGAGAGAGAGAGAGAGAGAGAAATAATAATCATGTACGTACGAAAGTTCCGAATTTGGCGTTTTTCACTTTATTCACGCCATTGTTCAGATCAGCCACGTTCAAGGCAGCGCCGTTGGAGTCTGATATCTTGGAACCGACCGAAACGAGCGTGGGCACGCATAGGGCGAACGGAGTCTCTCCGCTGACGACGTCCATGACGAAGATCTCGACGACGAGGTCCATGGCAGTAGCTGCGGGGGAAATTCATCAGTGGAAAATATATAAAATGTCATATATAGAATATATAAAATGTCATATAAAATATATAAAATCCCACGTATAAAATATATATAATGTCATATATAAAATATATATAATGTCACACAAAATATCTAAAATGTCACATATAAAATATATATAATGTCATATATAAAATATATAAAATGTCATATAAAATATATAAAATGTCATGTCAAAATATAAATGTCATATAATTTATATAAAAAATTTAAAAATTTCATATAAAATATATAACTTTATGTCTATGTTAGTAAAATGCTTATATTGTATGACATGTGAGGAAAATCGATATAAAGTGCATGAAAGTTCTTGCTGGAAGTGGACCGAAATTTCAGCTAAAAAAAAAAAAAAAAAAAAAAAAAAAAAAAAAAGCAAACGAGCAAACGCGTAATTGCGGGGTTAAGATTAAAGGAAACTTCAGTGCTCAGGTTTCTGGCAATAACTGGGAAAAAAACGTATTCTGAACAAGAAAAAATATACCAAAATAAAAAAATAAAAAAAAAGACCAAATTCATTCTGTATTTAAAAGCTAGGAACGAAGACTACAAGAACAAAAAACGTAGTAAAACTCCACAAGAATGGGAAACCTTTGTAAATTGAAAAACTTGAGAATGAGAAACAGTATGACTTACTCTTTTTTGTGTGTGTGGGGGGGGGGGAGGGGGGGGGGGTTGGGGGGGGAAGATTGAGGGGGGTGCGGTAGGTGGGCAGTGTTCCAAATAAGTTCTTGGCCAGAGGCAGTGGGACGAGAGTGGTAATTTGGCAGTATTTTGCTGTGGGGATGGAGTAGTACTTCTAATACAAAAGCTTCAAATAAATGGAAAATGTTTAATTTTTATCAGGGAGGGTATAATTTTACCTTTGACAAGCGTCAAGAAACCAATACAAATCGCATTTGCAAAGCCTGCGAAAGACGATACACTCAGACACACACTGGACTTGCTAAGCATGGGCGTGGAGAAGACGGTATATCTAAACAAGAGCGGATTTGCAAATCGAGGACAAGCAGATACGCACAAACACAAAACGGATTGACACAGCATGGCCAAGACGATACACCTACACACAAATCAGATTTATAAACCGTGGGCAAAACGGTACACCTAAATATAAATTGGACTTGCAAAGCGAGGGCAAGACAGTACTACACCTCAAAACAAGTTGTATTTTTATAGCGCGGGCAAGACGACACCCCCAAACACAAATTAGATTTATGATAGAAGTTCATCACTCTCGACGTGGTTCGGAAGCCACGTAAAGCCGTTGTTCCCGTTGCTGAATAACCACTGGTTCCATGCAACGTAAAAACACCATACAAACAAACAAACAAATTAGATTTATACAGCGTGGGCAAGATTAAACGCCCAGACACACATGGTACTTACACAGGGTGGGCAAGATGATCTTCAGTTCGTAATCGATGCTGTTTCCAGGCTGAAGGGTGGCCGGAGGGGTCGTCTTCTCGGTGAGTGTCAGCTTCGATGCGCCCTTGTCGTTGTCAGCGCCTGCAGACTGTTCAGGCAGATCAGGGATTAGCATTTGAGTTGTGGAAGTTTTGGAGAAATAGACTTGTTCATCTTCTCTTCCCAGTGAGTTTCCTCTCTGAACTTTTTGAAGTGCGAATTACTTATAAATATCTCTCTCTCTCTCTCTCTCTCTCTCTCTCTCTCTCTCTCTCTCTCTCTAGACTTACAAATCTCTCCTTCCTAATGAATGTCTTACCTGACTTATTAAAGAACCAAATACTGCTTATAAATCTCTCTCTCTCTCTCTCTCTCTCTCTCTCTCTAAGGTCTGTAAGGTAAGGTCTCTCTCTCTCTCTCTCTCTCTCTCTCTCTCTCTCTCTCTCTCTAGACTTACTAATCTCTCCTTCCCAATGAGTGTCTTCCCTGACTTACTAAAGAACAAAATACTGCTTATAAATCTCTCTCTCTCTCTCTCTCTCTCTCTCTCTCTCTCTCTCTCTCTCTCTCTCTCTCTCTCTCTCTGGACTTACCAATCTCTTCTTCCTGATGAGGGTCTTCATCGCTCCTTCCGGTGCTCCTTCGTCCAAATCATCACCAAGAGGTTTCTCAATCAAATCTCGGTTTCCTGCAAGTGATTTTTTCGAAAGACTCTGTGCAGGAAAAAAAAAAAGAAGACAGAAATTCAGGAACACATTTCTATGTTGCATTGTCAAGATTATGATAAATATACCTCAAATACTGAAGACAGCTGTTCCCATTTGGTAGAGATAGGACAAATGGTTCTTAATACGAAGATGTTTTGTCAAGATTATGAAGTAAATATTTGAATAACATAAGACAGCTGTTTTTCATTTAGGATATATAAGACAACCAATTTTCAATACGAAGGTATCGAAATTTTATATTATTACGACTGATTTAATTTTTTGAAAAACAGAAGATAACTGGTTGTCATGAGAAACATTATTAAATACAGAATTACTTCATTATGATTTAATATTTGAGAAAGGAAGATAAGAGGTTATTATGAGGAGGATAATTTATTACTGAATTTTCAAAATTATGATTCCATACTTGAAAAATCCGAGTACACGGATAACTTTTGGAAGGAATCTAAGTTATGCAATTACATGATTAGAATTAGTATTTAAATCACGGAAAAAGAAGAAGAAAGAAAAAGGCAGTGAGTCACTTATACATGAAGACACCAGTGTAAGTGTGAAAAACACAAATCAAAATGGCGATGAATTTAAAAAGAAATTTAACGAAAGTCAATCAACTAGGAAAGTTGCGTCCAATAAGACATCGAAAGTCAACAAACCAAAAAACTGGCGATAAAAAACTCTTCAAATGGAAAGGTCACAAAAAGAAGACAATAAAATATCTTTTACAAGAAAATGGTAACAAAGGACTCCAGAGCAAGACGAATCTAAAAAAAAAAAAAGTCAGCTACTCAATAAAAGGGCAAAAAAAATCTGCAGAAAAATAAATGGGGAACAAATGTCAAAGAAAAAGGAAAAACGGCAACAAAAACGTAAAGAAAAATCTGTGAAACCAGAAATTGACAATGGAACGGGATGTGTCAAATTTAGGCCAAACGCTGTGACCCGTGAGGTCACTCAGCGATGAAAAGGACATTGAGAATAGCGAGGTTTGAAAGGCGCAACGGGAAGAAAGCCTCTCAGTTGCACGGTGGAACAACCGTTTGGAGAGGGTGCAAAGTAAGATGTAAGAAGGAGAATATGAACGGAGGTGCATTCAAATGAACGAGAGGGGGTTGCAAGACAAAAGACCTTACCCCCTTCTTCAGAAGTTCGTCCATGGAATCTGTCGTGTGGACCATTATGGTCAGCTTCAGCACATCCTCGTTCGATGGGTCTCGTGGACCTCCAGTCACAGAAGGAAGGCAAGTCAGGTTTTAGTCAAGCAATAAAATCATTTATATAATACTAATTACTAAGAAATTCACAATCATTTTTATGTATATATAATACTAATTACTAAGAAATTCACAATACCGGGAAAAACAATATGCGTAATAAAAATCAACAATAATCATATAGTTTACTATGTTATTGAGGGGTTTTATTACGCAGATAGTTGTTCATGATATTGCGAATTATTATTATTATTATTATTTTATTATTATTATTATTATTATTATTATTATTATTATTATTATTATATTACACAATAATAATAATAATAACAATAATAGTAATAATGCTGATTGCAGTTTCAGGAGTACTAGCTAGTTGTAGGTCTCAGTTGAGGGGGGTGTAATTATTCTTTGGGGGGCAGAACCCCCTGTTAGAAAAGGATGCTCAAGTTATGTTGGGCTAAGTTAGGACAAACTATAAAACGTACGATCAGTTCTGAAACAGCGTATCAGTTTTTCTTGTCCTTCACGTGAATCTAACACTATTAAAAAAAACACAAGTTGGAGAATAAATATATCACAAACTCATACTATTTCGAAGCCTCTGAATACATTTGTTCTCTCTCTCTCTCTCTCTCTCTCTCTCTCTCTCTCTCTCTCTCTCTCATCATCTCTCTTTTTTTTTTTTTGTAGCGCACTCACTCGATGC
>NC_087221.1:50141771-50226771 GCF_015104395.2 Macrobrachium nipponense
GAGCATTGCAAATGATAAAGAACTCAGACTATGACATGCCAAATGAGTTAGATCAATACGAAAAGCGTAAGTTTAGTTTTTGCCGCGCCCGGAGAACTCGATTATGACAATTCCGCATTCATCTGTCACTGGGTACAGCTCGTTATATTCAGTTGTAGTTGCGGTGTGAACTTTGACCTTCTCAGAGGTTTTCGAAGCGCAAGCGCTTCCATGACACGCTATTCGTCGCGCTTCCAATCTTGATGGGGGATCTTGGAATGGGAATGTGCTTGGAATGGGAATGTGGGACTAGAAGGCAAGTCAGACGCTTGGACCTATATATGAGGTCATATCAATCAGCGCCGGAAGGGAAATTTTGAGATTACTGAACTTGACCCCTTTATTGAGTATTTAAACCGACTTACAATCGAAGAAAGTAAAAGTTAAATATTTTTGCAGAGAATTCAACGTGGCTCGTTTACAAAACAGAGCAATAAGGAGATTTCATTAGAGTATTGTTAGCATTTAGTTCAGCTTTTATTTCTGAAGAATAGAAACCATAGTATATAGTTTTAGAATATTTAACTCAACTTTTGATTGTCTTAGAATAAAATGAAATATAGAATTTAGTCCAAAGGGCTAGCGCTGGGACCAGTGAGGTCATTCGGCGCTGAAAGGGACACTGAGAGTAAAGAGGGTTTGGAAGGTGAAACAGGAGGAAAACCTCAAAGCAGTTGCATCAACTGTTCCACAGTCCAACGGTGTGAGGAATGAAGGACCTCTGGAACTGAGCAGTTCGACAGCGAGGCTGAACATTTACTGCACGCTGGTGCTTCTGTTCAGCGAATCTGGTCGGTCTCGGCAGATAAAAGGGATAATGTGAAAGACCTCTGTTGAAATACTGCTCGTTTGTATGGTGTTTTACCTCTGTTGAAAGATTGTTCGTTTGTATGGTGTTTTACCTCTGTTGAAATATTGTTCGTTTGTATGATGTTTTACCTCTGTTGAAATATTGTTCGTTTGTATGATGTTTTACCTCTGTTGAAATATTGTTCGTTTGTATGGTGTTTTACCTCTGTTGAAATATTGTTCGTTTGTATGGTGTTTTACCTCTGTTGAAATATTGTTTCGTTTTTTGTATATGTTTTACCTCTGTAAATATTGTTCGTTTCGTTGTATTGATTTTGTTTTACCTCTAGTTTGAAAGTTGTTCGTTGTATGGTGTTTTTAGACCAACTTTCTGTTGAAATATTGTTCGTTTTGTATGGGTGTTTTACCTCTGTTTTGAAATATTGTTTTCCGTTTGTATGGTGTTTTATACCTCTGTTTGAAATAAATTGTTTCGGTTTGTAATGGTGTTTTACCTCTGTTGAAATATTGTTCGTTTGTATGGTGTTTTACCTCTGTTGAAATATTGTTCGTTTGTATGATGTTTTACCTCTGTTGAAATATTGTTGCGTTTACCATTGATGTTTTACCTTCTTTGTTGGAAATAAAATTGTTTTCGTTTGTAGGTTGGTTTTACACCTCTGTTGAAATATTGTTCGTTTGTATGATGTTTTTACGTTGCATGGAACCAGTGGGGATTCAGCAACGGGACCAACGGTTTTACGTGTCTTCCGAACCACGTCGAGAGTAATGAACTTCTATCACCAGAAATACACATCTCTCACCCCTCGGTGGAATGCCCGAGGTGGCAGGCCAAGTTCCATACCGATCAAGCCACTGAGGCGCTCCTCTGTTGAAATACAACTTAATTTATGAAATACTGACAAACCAGTCATGATTATCAGGAAACAAAAACCTATACCACAACGAACCACTCTATCTAAAAAGAGATCAATCTCTGGCAGAAGCAGACATCCACACCGGAGAACGGTATTCTAGTAAAGGGAGTACAAATGGACAAATGACCTCAAAAAGGTTGCATTGATTTTATCACTGTTAATAATATATATATATATATATATATATATATATATATATATATATATATATATATATATATATATATATATATATATATAATATATGGGGAGAACCTTGTGCCGATACTTGACTTCGTGTGTTTTGCTGAAACTTTCATTAGATGTTCCTCAAAAGTTAGAAGTGAGTCAAAAGTTACACCTGGAATAGTTAAAGCTTCACACCCATCGAGGAAAGTCCATCCACCTGAAGGGGGCGGGATGGGGGAGGGGTGGGAAATCTGTAGGAGATGTGCTAACCAAGTGTTTTCGTCTGACTGAAGTACAGCCTCATACCCCACCGACTGCATAGAGGAAAAATGTTGGAAGACAGTACGAGAGAATTTAATATGCAGTAGTAAACTAGCGACTAACAAATATTGTTGATAGTTATGAATCTCAAAGTGGACTAGAATATCTAAAGTAAAATTATATATATGATTAATGAAATAATAAGTATTCATCATAAGTATTTTTTTTTATTTTACTGAACACTTTATTTAAGGGAAAGAAGATCTATTCAAGATACAATATATAATTTTTTATATTCTTCTAAAAGTATATATATATATATATATATATATATATATATATATATATATATATATTTAGTGAAATTATAAGTTTTCATCAAATGTATTTCTTTTTTGATTTACTGAACACTTTCTTTAGGAAAGTAGATCTATTCACGATACAATATATAATTCTTCTAGTATATATATTATATATATATATATATTTATAAATTTTAAATATATCTATATAGAATAGTATTATATATATCTATATATATATATTATTTAGTGAAATTATAAGTTTCCATCAAATGTAATTTGTTTTTCATTTTACTGAACACTTTCTTTTAGGGAAAGTAGATATATTTAATGTACAATATATATTTTTTTTCTTCAGTTTAATTTTAAAATAAGCATCCAATGTTTTCATTTTGTGTTAATCTACCTACTAGTCTTTGTGACATTTTGTCCAGTTTTCTTTCAAGTGTATCGGTATTTTGACCGTCAACATTTTACATGTCGACACTGTTTTTCGACATTCTGTCCAACAACAGGTGGCCTAACAACCCTTATTACTACTACTACTACTACTACTACTACTACTACTACTACTACTGCTGCTGCTGCTACTACTACTACTACTGTCCAGTAATCCAATTAGACCAGCCAGTTAAATTCCACAATCCCTTCGACATCGACCAAAGAATTGTTTAAACGACTTGAAAACTGAACCAAAATAAAGTTAAAGAAGTTGGCCAGCCATGCAGAAAGAGGCCTGAAGGAACAGAAGGAGAGCAAAAATGCAGTCAAGCAAAGCAGCAGAGGGGACCGAAGAGTAGAATGCAATTTAGGCCGAAGGCCAAGCGCTGGGATGTATGAGGTCATTTGGCGCTGAAATGGAGAATTGAGAGATAAAAGGTTTAAAAGGTGTAACAGGAGGAAAGCTTCGTAGCTGAGCCATGAAACAGCTGTTAGAAGAGGGTGGGAAGTAAGATGGAAGAAAGAATATGAATGGAGGTACGTTAAAAGAAATGAAAGGGGTTGCAGCTAGGGGGACGATGGGGCGCTGCAAAGAACCTTAAGTAATACCTACAGTGCTCCGTGCATGAGGGGCTGAATACTATAGGTCGTCTTGCAACTGGAACTTCCAAAGTTTAAGCGAAGATGCACTGCTTTATTACCTTAATATTAATTTGCTGGCATTTTAATAATTTACTAACATTTCTATCTATTTATTAATTTGTCAATTTATTTTTATAATAAATTAGATCTCTACTATCTGTATTTCTTTTTACCTCCTCTTACTTCTCCCTAATGAAAACGTCACATTCTTTGGAAGCTTGAATTTCAAGACAGTGGCCCCTTGGGTGGGCTCGTTCCATAAGAATAAGGTTCATCTGTAATCATATAGAAGTTAGCTTTTCTAAGCTGCTGAACTGCAGCTTACAGTACACCTTCCACACCTTCCTTTTGTACTTAATCGACGTAGCATATACCTAACTATGCTTCTAAGTTAAGAGTGCAGACGTCATGGTGGACAAAAGATTAAGATACATTCCTTCGATTCGAAGGTTTGCTCCATTTGTCTACAGATACGAAAACAATAGTTGTAGACAGTACAGGAATGCATTTTTTTTTTTGTATCTGTACGCACAGTCTGTATATTCGTGTAAATAAAGTATACGTATTTTCACATATGTAAATTGAACTTGAATGGAACGTGCCTTAGTAAGCTGGTGTTCGATTTAGTAAAAAATCAGAAATGTAAAACTCAATACAACAGACATGCGTGATCAGAATGTCCTCGCACGAACACCAGCTTACTAAGGCACGTTCCATTTTAGTTCAATTTACATATGTGAAAAGACGTATACTTTATTTACACGAATATACAGACTGTGCGTACAGTTACAAAAAGAAAATGCATTCCTGTACCTGCATATAGTGAATCGCAAAATCGCGTGTTTTTATACTATATATATATATATATATATATATATATATATATATATATATATATATATATATATATATAGTATAAAAAACACGCGATTTGCGATTCACTTTAGCGGGTTATATATTGTACAGGAATGCATTTTCTTTTTGTAACTGTGGCGCACAGTCTGTATATTCGTGTGAATAAAGTATACGTATTTTCAAATATGCAAATTGAACTAAAATGGAACGTGCCTTAGTAAGCTGGTGTTCGTACGAGTACGTGTATATATATATATATATATATATATATATATATATATATATATATATATATATATATATCAGGTACAAAAGAACCATTAAAATACTCTGGTTTAAAGCTAAAGGATCATATCCACCGAAATATAATCCTGAGCTGTAAACCAGAGAGTTTTAATGTGTCTTTTGTACTTGTGACGTATCCTATTTTAACAGAAGATTTTATTTACAGACATATACACACACACACACACACACACACACACACACACATATATATCTATATATATATATATATATATATATATATATATAGTATGTGTCTGACCGAAAAAATAACAAAAAATAACAATTCATAAGAAAAGTAGCAAAAATTTTAGGGGAAACTATATTATAGATAATAAACATAATTCTGCATTTTCTTACCCGCTATGCCGCACAGTACGAGGACAACCAGGACCGAGACATTGGCTGTCCCAGCCAACTTTGGACGGGTCATCATTCCTTTAAAATTTCGTCACTCCGTGGTCCTTGTGTTCCCGGGATGTTGCCGTCATTCACCTGTTGGACCCACCAGTTAAAAGAATAAACAAAAACTAGCTTTACTAAAGTCTGTCAGTCAGCGTCTTTACTGCCGTTTCACTAGGTCCGCCCACCTGACCGTTATTTTGCGCAGCTTTGATTTTTCGAAACGGTTTTTACCGGAGTCAAAGTATCTGGTTTTTAGCACCGAGTCGCCGGGTAGACGACGCCAGCTTTTCCAGCTCCAGTCTTCGAAAACATGGGGACAGCAGCAGCAGCGTCCTCTTCTTCAAACCTGCACAAAATAGGTCAAGGGTGGACAAGGGGGGGAGGGAGGGATCTCGAAACGACAGGAAAGAAGCACCTTACACTCCTCAGCAGATCTGGTGGCAGACTGACACTACAGTGAGACGGGATAGGTCGATAAGCACCTTCCTGGGGTCCCTGTACACAGTGGGTCACCTGCAATGGCACCTGTGTGTGTTGTGGTCCTCGCGTTGCCTGGCGACTTGTTGGCTGCACGTTGCAGCTTATATTGAGTATATACAGCTACGTATATACTCTATATACGTAAGAAGTGATCAATCACAGTTATTCTATAAATAAAATCATTGTATACCCCTCCCTTTAACTGTTGCTAGTAAGAGAACACAGTACTATTATAATCTCTGTTCTAAGACTCAGTACAGGTGCCAACATAACTTTGTGTAATACAGAATCTGAAGAACAATAAACAAGACGTGATATCGATTACTTCGGCTTCGGAGGTTTTTTGTATACCGAGTAACAAACGATTTATATATAGAACTTCTTCCCAAGTATAATGTATATAGGCAATAAGAAAGAGTACAAAAATGCAATACGGGATATTTTATCGTTGTCTTTAACTTCTTGCGACGCACAGGTCCTCTGCGGAACTGTCATGCTATTTTAGCTGTTGTTGCCTCGCTTGCTTGCGCCATTGTTGTATTGCAAGCGAATTCCTATTGTATGTAAATTCCTTACTACAATCCTGCGCTTATATTCGTGATTTGCAGCCCAGTGTACTCCATTATTGTATCTCTGTTCATATTTTCTTTCTTCCATCTAACTTTCCACCCTCTCCGGACAATGGCTTCATAGTGTAACTGCTTTGAGGTTTTCCTCCTGTTACGCTTCTCAAACACTCTTACTGTCCATTTCCCTTTCAGCGCTGAATGACCACCTAGGTCCCAGTGCTTGGCCGCAGCCCTAAATTCCACACGCTACTCTATTCTATTCTTGAAGGAAAAGTCCGCTTAGACGCCAGCGCCATACATGTCTTTCTTATGGTTTTACTTCCACAAATCTCTACTTATATAACCCCTTATTTGGATAATTCATTATCTGTCAGTGACCTTATACTATGTTCCAGATTTTGCTTAAAGTTTCAAATGAAGGACATTGTAATCTTGGAGTTACCAGAACTATGGTCACGCGACTATCGATAACGCTACGACTTTCTCGTCCTTTCAGCTTGATAGCTTTAAGAAGTGACATTGTGCATTGTGGTTAGTTAAGACTTCGTTTTAAAGCTATTCAGGGCAGCCGGAGCTGCTGTTGCTCCCATAGTAAGTTCCTTTCCATCCTGATCATGAAAACGTTGGTACAAAAATGTCCATGACATTGGTAATATTGTTCACTATTGTCTCAGGCACACGAAAGGTATTCAGACATGTCCTACTAATTCCTGCTGTAGAAAGGTTCCTCTCTCTCTCTCTCTCTCTCTCTCTCTCTCTCTCTCTCTCTCTCTCTCTCTATCTATATATATATATATATATATATATATATATATTATATATATATATATATGTATATATATATATATATATATATATATATGTGTATATATATATATATAAATATATATATAGATATATATATATGCATACACACACACATACACACACACACACACACACACATATATATATATATATATATATATATATATATAGAGAGAGAGAGAGAGAGAGAGAGAGAGAGAGAGAGAGAGAGAGCTTTGACTGCATTAGCTTTCCTTTGTTCTTTACCATTGCTACTTGTGCAATTCAAAGAATACTCCGCTGGGACAGGCAGGAAACGCAGCGCTCTTCTGTACCACAGGCCTGATGCAGATAATTGTCAGGGGTGGGGTGGGGTGGGGGGTGCACCATTATGGAAATAAATAGAAGCATGAAAGATTAACAAAGGTCAGGGAAAGCAGAAGCATTTGGGATAACCCCGAAGCATCGTAGACGTTAGAGGGGAAGAAAGTTCCAGAGCGTTATACTTTGAAGACGACTACTACATTCCCTCAGAGACTGCTCTCTCTCTCTCTCTCTCTCTCTCTCTCTCTCTCTCTCTCTCTCTCTCTCTCTCTCTCTCTCTTTTCACTTCCCCCACAAAAAAAAAAAATTAAACGCTGGGACCACGATTATCAAATTAACAGTTTATTCATCCGATGAATTTGATTACACTGCCAATTCCACATCCACAGTTTGATCTTCCACGCCAAAACACCGATTTAACAAAAAGGTTTTAAGTTTCTTTTTGAAAGACTTCGACTCCTCAATCTCCCTCGGCTCAAGAAGAAGCTTGTATAATTTAGGTCCTATAGGAGCTGCATATTTAAACATTCTAGAGCCACAGACAGAGGAAAAACGCGGCTCTACCAACTTGAAACCACCTGTAACTATACAGTCTTGTATCAGGTCGATTTATTAGTCGTAGAAGTGAGTATAAGTTCTATACGTTGTCCTTTCCAATTTCATCTCTCGGGTCATTCAGCCAATCGATTTAATGATTATCTTCCCCCACAGGATGATTAGTATGGTCTGTGTTACTGAGTCTAACTTTCGGGATACAGATATGATATTTGTCCCCAACTCTTTCATTTGACTCAAGTTGTGGTACTTCTTTCCGCAAACTTTTTCTTCTTCATTTCTCTCCCCTTATCCTGTAATGCCTTTCGTACTTCTGCGCTGTTTTAATTAACCCTGTTTTAATGTTTCTTTATCTTAATTCACCTCGGCCATACTATTTTAATTTGTTTAGTGATTATCTCCCATTTGTTTTCGCTGTAGTTACTATTTAACGTGCGTTCTTTTTTTTCCCAAGCACGAGATTGCTTGTATTTGCAGTCATTGTCAGAAATTGCGAAGGAGGTGCGGTGATATTAGTAGGATAAATTTCTCAAAGCGTTAATTTGTTATTATTATTATTATTATTATTATTATTATTATTATTATTATTATTATTATTATTATTATTATTATTATTATAACCTCTAAAGAAAGGAGTAAAAATTTCTCAAAGCGTTGCCTAGTTGTTGTTATTATTATTATTATTATTTTTTTTTTTTTTGCTCTATCACAGTCCTCCAATTCGACTGGGTGGTATTTATAGTGTGGGGTTCCGGGTTGCATCCTGCCTCCTTAGGAGTCCATCACTTTTCTTACTATGTGCGCCGTTTCTAGGATCACACTCTTCTGCATGAGTCCTGGAACTACTTCAGCCTCTAGGTTTTCTAGATTCCTTTTCGGGGATCTTTGGATCGTGCCTAGTGCTCCTATGATTATGGGTACGATTTCCACTGGCATATCCCATATCCTTCTTATTTCTATTTTCAGATACTTATCCATCCCTCTCTTTCTCTTCAACTCTGGTGTCCCATGGTATTGCGACATCAATGAGTGATACTTTCTTCTTGACTTTGTCAATCAACGTCACGTCTGGTCTATTTGCAACGTATCACCCTATCCGTTCTGATACATAGTCCCAGAGGATCTTTGCCTGATCGTTTTCTATCACTCCCTCAGGTTGGTGTTCGTACCACTTATTACTGCAAGGTAGCTGATGTTTCTTGCACAGGCTCCAGTGGAGGGCTTTTGCCACTGAATCATGCCTCTTTTTGTACTGGTTCTGTGCAAGTGCCGGGCATTCGCTTGCTATGTGGTTTATGGTTTCATTTTTCGTATTGCACTTCCTACATATGGGAGAGATGTTATTTCCGTCTATCGTTCTTTGAACATATCTGGTTCTTAGAGCCTGATCTTGTGCCGCTGTTATCATTCCTTCAGTTTCCTTCTTGAGCTCTCCCCTCTGTAGCCATTGCCATGTGTCATCGCTGGCTAGTTCTTTAGTCTGTCTCATGTATTGTCCGTGCTTTGGTTTGTTGTGCCAGTCCTCTGTTCTATCTGTCATTCTCCCGTCTCTGTATATTTCTGGGTCTTCGTCTACTTTTATTAGTCCTTCTTCCCATGCACTCTTTAGCCACTCGTCTTCACTGGTTTTCAGATATTGCCCCAGTCCTCTATACTTAGTAGTCCTCTCCCTCCTTCCTTTCGTGTTATGTATAGTCTGTCCGTATTTGCTCTTGGGTGTAGTGCTTTGTGTATTGTCATATGTTTCCTGGTTTTCTGAGCTATGCTGCGGAGTTCTGCCTTCGTCCATTCCACTATTCCTGCGCTGTATCTGATTACTGGCACTGCCCATGTGTTTATGGCTTTTATCATATTTCCGGCGTTGAGTTTTGACTTGAGTATCGCCTTGAGTCTCTGCATATATTCTTTCCTGATCGTGTCCTTCATCTCTTGGTGTTTTATATCCCCTCCTTCCATTATTCCCAGGTATTTGTATCCTGTCTCATCTATGTGTTTGATGTTGCTCCCATCTGGTAGCTTTATCCCTTCAGTTCTCGTTACTTTGCCTTTTTGTATGTTGACTAAGGCGCATTTCTCTATTCCAAATTCCATCCTGATGTCCCCAGATACAATCCTTACAGTCTGGATTAGGGTATCTATTTCCTTGATGCTCTTACCATACAGCTTGATGTTGTCCATGAACATCAGATGGTTGATTCTGTTGCCTCTTTTTCTTGAGTTGGTACCCGGCATCCATCTTCTGTAGTACTTTTGTCATGGGAATCATGGCTACTACGAAGAGTAGTGGGGACAATGAGTCGCCCTGGAAGATCCCTCTCCTGATATTAACCTCTGCTAGTCTTATTCCAGAGCTTGTAAGTATTGTATTCCAGTTGCGCATTGTATTTTTGAGGAAGCTGATGGTGTTTTCCTCTGCCCATATATTTTCAGGCATTCTATTAGCCATGTGTGTGGTATCATGTCGAAGGCTTTCTTATAGTCTATCCATGCCATGCTTAAGTTGGTTTTCCTTCTCCTACTGTTCTTCATTACCATTTTGTCTATCAGGAGCTGGTCTTTTGTGCCCCTACACTTCCTTCTGCAGCCTTTCTGTTGGTGGGGGATGGTGTTTGTCTCCTCTAGGTAATTGTATAGCCTTTCACTGATGATACCTGTTAGTAACTTCCACATTATTGGTAGGCAGGTGATAGGCCTGTAGTTACTGGCTATATTTCCCTTACTCTTGTCTTTTTGTACTAAGGATGTCTTCCTGTGGTCATCCATTTGGGTGCATGGTGATTTGAGATACAATGCTGGAGTTGTTCTGCTATTCGTGGGTGTAGGGCCTTGAAGTTTTTGAGCCAGTATCCATGGACTTCATCGGGACCTGGGGCTTTCCAGTTTGGCATTTTCTTTAGTTGGTGTCTGACTGTGTATGTCGTGATCTCTGTGAATCTTTGTTTTATTCTCCCTGTTTCTTCTTCCTTGACTTCCTGGAGCCATGTTGCATGTTTGTTGTGTGATACCGGATTGCTCCATATGTTTTCCCAGAGTCTCTTACTTGGTTCGGCTTCAGGAATTTCTTGGTGGTTGTCTTCCCCTCTTAGTTGGCTGTATAGTCTTTTCTGGTTGGTTCCGAATAGTTTGTTCTGTTGGTATCCCTTATTCCTGTTCATGTACCGATGGATCTTATGTGCTTTGGCCTTCAGCCTCTGTTTTACATCTTCTATTGTGTTGTTTAGTCCCCTCTCTTGTACTTTGTATTTCTCGTTGAGTTCCTCCCTCGTTTTATTATTTATTATTATTATTATTGTTATTATTATTATTATTATTATTATTATAACCTCTAAAGAAAGGAATTCAGAGAGAGAGAGAGAGAGAGAGAGAGAGAGAGAGAGAGAGAGAGAGAGAGAGAGAGAGAGAGAGAGAGAGAGAGAGAGAGATTAACCATTTGCACAGGAACCATTTCAATACTATTTACGACAGAAGAATTGAAGCTAAAGTATTTTATCACTCCAGAGGAGAAATGGGAGAGTAAGTGTTTATTTACTATACGCGTGCGTCCGTTTATTTGATCGACTGCGCGCCTGTACTACGTAGGGAAGTATACGCTTAAAAATTAAAAATGTAAAACCTTCACCTCTTCTACCTCCCGAGCCCAATACGGAGGAGGAATGGCGTGTGCAGGAGTTTAGATATACGTGTCCTTGCAGAGGGTAATTGAACACCAGGCAATGTTTTCGTAGCGTAGCGTAGCGACTACCAGCGAAGCGCTGCCGACGGCCTAATAACGAACCGAATGCCCACTCAACATAATTCGTGTTCCTAAACGAATTTTGAAACACCACCACTGACCCCAGTTCATATTGATCCTCTCTGGGTATGTGTTGACCACCACTGACCAGAGTTAATATTGATCCTCTCTGGGTATGTGTTGACCACCACTGACCAGAGTTAATATTGATCCTCTCTGGTTATGTGTTGACCACCACTGACCAGAGTTAATATTGATCCTCTCTGGGTATGTGTTGACCACCACTGACCAGAGTTAATATTGATCCTCTCTGGGTATGTGTTGCTAGTTATCTATCAATGGTTTTAGTCCCGTGGGTATGTTTTACCAGACCAATATATTTTGTTTTCCTAAAATATCAAGAGAGTTGTATAATAAAGCGGCATGACACTGTGAAGACCTAAATAATTCATATGCTATATTGTATATGCGTATGAGAGTTCAATCATAAATATAGGCAGTAAGAATTATGAGGGCATATATTCCTTATTATGGAAGGGAAGGGGTAATTATGATTTTGAATGAGACAGTGTGACAAATGCCAGGGCTGATAAAGGAAAGTATGGCAGATGACAGGGCTGATAAAGGAAACTATGACAGATGACAGGGCTGATAAAGGAAAGCATGACAGATGACAGGGCTGATAAAGGAAAGCATGACAGATGACGGGGTTGATGAAGAAAGAGTGAAAAGGACGTTTGATTCACGCGTTTGTTATCAAAGTTATTTGATATATTTGTCAGTAACGGAAAAACGTACAGGGACCCAGAAAAAAAACAGAATTGATAGAGAGACAATGTGGCGAGTGATCAGAATGTAAGGTATAGAAAATAAGTTGTTGAGAGCAATTATTTTATGACCGAAGCTAAGCCTAAGAATGTTAGAATATGTAGAAGGGAAATGGACTGCTGTGGTGTAAGGATCATGAAGAAAAACCTGCAGAAACTGGTATGAGCTTGTAAAAGTTAGCAAGAGGAAATTATGATAACAAATGTGAGAAAAAGTAGGGTTATAAAGATAAATTGAAAATAAGGAGATGAAGTAATGAATTTTAATATGGATTATAGAAAAGATATATGATGGACCAGAAAAGATATAAGATGGACCACAAAAGATATAGGATGGACCAGAAAAGATATAGGATGGACCAGAAAAGGTATAGGATGGACCAGAAAAAGTATGGAATGGACCAGAAAAGGTATAGGATGTACCACAAAAGATATAGGATGGACCAGAAAAGGTATAGGATGTACCACAAAAGATATAGGATGGACCAGAAAAGGTATAGGATGTACCACAAAAGATATAGGATGGACCAGAAAAGGTATAGGATAATACCTACCAGATATGGAGGAATATGGAGACAAAAGATATAGGATGACAGAATAGGATGACCATAAAAGATATAGGTGACCAAAAAATATAGGAGGACCAGGTATGGATGACCAGGAGTAGGATACCACAAAAGATATAGGTGGACCAGAAAATATAGGATGTACCAAAAAGATATAGGATGGACCAAAGATATAGGATGTACACAAAAGATATAGGATGGACTATAAGGAAAAAAGGATTATACCACAAAAGATAGAGGATGGACCGAGATATAGGATGTACACAAAAGATATCGAGGACCAAAGAGATGACCACAAAAGATAAGGGTACACAGGATATAGGAGACCACAAAAGTATAGGATGAACAGGATAGAATGTACCACAAAAATAGGATGGACCAGAAAAGATAAATGTACCCACAGAATAAGGATGGACCAACAAGATATAGATACCAAAAAGATATAGGATGGACAGAAAGATATAGGATGTACCACAGATATAGGAGGACCAGAAAAATAGGATGTCACAAAAGATTAGGATGGACCGAGAAAAGATATAGGACCAGATACAACAAAAGATATGGGATGGACCAAAAAGATATAGGATGGACCGATATAGGAGTACACACCAAAAGATATAGGATGGACCAGAAAAGATATAGGATGTACCACAAAAGATATAGGATGGACCAGAAAAGATATAGGATGTACCACAAAAGATATAGGATGGACCAGAAAGATATAGGATTGCTACCACAAAAGATATAGGATGGACCCTGAGTTCCGGAAAAGTACACCAAAAGATATAGGATGTACACAAAAGATATAGGAGGACCAGAAAAGGTATAGGATGTTACACAAAAGATATAGGATGGGTACCAGAAAAGATATAGGATGCTTTTACCACCAAACCAAAAGAAAACAGGATGGACCAGAAAAGATATAGGATGTACCACAAAAGATATAGGATGGACCAGAAAAGGATATAGGATGTACCACAAAAGATATAGGATGGACCAGAAAAGATATAGGATGTACCACAAAAGATATAGGATGGACCAGAAAAGATATAGGATGTACCACAAAAAAGATAGGAATTGGACCAGGGAAAAGGTATAGGATGACCACAAAAGAATATAGGATGGACCTGGAAAAAGGCTAGCCGGATGTACACAAAAAAGAATATAGGATGGACCAGACAAGGTATAGGATGTACCATAAAAGATATATGATGACCAGAGGATATAGGATGTACCACAAAATATTCGGATGGACCAGAAAAGATATAGGATGTACCACACAAGATATAGGATGGACCACGAAAGATATAGGATGGACCACAAAAGATATAGGATGGACCTGAAAAGATATAGGATGTACCACAAAAGATATAGGGTGTACCACAAAAGGTATAGGATGTACCACAAAAGATATAGGATTGACCAGAAAAGGTATAGGATGTACCACAAAAGATATAGGATGGACCAGAAAAGGTATAGGATGTACCACAAAAGATATAGGATGGACCAGAAAAGATATAGGATGTACCACAAAAGATATAGGATGGACCAGGAAAGATATAGGATGTACCACAAAAGATATCAGGATGGACCTGAAAAGGATAGGAAAAATATACCTCAAAAGATATAGGATGGACCAGAAACAAGGTTATAGGATATACCTCAAAAGATATAGGAGGACCAGAAAAGGTATAGGATGTACCACAAAAGATATAGGATGTACCAGAAAAGATATAGGATGTACCACAAAAGATACAGGATGGACCAGGAAAGATATAGGATGTACCACAAAAGATATAGGATGGACCAGAAAAGGTATAGGATGTACCACAAAAGATATAGGATGGACCAGAAAAGGTATAGGATGTACCACAAAAGATACGGATGACCGAAAAGATATAGGATGTACACAAAAGATATAGGATGGCCCAGGAAATATATAGGATGTACCACAAAAGATATAGGATGGACCAGGTAGGAGTACCACAAAAGATATGGGGGACCAGAAAGGTATAGGATACCACAAAAGATATAGGATGGACCAGGAAAGGTATAGGATGTACCACATAGGATATAGGATGGACCAGATATAGGATGTACCACAAAAGATATAGGATGGACCAGAAAAGATATAGGATGTACCACAAAAGATATAGGATGGACCAGAAAAGGTATAGGATGTACCACAAAAGATATAGGATGGACCAGAAAAGGTATAGGATGTACCCCAAAAGATATAGGATGGACCAGAAAAGATATAGGATGTACCACCAGATATAGGATGGACCAGACCGAGGTATAGGAATGTACCAGGATTATATGGACGAAAAAGGTATAGGATGTCCACAAAAGATATAGGATGGACCAGAAAAAGATAGGATGTACACAAAAGGATATAGGATGGACCCAGAAAAGATATAGGATGGACCAGAAAACAGGATATAGTATGGACTACAAAAAAGATATAGGAATGGACCAGAAAAGATGAATCTGGGTACAAAAGAGATAGGATGGACCTGAAAAGGATATGGATGTACCACAAAAGATATAGGATGACAGAACAGATATATGGATGCCAGAAAAACGGTATGAGGATGTACCACCAAAGATTATAGGATGTACTAAAAAGATATATGATGGACCAGAAAAGATATAACGGATGTCCCCAAAAGATATAGGCTGGACCAGAAAAATGGTATAGGATGTGATGGACCAGAAAAGACCAGGATGTACACAAAAGATAGGATGACTACAAAAAGATGGATGGACCAGAAAAGTATAGGATGTACCCAAAAAGATCCTAGGATGGGACCGAGGGTATAGGAGCACACCAAAAAGATATGAATGGCACCGAAAAAGGTATAGGATGTCCACCAAAGATATAGGATGCCAAAAAGTATAGGAACCGATATAGGATGGACCAGAAAAGGTATAGGAAAGGAAAGGACATTAAGATTCATGAAGTGGGGAAAAAAAAAAAAAGTTAACTGTGCAGTGTCATAGGTTGGCATGATGAGCTACTAATAAGCCTCCTATCCAGATAGGCGGCCAATGTTGTGGAAGTTTTAGCATATGGAGTTCATCCACAATTCAACAATTAAGGCATGACTGTCATTCAGCGCTAAGTTGACTCTTCTCTTTACTCTGGAACCACCCCTGATTTCGCAATGTGTATTAAGATCGCCCTGGGGTTGGTTCAATAATCAACTACAGGTAAGGTAATCCTTCCTAAGGTCAACCTCTCTGGCCCAGGGTCCATTTAACATTCGTAACATTTAAACTAATTTTATTCTATTTATTATATGATTTATTATATAAAATTACAGTCGTTAGTACATCAAGTAACTTGATTATTGCATTTCCTGCAGCAAAGACAATGTTTTTGAATGAAAGCAAGGATGACAGAAAAAATAAAACAGCAGAGAGATTGTCGCAACCGAAAAAGTAAACAGTACGATTTGGGAAACGATTGCGTCATTCCGATCAGAAATATAAAATGAAAATGACAACCATTTCTGCAATTGGTCTGATAAACATAACTACTACCCGTTAGTATTATTAGAGTAAAAATCATCCCTCAACTAAAAAAAACTAACTGACTGTTGAGATATATATTTCCACTAACCTAAGCCCGAATCCACTTTAGCGCTCCACTAAAAGACAATGCATTGGCTAACTTTCTAAATTTAAAACACTTTCATGTAGCACTGAATGACAGGAGCCGTTGCAAACCTTACACCCCCTACTACTATTCCTACTATGTTTAGTCGGTGTCTGCAATATCAGGGTCGAAAATGGCAGGCCTTATCTCGCACAGTTTTCACCGATTCCGACTATTGAATCCAACGAAACTAAATTATGCATTATCAGCATTTTTTCACAAGACGCCCTACGTTAATGGTAGGTTCCACCAAATCTTCTTGGGAAAGTGACTGTGACGAAATATGGTTTAGGTATACCTAGTATACCAGGCTGATGAGGTTTAAGGTCATTGCAATGCCAGCACCGGAATTGTAAATTTGAGAACGTACATTAATTATTCTAAGACTCAAGAGAATGTGTTTTTACTTAATCTAAGTAGCTTTGATTGATAACAGGAGGTAACGGGAAGCTAGGATCGTCTACCGTCACACCGTGGCTAGTGCCAGTCTACCGACAGTAGACGAACCACTTACGTATACTGCTGGGTACGAGCTAACCAACTCCGCCTGTGGTTTTGATTAAAAATCACGAATTCCATTCATGACCTTGATCAATAAAAAGGCTAGAGTAACTGAGAGATAATGGATAGACTTTGGTCAAGACCCCTTAAAAATTTGACAAGCTGCTAAAAGGCTATGGAAACTTTGTTCTGATACTTTGATATTTCTCTTACTTGGTAGGCACTATGTCATTGACATTCATTTCCATCGTAAGTGGTTAGTTTACAGTCGTCTTCATAAATGCCTTGTTTATATTCACCTCCTTTGTAATGATTTATTAATTCATAGGCTATTCCATCCCTCACATCTAATACCTACCTAGTATATTTTGGTGGATCTCGATAGAAAACCAGGGTTTTCAGGTGGAGATGAACACAAAAGAGTGAATGAAATTTTAACAAATAGAGACGCATCCTAATAGGTAGGGTGAGGTCATTTTGATACAATAAAAAGTTGTTTCATTACATTAAAAGTCTGCAATGGTCTTAATTCAGTCTTAATCCAAAATGTGATTATCAAATTGACGCTACAGATATATGAAAACAACTGGATGCCTTCCACACCTAACCTAACCTAGGATGTCAGATTCTACTTGGTTAATTGATTTGGCTTCCCCCTGGAACAAGTAGAGCATGAATAACTTTATTGCACACATAAGGAAAACAATTATTAATGATGAATCCATTTATGGAAAACTATATTTGTAACCAGCTGTATAACACACTACAATAAGGTAGCTTAAAATACCAGAGAATTCAATTTCCCTAGCTGGGTAACAACTGCTGAAACATACAAGAGTATGAGCTTCTGAATCATCTTATCTTCTTTATTTTCTTACCAAGAAGCTGCAAAAGGAACAGTCAGCATGGTCTTAATGGGTATTTTCTCCATGACTTACCAGAGATTAAAAACATGCAGATTCAAGGATCCTGAACTTGTATGAAAGTAACATCAACTAGAAAGCAAAACATGTGATTTTTTGAACAATTAAAACTTTTAGAGAAAGCATTTATATTTGGTCAATAGTAAATGTTGTAATTACATAAAATTGAAAAATAACCCATATTAATATGGTCTCTTGTTAACAAATAACTTATAATTTATACCAGTATCTCAGTAAGCAAGCATTTGCATCATATATTTAACAGAAGTTGTTGCAGTTTACTGAAATAGGAAAAAATCCTTTTCTTAGATTAATCTTTGTCTCAGACCGAGGCCAAAAGATAAAGTGAATGTGCACCGATTGGATAACAGGTCTTCCTCCTCTGCCATTGGTAACCAACTACCAATAAGCACCTTGTTTTAAGTTTAATGGCTGGTTCCAGCTTGCGCTGAAAGCTAAATCCCATTTGTAAAGACTGAAGGTTTGTATACTTGCAGGAATAAGTAATGTTTTCAATGTATGTTAGTATTTTATTTCCTTCTATCACTTGCTGTTGCATGGGTATTTGGAGTAAAGATACTTTGTATATTAAGTAATTTTAGTAACATTTTCCTCCTGAGGATTCTTGTTCATCTCATCTTCATGGGGCTTGATTGTATAAGTGTAATTAAGGGCTCTCATAAGTTTCATAAATTCTTTCAGTATCTAATTTCAATAACTGCAGTTGTCATACTATTAATACATACTACACTGTTGTTTCCCTTGCCAATTCACAGTAGCAGGCTACCTTTGCTTCTGTGTCAGTTTTATCATGCTTCCTCTTAAACTACAGTTCAGACTAGTATTTATATATTGGTTCATATTGAACAAATGATAATTTCACAATAAAACATTTTTCATACAAACCCAGTAGTCATAACTTATAGACCCGTCTCCCTTCCTTACCATTTGTGGCTGAGGTTGACATGAAGAGTAAAACCTTGTGGAAAGATGTCTATTAGGGTAGTTTTTATTTCATAATCTACTTGTGTATAGCATAGTGAAGGTATATAGCACAGTAAAACATACTAAGTGTAACTATTCACTGATAGAAAAGTTAACAAGATTGCATATTTTGCCCTCTCATGTATGGAAGTCTCAACTATGAAGTTGTGGTACCAAATATAATTTGTTGTGCTATAAATTCCTTGTGATTATTCCATTCACAGCTGAAGGACTACCTATTAGAATGCCGTCACTTTCACCTACTATGATGGAAGGAACTATTATCAAATGGCTCAAGAAAGAAGGTGATACTGTAAGCCCAGGAGATGTCCTTTGTGACATTCAAACAGATAAAGCTGTCGTTGCCATGGATACAGAGGAGGAGGGCATTTTAGCAAAGATTTTGGTACGTTTTGAAATAAGGTTCTAATGCTCCCTTTGCTTTCATAAGCTTTCCCTTGCATGCTGTAATTTTGAAGTGGGATTTTTGTAAACTTTACATCATTAAGAGAACCCAGCATTCAAATAAAAGTAGTAATTTGTGGTCTCCTTGGTAATTTTGTAAGTCTTTTATGTACTCTATAAGTACTCTTCACTAGAAGTAGGTTTAAGCAACTAAGTACAGGTGAGGAAGGAAAATTTCATATTATGTATTGTGTTAGTACATTAGCTATGTATTTTGAGCTTATTTATTAAAGCATTTTGATTTGTTTTCAATAAGCATTTCATTTAATTTGTTAAAGTATAAATTTTGAAACTGTTATATAAGGTAAACTATAAGTAAAAATTTGTAATGGTGACAGCCTTCAAAAATGTTAATGATAACTTGAGTAATTTGTACAGTGGTGATATATGCTTGCTGTAGTAATTTATTCAGCACCCAACAATGTGGGTTTTTATTGGATCATTGAGCTTGTTATTTTTATTTTGAAGACATATTGGTAGTATTAATTATTGGCATTCAAATTTACCATTGAGGTATTGTACTAATGTATGTGAACCAATTAAAAAAATTTATAAACTACACCATAATTACATAAATTAAGAAGTGGCAGTTAAGGAATACAACTCTTATCCAGTCTTTGTGTGATTACCAAAACTTGGATCAAGTTAAAGAAGCAAAGGAAAAGGCCATGGCTTTTGTTTACTGGTACATTGAATAGTGAGCAGAGATCCTTGAGAGTACTGGGTATTGTAGTAAAGAATAATTGTGGCAGCAACAATTACCATTTACAAGCAGACTTCAGATTGGTTTATTCAGTCACACTAGTCTGCTTTTAAGCTGCTAGTCACGAATCCATTTTTCTTGTACCTGCACTATAACTTCTGCTTGAAGAGGCAAGTCAGTTGCTTCCTTCTTGGTTGGACCTTATTTTGTGCATCCATATTCATCTATATGTTGACCTATTGGCTAATCTACAGAATTCTCCTTCTGTATTTGGCCACTCAGTCTACTGACCTGCATTGAAGAGACATGTATATGGTACATATATTAAAGGATTTCTATGTATACTATTCGCTTTATTAAAGTGCATACGAATATAAACACCCTCTAGAATGAACGAGGGACAGAAGTCTAAACTTCTTTTGGCTTGTCACCACATTGTATTTGGTATCCTGTATGTTGATTCGGAAAGGATAAAAACTGTATTAACACAGAATGGAGAATTAGTGATTAAGTACCAGTTCTTTTCGTTTGCTTCAGAACCTTTTAGTACACATTCTAACTTTGCCTCCTTTGTGTATGAGTTCATTTACAACAGGAAGTCAAAACTTGAGTAGAAATTTTTTTTATATAAAACTGAATTTTTTAGTTCACCCCAGAATAGCATGTGATAATTAGAATTTTTTGTACTTTAGAGTATTTACTATATTTTTATATTGTATATATATAGTGGTGTACTGTATCTTTTTTCACAGTATATTTTTATTTTTTGTATAAAGCAGTGTACTTCATCTTTTCTTGTGAATTACTTGACGTCTGTATGTATGCATTTATGGATTGTTTGACTGATTTGTATTTCTCTTGTGTAATATGGACTAGATATATAGTGTTCTTTAACGAATGATATAGTTTTCTTACTTCTTTCACTTTATCCTTGTATTTTTTTTCCCCATTACATGCTAATAGGGGCTCAGTATCTTGTGTGTATATTTCTGTCCATTCGTGAAAGATTTAGATTCTTTCTACTTGAAATAATTACACCCAAAATACTTCCTTTGCTGATTCATACACAGACATCCCTTATCTTTGGAAGTGTTTGAATATGGCTGTCATACTAGCATTAGTAAGGTGTTTCTATAAGCTAAGATTTGAAGGGTGAGAGTATTATTCCAAACTTTTTGCAGATGTATTTTCACTCCTAATTTATTGTTGACACTTCCATTATACAAAGCCTCTTACTGGTTGACAGATTAGGTAGATAGATGAAGTGTAAGTACATAGTCTCTAGGAAACTGATATGGGCACTGTTGAGTCTTGTGTTGCGTTCCTTTTACTTTTCCGGTTGCTGGCACGTATTCTTTATTAATTGTGATACAGTAGTGAGATCTAGGAATTGTTCTGTAAGCGGAGCAATTACAAAGTTCTGTTATTTTGCAGCTAGAATATTTGATTTTGGTGATGATGATGCCAGCAGTGACTCTTTCCTGGACAATCTTTGTGAAGTTCACAGTGAGCTTGCTTCAGCAATGATTGAGGATGCCAACAGTAGTGTAAATACTGTACCATACTGCCTGCAGTCAGAAGTAGCAGCTACTAAGACCTATACAGAATCCAAGCTAAGCTTAGATTGTAGTACAGAAAATTCAGCAAATATCGTGGATGTTAATAAACTTGAGGAAATTAGTGAACCTCGTTCAGATTCTACATTATTGGGTACCATGAGCACCAGTGATGTTAGATTACCACCGTCCAGAACTTTAGGGACAGATGACTCTAAAACTGATTCAGAACCTGTAGTGAGTGTCAAAGATTCAGAACCTATAGTTAGTTTCAAAGATGACTTGGTTGAAACAGTGGTTGCCCCAACAAAATTAACACAGGCTGATCCACCATTAGCTGTTGAAACAAAATTAATACATAATTCAAAATTATGTGTTGACAATGCTCCACCAAATGAAATCCCACATGAAGCAAAATTAATTGATAAAGAAGAATTAATTTTGGATAATGCTGCAAGCCAAGAAAAATCCAGGTGAAGAAAAATTAGTGGACAGTTCGGAATTAATTGTGGATGGTGTTATACCAAAGGAAATCCATGATGAAGTAGACTTAGCTTTGAATGATGTACCAATGAAAATCCTAGATGAAGAAAAATTAATAGACAAGGCAGAATTAATTGTGGAAAGTGTTGTACCAATCAAAATCGCTGATGAGGCAGAATTAGTTGTAAATGAAAGGCCTGATGAAGCAAAATTTTTAAATACCACTGAACTGATTTTGGATAATGATCTGCCTGATGGTGAAATGCCATCCCCTACTGACATCCACAAACATGACAGCAAACCTTGTGAAATAACAGCTGCTGTTGATCATCCAGAGCATCCTCCTCCTATCTGTCAGGTACAGTACTATCTTAATTAATAGTACAGCTGTCTCATTAGGGGAAAGCAATGCTTGTGCACTGTTAAGCTTTGCAAGTCATCAGTACTTTGTAGGTTGGCTTACAGGGAATCTGGTGTATAGTTTTAAGAAGCTTGCATATAGGGAATCTGGTGTGCACGCACACACACACACACATATGACTTGATCAGTTTATATCCATTTTGCTGTATTGCATCCACAGGGTTTCTTGGAGCTCTTCTTGCTTTAGTTTCATACTGCCTAAGCAAAACTTATTTAGGGAGTGACAAGTTAGCCTTTGTATGGTATTTGGGGTTTGTCCACATCATGATCTGAAAATTTTTAATTTTGCTTGATATTTTACAGTACATACTGTACTGTGCCTCCATGGGTTTAGGGATAAATAATTTATTAACTATGTCATCAGTGCAACATAAGTATGTCTCTTGGTTACAAATCATAATTGATTAATATTTCTTTTATTTATTTATGTTTAGAGAGTAAAATATGCCTGTCATTATATCAGTAAAAAGATAAAGCGTTACGTACTGTGTAAAGGTTTTGTTGTCGTGTTCGAAGTTTACTGTGACATTACAGGGAGCATATATAATCACTGTACTGACTCTTGACTATTCCTAGAGAATAACTGTTTTATTTCTTGACTAATTTAAATATTTCATCATTTTGGTAATCCAAGGTTCCTGAGGAGACAAAAGACGTCAAGATTGGAACCCTCATAGCTCTTATGGCACCCGAAGGTGAAGATTGGCAGTCTGTAACAATTCCAGCTTCAGAAGGTGCGCCGACTCTTGAAGCAGAAACTGCACCTCCCACTGCTCCCCAAGTGAGCCAAGTTGCGGCAACACATGGAGGTCACATACAAGGGTGAGGATTAGTACTTCCATATCTTTCTTACAATATTGCATTTGTCATTATGTAATACATCTTGCATATGATCTTAGTAACGAATTTAATTAGTTGTAATAGTATAATTGTAACACTATAATAATACTTTTAGTATAGAAATTCCCTTGTTGATTCACCAAAGTTTTGACAATGATAATTAAATTTTCAATTTTAGTTTTTCAGAGTCTCATACTGTGTGTATTTAGGGACAGTTGAGTTGAGGAGGGTAGGATTGTGAAAATGTGAATGTAATTTGAAATCACTCCCTTTGGAGGACAAAAAATCCCATCCTGAGCTCTTCATGTACATGTATTGTCAGCTGCCAGAAAATTGAACGATTGGAAATTGTGTTTTCCAGCAATTTTGGCCCTTCGGTTCGACTACTACTAGAGCATTATGGTTTAACTCCTGATCAAGTGCCTCATGGTGGTCCCCATGGCATTCTTGTCAAAGGAGATGTCCTCAAGATAATTAAAGAAAGGAATCTTCAACCCATACCTCTGCCAACTGGTAAGATTTGAGATCTTTGTGTTTAAAGTGCAGCCGAGCATTAATCAACTTTCTGATGTTATGTTTCCCAGAGAAACTGACAATAAATATATGGCTATAAAATAAATTTGGTAAGATGACTTGAATACCATGTTTTAAGTCTTAGTTTACTAAAGACCAAGCAGTGCCATTTCATTATGTTGTAAAGACAGCATTATTTCTTTTTTTTACAACTTTCTTTAAAATGAACTTATGAAATTCATGATGTTATTAGTTTTAGTAAAAATGGATACAACAAATGTTTGGAAGTGCCTCATGTGTTTTAGATCTTGTCCTTTTGTATTAGAAGGTAGCTGCTAACTCTTATTTGGTTGGATGAGAGCATTTTTCTTTTGCTTAAAAATTCATTTTTTTTTTAAACCTTTTCAGTCCCCCCTCCTGAAGCTCCAAAACCATCTGCTGTCACAGCACCTTCTCCTGCTGCAGCTGTCACAACTCCTGCTGGTCCACCACCAAAACCAATCCCTGGGGTTTCAGAAGATGGATTTGAAGACATCGAAATTACAAATATAAGAAGAGTTATTGCCAAAAGACTGACACAGTCTAAGGTAAGTATTATAGTACAGGGTTTTAATTTCTAATGCTCTCATTGTCTTATGATAATGTCACTATAATACAAAGGTGGACTGGACAGAGTTCTTTAGCAAAACTTTATTAAAAGTTTTAAGAGATGATTATTACCCTGCATTTGTATGCATGTTTTGATGTTTTTATTATTTGTGAAAAAAAATAAAAGTAGTACATGCATTTTGTGTAAAAAATACATATAGTAACATCTACCTCCTATATCCCAAGTCCATTCTGATGTATTGTATGGGACTTAATTTCTTTTATTGATAAGGCTATCATTGTTTGATTATTTTCCAGAGTGGCATAGCCCATTCCTACGGAACTCTTGAATGCAGAGCAGATGAATTAATTGCCTTAAGAAAACAATATAAGCTGGAAGGCATCAATGTCAGTATTAATGATATTATCGTCAAAGCTGTTGCAGTTGCCCTTACTTCATGCCCAGAAATGAATTGTGTCTGGCGAGGAGAACAGGTTAGTTATATAATTGTTAACAGGTTTTAAATTCAGTGCCCTGTAGAAGGGTATTGCCGCCAGTGCACCTCACATGGTGCACTGTAGGCATTACTAAAGGTTCTTTGTAGTGTCCCTTCAGCTCATAGCTGCAACCCCTCTTGTTCCTTTTACTGGACCTCCAATTACGTATATTATCTTTCTTCCATCTTGCTATCCACCCTTCTTAGTCATTATTTCTTAGTGCAACTGTGAGGTTTTCTCCCTGTAACACATTTCAAACCTGCCTACTCTCAATATACTTTCCCGTGCTGAATGAGATCAGTGCTTGGCCTAAACTTTATATGCGTTCCATTCCATTAAATTCAATGGTAATAAATTTGTATTCTTCATTATGCAACTACCACTTACTATATCTTCATCTGATCAGGCTAATTGTATATTTAACAGAGGATATTCATGAATATATATGTTGAGAGATTTTGTCACAGAATGTATTCATAAACAAATTAGTAAAAGAATTATTAGTGATTTGAGCTCATATCATTGGTAAATGTCTTCAGGTACTTCATTAATAACCTTTATTTATTCCTCTGTAATAAGCTTTGAAAGTGTTTAATAATGATAATAGTTTGTACTGTACGTATTCCCTTTTTAATATATGTGAAAATTCTTTTCAGTTGGTAATGTCAAATGAAGCAGACATAAGTGTAGCTGTGGCTACACCTTCAGGTCTTATTACTCCCATTGTATTTGGGGCAAATAATATAGGCATCGAAGATATTGCAAGTCGCGTGAGAGATTTAGCAGGAAGAGCAAGGGAAAACAAGTTGAAACCTGAAGAATTTCAAGGAGGAACATTCACGTAAGATGCTGTTGGGTTGTTGTTGCATTAGTTATATTTTGTAGTATATTGTCACAATGTTGTTATTTCATTACAATGAAAAGTTAGGTAAGGGGCATAGTTTTCATGCTCCTCTTATGTTTTTTATGGTAAATGTTTTCTGGGGATGCAGTTCTAATGTAATTTACACTAGTAAAAGGCTAAAATCAAACGGAAAAATATGAGACACCCCTTTATCACTTGCTTGCTGTCAGTGCTCTGTTCATTGTGAGATACTGGACAACCAAAGAATAATAACCTAAGATGATTTCTTATGAAATTTGATCTCTAAACAATTACTACGTGGAAGTTGCCATAAGAATAATTTGTTGATTTTCTTAACAGACAATCATGTTTATCTTCTTTCATATGATTTATGTAAGATTTATTGGATACGAAAAAAGTCTGGACATTCAGAAAACTGCCAACTATAAAAAAAAAAAAAAAAAAAAAAAAAAAGTTCTCATACCTCTTATGTCATTGGTACTTCAGTAACCATTTGTCATCAATCAAAGCAATACCTTCAAACTGTTCATTACTAAGTGTGTACAAAGAATTGCAATGGCTTGTAACTACTACTTTAGTTTTTTAAATTATATTTAGCTGATGTACAGCATCTTAAATTTAATTATGATATAAGTATAATTCTTGCACTTTTAATGATAAAAAGTTTTTCTTCATTTATATTTCGTTTATTTTCAGGATATCAAATCTAGGAATGTTTGGGATTTCAGAGTTCAGTGCAATTATAAACCCTCCACAGTGTGGCATCTTGGCAGTGGGTGGAAGTAGATTACTATGTGGTAAGTGCCTATAATACCACTTATGTGATTGCCTTAAAAATAAGTTACAAATGGCTGTGAAAGAATGTTTTACATGTATAATTTAGTTTGATAAATATTTTTATTGTGAATAGCTGTGGATTAATGTGACATACAATTTTTCAGTTTTTTCTTATAATGTAGTAATATGTAGCTTTTACTTATTTTATAATACCTAGAAGTTGAGCAGTATATGCAATTTTGTGTGGTAAAACTTTTTTTTACAAAGGTAAATGCCTGCTGGAGCTTAATATGTTAGGAAATCAAAGTTTTTTTTTTTTTTTTTTTTTTTTTTTTTTCATTGGAAGCATTTGGCTAATTTATGCTGTTTTTCTACAGATGAGTCTGGTAACCCGGTGACATACATGAGTGCCACTCTTTCTTATGATCGTGCTGGTGTTGATGACGAAACTGCAGCTAATTTTCTTAATACACTAAAGTCTCTCCTTGAGAATCCTTCAACAATGGTACTAGGATCTCATTCACCTGTAGACCATCCAATGGCAGCATTGTTGTAAACATAGTAGTCAAGTTGTAGTTTTTTCTTATTGTGGGAAACCGAAAAAAACTAGAAAAACTATAGTGTTCACAAGTTATGATTCTGAGGGAACATTTGAAAGTACATGGGATTCTTTGGTATGGGGGAAAGAAAAAATCAGTTGTGCTATTTTTCTTTAATATTTTCTACAGTCACAGTAGAAAAGATATAATGTGATGCATTAACAAAAATACAGTACTGCCATTTTAGGATAAAAGTAAATTGCAAATACTATAGATGTTGCAGTATTGTAAAGCTAATCTTTTTATCAGTGTTGTATATATGTTCATGCGTGTACAGTACCATTATTTTAAGGATTATAAATTATATATATAATATATAAAGCAATATTTATTGTAAACATTCATCCCGATTTCAGAAAGATGATCAAATGAATTTGCATCAGAATCAGGACACAATCTTATAAATGAGACTTGTGTCTCTTCTAGAAAAAGGCAGCTTTCAAAGAATCCTCAAGGTTACTGACCAGGCCATGGACTGTTAATGGCACAGCCAAAAGACACAAAGATTGTGAAAAGGCAGAGCGAGATGCATGTTACGTAAGTAACTAATCTGAAAGAACATAAAAGTGAGAGGTAATTCAAATATTTTATAATATTTTTAAAATACTACCATGAAGGGATTGAAATAGTTTGATGAGCACATAGTCCAAATCTGTACACAAAGCATCATGGGGTCTGGAGGATCTTCCCTATATGCAAGAGAGATGAGAAACAGTGTTATAGACAACATAAGTAATGGATTACAAGTAAAGAGCAGAAAACAATGCCACTGGGGCTGAAGGGATGCTGTAATGCATCTCCAGTAATGCCTACCTGTGCAAGGCATGGACACTAGGCAGTGCCCCATTCTGGGAAAGGGATTGACAATAATCTGGATGAGACTGCTCACCAAACATCATATGGACATCGGGTATAGTGCAATAAAACAATATCCTCAAATTACTGTCTCACCCTTGACATAAACTGGGATAAGAAGTGAGGTAATGATGGTGTTGGGACTGACTACCTCGCAGGAAGAGACCTGAGGGAATTCATAAAAAGCAATGCAGCTTAAGGCCAAAGTGTAGCTGCAGAGAACCTCTGACGCTATGCAAGGCACACTATATATTATTCCCCATACAGGGATACAGAAGAAATGTTCATTTGCATAATTAATTAGGAGTATTTTCAATCGTGTTTAAATTGAGAAGTCTAGTAAAAAAAAAATGAAATCTTAGTAGAGGCATGAAAACAGGAAATTAAAATCATTAATATACACATACTTGCTTTTTCAAGTTTTAAATCACTACAACTGTTGAGCAATTGACTAATTTATGAGGCTGATCGCATTTGTACCCTATGAAAAATTACATTTGTACATAATTAAAAGTGAAGTATTTACAGCATTTATCTTATAGTGCTCCTGTTTCAATTATTTAAATGGATGGTTGAGCTCAACTATTTTTCTACAGACAAATAAACAGGCTGTGTCGGTAAATTAAAAGAATTTTTATAACAAAATATCCACATTACTCATTACTGGATAAGGTAATCAGTTTTTAAATATTGTACAGTACATCTCAATAAATCTGTGTTTACTTGCATTATTGGTTTGGTAAATAACAGTTATCAAGCTAGTTAGTGCTTTCAGATTCTAAACATCAAGTTCACAATACAGAGTAATCTTAAAGCAAATTACTTTTATCTAAACATTACTAATCCTTTTGTTTCTTAATACCAAATTGTGAGTGAAACTTTCTTAATGCCAAATTGTGAGTGAGACTTGTAAACAGTGATCAGCACAGAATACATCTTACACAAGTGGACTATTTACAACATACTACTGAGATGCTTACCTTAATTCTGTCTTCATGTTGCAGATATTGACATGTTAACATTAGTTTTCATGCATGTTAACTGTCAAGCCAGTTTTGAATGATATAGTTAACAGCTTCAGCAAAATTTTCAGCAACATATGAAGGTTTAGGGTCTATACTAGATTCATCACCTTCTCTGTATTTACCAGTTTTAACAAGAATTCCTTGAAGACCAGCTTTGATGGCACCTTGAACATCATCACGTGCATCCTGTAAAGTGAGAGTTCAAGGTAAAGTCTAATCAAGAGTCCAAATTGAAGAAGAGGTACAATTCTGAAGTAGTTTCCAATAACATATACACAATTTTGGTGTTCCTTTTACTACTTCAGCAATCTTACAAAATATAACATTCATTTCAATCCAAGATCTTTATCAATTTGTTTTAAATTTTTAACATAAGCTCAGGTGTCCAAAACACTATGATGATATAAGAATGAAGTAATATACCTATATGATAAATACTTGTAATGGATGTTTATTTATTTACATTGATGAAGTAACATTAGTTCACTGCTTGTCAAATTTGGTCTAGCTCTTTCTTGTTACAAAAATCTTTTTAGAAATATATGAGGAGATATTTTACTTTGGGTAGATTTCACCCTGACAAAGGAGAGAGAGCAGAAATCTAGCAATGACTATGGCCAGGCATGCAGGACACCAAGAATGTCTAACTAAATAAGGAGAAAAACTTGAGTAAATATTTATGGAACTGCAATACTCTGTCGATAACAGCTAAAAGCCCACGTAAAAACTAAGTTTGTCTGTATGTGATAAATCTTTTTGCTTCCAAAGACAAAAATAATCATGAGAAAAAGAACATGCAAATGCCATAGACTTACATCTCCAATCATAACTGCTTCAGATGCTGGGCAACCTAAATCTTGTAAAGCACTAAGGAAGAAGGATGACTCTGGCTTTCCAACAACTTCTGCTTTGCATCCTGTCAGCATCAAAACATACAGTGATGGAGTTTCACAACAAAGTAAAACCGAGTTCAAATTTCATACCTAGCTCAATATTTTCATCTCTAGGAATAAATGTAACAGTCCATTAACATCTTGTGAAGAAAATGTATAAGAGATTACAAAATACTATATTGGCAAAATATTTCAGCTGTTCTATGTAATCATTATCATATAATTACTATATGTATAACTAAATTAAGGAACCCAATGAGTCTCATTTCTGGACTTCGTGTATTCCTACTGAGTATTCATGCAGAAAGATCAGTTACATTAGTTTACCTGAAGAATATTCTAATGCAGATACAAATGCCCCTGGCCCAAGAGCAAGACCATCTGAACGCTTGTAATAGCGAGCTTTGTGTATGGCAATCAGTGGGGCACCATCAATCAACAATCTAAAAATAGTCACAATTAATAATTAACATTCTCATACTCTATACAAATATTCCAAAAATAGTTAAAGCTTTGACAATTTTGCATCACAATCAAATCTACTGCCACTGAAGGTACAGTACTCCAAAACAAATGAGTGTGTGTATATTCTTATGGGAACAAATAATCTATCGAGACCTGTTAACCTACCTAAATGCTGAGGTCAAATGGTCATAATCAAATTTTTCAGGAGCTAACCCCACAAGTACAGCATTAGGATTTTCACAATTGATATCATTGAATTCTTCTTTAGCTGCATCTGCAATAAGCATATATGGTTGCAGATTACGACTGTCGACCAAGTGACGAGCAGCTGTCAGCGAAGTAAATATTTCACCTTCGTTTATATCAAAGCCAATTCGTGTCAGACGCTGGTGGAGAATTCGTTTGGACTCTTTTGTTGTGTTAGTTACAAACTTTATTTTTACATCTGATGCTCTCAGTCTGAAAAGATGAGGGAAAATAACGATTAAAGTTAATTTTTGACACCTTACACAGTATGTAATTACTAAAATAAACAATACTGTATTAAACATAAAAAAATAATGACACTTAACCTGAGGCACTGCATTTGTATGCTTGTCTCATTTTTTTTCAGGAAAAAATTTAAAACATCAACTGGTAAAATGTACAGGATTGTACAGTACATACAGCACTTAAATTCAAACTGGCAATTAAACTAATGACTACAACTGATTTCTGCTTAAATGTTTTTGGAACAAAAGGAACCATTCAACACTTAAATGATGCCCACATAATATCCCTAAAAATTTTATATAAGTAGGCTAAGGATCTATGGAAAAATAAAAAAGCTGATATTTTAACTTACTTCTTCAGAGCCTCTATGGCACCTGGTAATACAATATCGTCAACGTGAATTGTCCCACTCAGATCTATCAAAATGGCTCCAATGCGTCGTGCCATAGTAAAATTTTGTCTCTGTTGATAAATAAAAACTTAATAACTCAACAACAGCACAATTGGGTGTGCATATAATGTTCCATAAACAGATAATTTAACTTGGTTATTAAGAAAATGCAGCTTCAGGCAACTATTCTAACAAAAACCTGACATAAAAACCAAAACATCTGCTTAGAAATAATGACAAAAATCTGTTACCTTCCCAACAGGAGAGGTTTTAGGTGTACCATGTCTTCCAAATTATGCAAACATACAATGGAAGTGAATAACTCTAAAAGCACTGTCATATGGACAAATTTTCTTCAGTTTCTTGTGATGCTGTGCTGCCTGTAATGGCATCATGTGGTGCCAAAGTTGTCACACAAACTATATCATTTCTACCATACACAGACACCATTCTTTCTACAAGGGCAGCATTAGCATGTATGCCCACGTGATACACTTTATACAATCCATTTCATGCACCACACACACACACACACATGCATACAATTTTCATTTTAAGTACCTACCCATCTGCAATATATATTAGGTAATATGATATTACACCACCTTTGGCTGCAAAAAGTTTAATATTTAATTTTTTTTAGCAATGACTTATTTGTGGGAACCTGGAAGGTATGATTAAAAAAAAAAAAAAAAAAAAAAAAAAAAAAAAAAAAAAAGATACCAGAAACAGTGCCTAAGCCTATGTGACAGCAACTTAACTAACCTAGCCAAAGGTGATGGGACACACCTTTAATGACAGCCTTGATTATTACCAATAACCAATCACATTTCAACCTTTGCTCTCAAAGAAATTTGGCGTTCTAGGTCTTAGGCCTAGGGTAAATGATCGAATGGCCTCCTGGAGACCACGTGGACGGTACCGCTACCACCTACCCAAAAATAACTTTAACACTATCTGTAACCCAGGATAGACATCGGTCACGAGTCAGCGCCCGTGGAAGCAACACCTCGAGACCTCTACTTTCCTCTAGAAGTAGGCTAAGTGTTAAAGTTATTTTTTTGGAAGATGGTCGCGTTGCCATCCAGGTGGTCGCCAGGAGGCCATTTGATCATTTATCTTATTACAGGATCGTATCCTACCAGCTCTTGGCCATTCTTGATTTAACGGGGGTAGATCTAAGTGCATGCTCAGCGTCGGGTATTTCCTTGGAAATTTTTCCTATAGGCTAGTATTTTGGTTGCTTATTAAGAAATTACCTAACTCTTATATGTTGGTAGACAGTAATTAACCTCAGAACTTCATCCAACAAGGTAGGGAACCCTTTGGGAAAGTATGGGGTACCTAGACCTCTGGGGTAGGGTGAGTCACTCATGCCCTGGGGGTTCCAATACCCAAGGGTCATTTCTATATCGGCAATTTCTTCAAATTGACTGCACAGGCCTCGACTACGCTCAAGGGTAGGCATAGCTAAGCCTAATGCAATTAGTAAGCCTGAAGTTGACATAATGGTAACATGTATGATATAGGCCTAGGCTAACTATACCTAGTAGTATGTCGTAGTCGCCTTTAAGTCATAGGCTAACCAAAGATATATCATTCAATAAATTACCTAGGTTTTGTCCTTTAAATGAATTTTCACGAAATGTAAGAGTTTTTCATTTGGAGACAACTGCAAATATACCTTAATAATATTTAATAATAATAAGTGCAAATAGCCGATATAGGCCTACCGGTGGACCATTTGGTTGGAGGCTTGGCCAAAGACAACAAAGTGTGCTGAACTGTAATGACGCAATTTTCAATATGGTAATTTGATATTTGGTTAATCTAATAATATGATGGGATTTTCAATAGTTTGGGCTATATTATTACCTAGTAAAATGAGAAGAAATTTGTCGCTACTGTAGTCAAGGTAACGGATGAAACGCTGACAACATAATACTAGGTACTTCTAATATGACAGCTTCTTAATCTGTCATTCAATACTGAAAATACACTTCAAAGTTTTCCTAATATACAGACATGTGAACATTATAATTACTGATTTTATTTACTGACAGACATATGTCGAGGATAATACAATGACGGGATAGTTTACCGAAAGTAAAATACAAAGGGAAATCAAACTGAAGCAGTATAATAGTTGGAGTTCAAAGGAACAGAGAGCCGTTACTGAGGTAAGGCAACACCTACATTACTACTGAGTCTACTAGCTACTACTACGTCTACAGTACCATCCTACTGTAGATCTACGGAAGGGGGAAGTGGAAAGTAGGAAAGAATTTCTAAAAGAATTGTTGTATTACAGAAAGAAGAAACTCAAACAAACACAAGCAAAGGAGGAATAAAACAAGCAAGGGAGCCGTTTCAATGCCTTGTCCCGCCCACTACTACTACTAGTCCAACTACTCTTACTATTACCCAGGCTGCCTGTCACCCATTACATTATTCTAATTTTTGTGTTTATCATAAAAGGAAAAGCAACTCTGCATACTGCTAACAGCAGAGTAAGTAAGTAACACAGGTTAATTACATTTTGGGATAATGTACGTATGACGGTTCTGTAGTAAATGACACCGGGGTTTTCAGGTGTTAAATGTACCCCATGCCTCTTGAAAGGTTTGGGTGCTAGACGAAGTCATTGTTATTAAATAAATAAATACATAATGTCGTTGGGACGACAATAAAGTCATAAGTTGGAGTAGATTCAGTTGGAAGCCGTTCATGTTGACTAGAGTAATACTACGCATTACCAGCAGAAATACTACCTACGTGTGACTAGGATCCTGACTCAAGCCGTCGTCTTGTATTTTTTTTTAATCGTCTTGTAGGACTTTGCTCCCACCATATTACGTAGGATACTACAGCTCAACTTCTATGGAAGATCTTCGTACCAGTCAGAATTACAGATTGTTCAGGTTTTGGATGTCACTAGAAACTTAATGGTAAACATAATGCAAAGATAGGCTACGTAGATGATGAAAAACGCCTAGGATACGTAAATAGTTTGAGAAATATACACTACTGTATTGAAGTACTTCACTGTTCTCATTGTTAAGGGGAAAAAAATTCACCCATACTCTACTGTAAGGTCGCTGGCTAATTTTCTTTCTACTTTTCTAACATGTGAAATCATAATAAAAACTTTAGAACTACTAGCTAGTACTTGAAAAATTAGTTTTTTTTTTTTTTTTTTTTTTTTTTTTTTTTTTTTTTTTTTTTTGTCACTGAATACATCTATACCTTGTAAGCTGATCTGATGTCACCTAACATGCAGAGCCTAGGTGCTGTCGCCTGTTAAATGTGACCTAACCTATCCTCACTTAGGTTGATGTTTCATACCTGACTGCAGTACTTTGCTTTCCTTGACACACCCCCCCCCCCACCCCCCACCCCCGCCCCAACATGCTGTACTCAGCTTCAACTAGCATGCAGTTTCCTGCCTGACCTGCATCTCCCCTTACCTTCCTTATACTGTGCATTATCCTTAGCATGAGAAATGAACAGGTGGTCCAGGGCTTTTTTGTAAAACTGTTTTTATAGGAGCAGCTGTTCTTAATCATTGGGTTATGAACCTGTAATGGGTCGCAAAGGTTTTGTGATTATTATTTTTGCGCTGGAGAATAATTTGTGACTGATAGCTTTATAAATTTTATATTTATCTCAAAATATTCTTCAGGAATTTCATTCGGCATATATTTCAGTATTTTGAAATAAAAAGCATCTCTGGAGGGGGATGTTGCAACTAAAGTTTGCTATTGCCATTGTGTTGCAATAGAAGTTGACTTCTCTAACAGCTGCTTCACTGGTGCCCTTGGGAACAGGAACAGGTCAAGACAAAAGTTATCCTAGAAAGCATCTTGGGCATAGCCAAGCACTCTCATCCTGCTGTGCTCCTCTTCAAGGCCTACTTGATAAGTAGGCTACCCTTTCCTTCAGCAGTCAGCTGAAAGGCTCCCACCCTGAACCCCTCTTGAGGTAGTGCCATCAGTGCACCTCATGTGGTGCACCATTGGCATTACTTAAGGTTCTTTGCAGCATGCCTTCAGCTCTTAGCTGCAACCCCTTTTGTTTGATTGTATACCTATTTCATATTCTCTGTCTTCCATCTTACTTTCCACCCTCTCCCAACAATTGATTTATAGTGCAACGTGAGGTTTTCCTCTTGTTACACCTTTTACTGTCAATTTCTGTTTCATCATTGAATGGCCTCATAGGTCCCAGAGCTTGGCCTTTGGCCTAAATTCTATATTCAATTTAATTCTTGCAGAAGCAGACATGTTCACAGCAGCCTAGTTATTCCTTCTTGACACAAAAACTCTGAACTCTTCCTTTCTCAGAGTAACCAATGGTTGGATGATTAATCCCAACTTGTTTCACAAGTAGGCTAATAAGTGAATGCCCATCTCTAGCAAAGACTTGAAGGTGTCATTCTTACTCTACTTGAACTCCTTAGCAGGTTCAAAGTGTTATATTTTACAACACACAGCACGTATGTACAAGATGGAAATGTATGAAATAATTACTATGCCCAGTGGGAAGAGGCAGAACATAGGGTATGAGCAGTGAGGATTTTGTAGTTAAAAAATCACCAGCTTAGTGAAGCAGGATAGCCTTGCATAGAATACGCTATTTATGACTATGTACTGTAATGGGTTTGTATGAAAAAGTTTGTTGCAAAAACATTGCCTGTAAATTTAATAATTTCACATCTTTTATTGTGAAGTAGAATGGCCTAGGTAAACTAAATGTGTTTCCTTTATTTTGCAGATAATCATGGAGGAACCAAAAGTGTCAGATGCTGATAACCAAAACGAAGAAAAAAGGGCTCTTGAAGATGGTACAAGTTTACACCAAGATGATACTGCAGATGGCACAAGTGAATCTAATACTTTATCTAAACGTCAAAAGAAGAAGCTTCTAAAGCGACAGAGGTGGATAGATACTCGAGAGGAACGGAAAAAGAAAGAAAGGGAAAAACAGAAACGTCGGTTAGAGGCAAAACGAGCTGCTGGTGAGATTTGTGGGAACATGTTGAGAAAACGATTGAAAGGTGCTACAATGGCAGGAAGCTCTTGCAAACAGCGTGTAGCAGTTGACATGTCATTTGATGACTTGATGCTTGAAAAACATCTCGCACAGTGCATCAAACAGATAAGTAGGTGCTATAGTGCAAATAGGCGAGTGTCAGACCCTCTTCAGTTCTATGTAACAAATTTTGAGGGAAAATGTCTCGAATTTATGTCCAGACAAAATGGTTACATGAACTGGGATGTTCACTTCAAGACTGAAAATTACTTAGATTTGTTCACCAAGGATGATATAGTATACCTTACCAGCGAGTCAAGTAATACTATCAGTTCTCTTGATGTCTCCAAAGTTTATGTCATAGGAGGTCTTGTGGATCATAATGTCCATAAAGGTTTGTGTTACAAACTGGCACTTGAGAAAGGAATAAGCCACGCTAGGTTGCCCCTGGATGAATTTATTGAGATGAAAACCCGGAAGGTGTTAACTGTAGATCAAGTGTTCAAGATCTTGCTTGGTGTTACTCAAGGAAAGAGTTGGAAAGACTCCTTTCTAGAAGCAATTCCCCCAAGAAAAGGTGCTGTAGGAAAAGAAACATCAGATGATGAATTCAGTGATGCTGAGTGTGATACAAAAGACGCAAATGAATTTCAAGGTAAACCTTTCTTAGATGTTGAAAATGGTAAAATAAATGGTGAAACAACAATTAGAGATTGATGTGAAAAGTTGAGCCTTTTATCTTCCACTGTTTTCTTTTGGTATTTTTAATTACTATAACAATAAAGTTGTTATTACTGCTAAACTCATTTCTTTGATGCCCAGTGGTTCAAATAATCCTTTTCAGTCTAATGTTAATTACTTTTAAGAGCTTCCATGTGGATGTTGGTTGAAAACCCACAAAGTATTGGTGCATAATTTACTGCAAATAGTGTATTGTATCACAAGTAAAAGGTGTGTTTTGCCTCATACATTATCATACTTGGTCAGCTTTGCTGATGAAGGCTTACCTAGAAATAGCTGCTGCCTTGGGTAAACATTTTTTTCATATATCCTAAACAACAGTGCAGGTAAGCATCAGTTAATTAGGCTTGATGTATATTGAATACAATAAAGGCTTAATTTCATTCAACTGCCCTTTGATACAGGATTTTTTTTGCTTGTCCTTGTTACTGAATGTTTCTTAGTAAAATAATTGAATATTGTGGTCTAAGTGTAGAGCTCATTGCTGTTCAGAATTCTAAAGCTTATTGGTGATATATGTTATACTCCATCTTCCCTGAAATCAAAATAATTAAAGTTACTGTTGTGAAAGCCTTAGCTTGAGCTATGGCCTGTTGATGTTGACAAGTATTAGATACAGAATAGATGACAAAAACATAGTACTAAGAATATCATTATTCCATTATTTTTCTGAAACTTGATACAATGTTTTGTATTCTAGTAATTTTGATAGTTTTCAGATTATTTTAAGAGTGAATAGATTCCTTCAAACTTTCAGTACAGCGTCTCCTTCAACTTTGTAGTTGGAAAGAGCACAGGACAGCAGTAGGTTTGGGGTATAATTGTCATGAACATTCAGTCCAGACTAGAGTACTATGTACTGGCGTATTTCTGTTTGTAGGTTCCTTACACAAAATAGATGTAGGTATGCTAAGACCCTTTTTCAGTACACGTATTCATAATAAGAAACTAATATTGTTCTTTGGTGTGTCAGATATTGTTAGATAAATTGGTCATTTATTATACTGATGAATATCAAAAAGTATTACTCAAATGTGAAATAACTAAAAAGCTAACCAGTTACGTACCACAAAACTCCAGAAAGGACTCCACTAAAGATAATCTGAGAAAAGCTTTTCAAATGTGTTGGAACAGTAATGTTAGGTTTTCAAAGGAGAAAATGTAATCTTGAAGACTTTAAGGGGACTAATGGAACATTTGATGTCGTTTTGATTTGGAGGATACTCTGAGAGCTTGGTTTTTTTTAAATTTTGTATTGACCCAGAAACATGCGAGAATTAATTTCAAATTTTCTTGCAGGTCTCAAGTTATGATGCTGGGGCAGATTTGGAATAAGAAAGAGTTACATACGGAGGAAAAGGAAAACTTTTCATTACAGAGCTGATATGATTGCATGAGAAATGTGATGATGGCATCTTGGGGTCTTTTGTGTCTCTTTCTTCTTGACATATAACTTGTCTTCATTAATTATAGAATAAGATGTCGTGTCCCTGAACAGCATCCTGACTCATGTAATTACTATTGAACTGATACTGTGTTTAAGTGACAGGGTATCCCTCAATTTTTTTTTTGTCTGAATTTGCCTCTGTACTCAAAAACATTTACTTATTTTTTATTTATTCTTGTTGGATAAACATAAGCCAGGCATTGTTTAGGTTGACTTCAGATATATCCAATAATGCCGCAGAATTGAAGTCCCTGTTTGGAGTTAGTGCTTCTAGTTCGCCTCACACAGTACACTGTAGACATCACTAAAGGGCATTTGCAGTGTTCCTTCTGTGCTTAGTCCCTGTATGGGGGTAGTGCCATCAGTGCACCTCATGTAGTGCACTGTATGCATTACTTAGGTTCTTTGCAGCATCCCTCCAGCCCCTAGCTGCAACCCCTATCATTCCTTTTACTGTACCTCCGTTCATATTTTTTTTCTTCTGCCTTAATTTGCACCCTCTCCTAACAATGTTTTGATAGTGCAACTGCAAGGTTTTCCTTGTTATAACTTTCAAACCTTTATACTGTGCATTTCAGTTTCACCGATGAATGACCTCATAGGTCACAGCACTTGGCATTTTGGCCTATATTCTATCCCTCGGTGAAATATATTGTTTTTACTTTGAATCCATTGCTCCTTCCTTCTGGCAGTCTAACTTCTCTCACTATAGTAGATTCACATCAACTGTGCATCTGATGTCTAGGCCAGTCCCTTACGACGCTCCTGATTGGCTGTGGATAAGCCAGTCACAGGGCAGGAAACTTCAATCTCCAGCCCTGTGATTGGCTTATCAACAGCCAATCAGGAACGTCGTAAGGAACTGGCCTAGACTGCACGGTTGATTAGAAACTATACTATAGTACTTTGCATATTTGTGGGGTCTTCTAGTTGTACTGTATTGCTTCATCTCATTTACTTTATGGATCTCTTTATCTTATCCAGCCATTCTATCTCCTTCCATTCACAGGCCTCGGCTCTGATTGGCTGAAAGCGCCCGAGTAGTGCTTGGCTTCACAGCCAGAATTTCTCTTAATATTATTTTCAGTTGGCTGAATTCTTAGATTTTATTATAATAACGATGATATAATTAATGAAATATACATCGTGATAAACACACATGCACTACATATATATATATATATATATATATATATACTATATATATATATTATATATATATATATAGATATATATATATAATATATATATGTGTGTGTGTGTGACGTGAGAGAGAGAGAGAGGGAAAGAGAGTAGTGTCTCTCATCCCGTCCCGTCGCATCTATCCTACCGTGACTCATGCAGTTCACGAAATTGTCTGTCACGTAGAAATGTCAAGAGATTGCGTATTTGCCCGGAGACGTTCGCTCCGTCAAGTTGTGCTGTCTTTAGCTGCTGCTGCCTTTGAGATCTCGAATTCGTGATCGTGTAGGAGGGTAAGTTAACGTTAGTCTTTTTCGTGCGTTGAGGACTTCTTGTATAGCAGTTCAAGTTATGTATTCAACGCTTATTTTATTTATTTAATTTTCATTTCTATTTTGTGTTTTTTCATGAGTCAAATCAATTCGTTTAGCGAAAGATGAAAATACATGAGCGTATCAATTTTTTTTAACAGAAAAGGACCGAATTAAGAAGAATTTCTTTTCATTAATTATGCAGTTAATATATTTTAATTTTATGATATTCACCGTCGAGATGTTAATTGCTTTTTCTTCAAATATAACACCCAGCTTGCTTTGACTACGCTCACTTTTGATTTTTTTTGAAAGAACAAACAACAAACTGTTTGACTTTGCGTTAACACAATCCTTTTGTCATAATGGGAATACTGCGTAGGTTTTGTACTAAATAACAGTCAACTGTCAATTTGCTGCACAGTTTATGAAACGCTTGAATTTAATTTGCGTATCACTAAATAGTGTATACAAGCTGTGATATATTTGCAATTGTCTGAAAATTCACTTTGTACGTTTAGAATTGCGTCTCTTTAACCGAGATGAAACGTAATAATTTAAAAGTTAGTAACTTATACGGTATGAACTAACTGTTTCTTTTCAAAAGAGTTCGTTCGTAAGATCACGCAATAAGGTTCTCATCCAGTCGTATTAAATAACCCTGGAACACGGATGCGTTTCCTTGCAGGAATTACAGGAAAATAATCCCACACGAAATTGAGTCATTGTGCTTGCCATGAAAGTTTGATCATTTTATGTATAAATTGTAAGTTGTTACTGCAGTGCGTGCAGCATTCTTAGAGCTATTGTTGCACGGGATGCGTCTCACGTCTTTTTAGTTTATTATGCGACAACTGTTAATTTTATTTGCAATATTCTTGCTATCATGCTCGAACGTTCATTTATGATGATAATAATAGTAATAATAATAATTTAACGAGTTTTAATGATGCATTTTCTTACGAGTGCTTCCCCACACTTAGTTTATGTATGTATATTTTTTTACAAAAACACTTGCATACATACATGCTACACCTGATGTATGCTCTCACATATGTTAATCTTAATTAACTGTCTACACATTTAAGGAAACAGACATACAGTTTGATCTTTGCTGTTTATGGTGTTCGCACAATACATGCGCACAGACAGCACGTAACAATGATTTTCTTTGCCCAACCGATTATATGGTACTAACAGTGTGCCTTTTGAGGCATTCAGTAGGCAGCCTTGAATTCTCTTCGGCTTCTCGTTATCATTCGGGCTATCCAACTTCTTGAACTTTACCTTCCACCAGTTTTATTATCTATTCAGATTCAGAGCCAATTCCTTGGACAACTAAGGGAGTTTGGATTCTCCGTAGGGAAAGTGGTGTCGTCAGTGCACCGCATGCGGTGTAATGTAAGCATTACCTAAGGTTCTTTGCGGCGTCCCTTCGGCCACTAGCTACAACCCCTTTTCGTTCCTTTTACTGTACCTCCTTTCATATTCTCTTTCTTCCATATGTCGTTCGAACTTTAACAATTGTTTCATAGTGCAGCTGCTTCGAGGTTTTCCTCCTGTTACGCATTCAACGCCTCTTTACTCTCGGTTTCCCTTTCAACGCTGAATGAACTCGTAGGTCCCAGCGCTTGGCCTTTGGCCTAAATTCGATATGCCATTCCATTTCAACGGCGTCATTCGTGGAGATCGTTACGCATTCAGCGGTGTGGGGAAATGTTGCCGAATATCCGATCGTGAGTCTGCCTTTTGAGAACCACAGACAGAGAGACATTCTGAAATGACATCAGCCTCTGTCGAGGTTCCACAGGATATGAGTAAGTTCCACGCAGAAGAGATGGGCGTCATAGCCCATTGTGATGGTCCCGAAATCGCTTTTCCTGTCTGGTGTGGTTCGGAAAAGAAGTCCTAGCTATGCTCTCTCTCTCTCTCTCTCTCTCTCTCTCTCTCTCTCTCTCTCTCTCTCTCTCTCTCTCTCTCTATTGAACTTGCGTGATACATAAAATGTGCAATTTAAACTTCCCTCTAGTATAGACAGCCTCTGGTGCCAGAATGATAAATTGTGTCGTTTAAACTTCCCTCTAGTATAGAAAGTCTTTGGCGCCAGAATGATAAATTGTGTCGTTTAAACTTCCCATTAGTATAGACAGCCTCTGGCGCCAGATTGATAAATTGTGTCATGTAAACTTCCCTCTAGTATAGACAGCCTCTGGCGCCAGATTGATAAATTGTGTCATTTAAACTTCCCTCTAGTATAGACAGCCTCTGGTGCCAGAATTATATAATGTCTCATTTAAACTTCCCTCTAGTATAGACAGCCTCTGGCGCCAGAATGATAAATAATATGTGAAGAAATCATTAAGTGACCTTGAGGTGGAAACTGACATCAATTTTTCGAGCTGGGGAATCAGACGTGTGAATTCTTGACTTCTAATCGTTTCGAGAAACCAAAAAGGAGAATGATTCCTATCAAATTGTAATTTGTTTTCATTTATGAAAATCGGTTTCAAGTAGCTTCAAAGGCAACATACTGCAGTTAAGAAAGATATATGTAAACTACACTTCACTCTGAAGGAGAAAGAATAATATGTATGTTTGACCTCCGATCAGAGGCAAACAAACTCTAAGGACTTTGAAAAACCCGCGAGAGGCTGAGTCAACATTAACGTGCGGGTTTATATAATCGGCGGATAATGGTCCCTGATAAGACCAATGTTGACATGAAGTTTTATCATGAATTCCTCTGACTTAAACCTAAGTATTTTCATCAAAGATGCCGGCATGCTTGAATTATTCATAGCCTCTGATTTTGTTTGTTTATATCGATTAAGAAAAATACTTCAAAAGACGAAGGTCAATAGTAGTCCAGTCATTTGTTTTATTTTTGGTCCCCGTATTGCCGCCTCACGCGCGGTGCACTGTAGGCATTACTTAAGGTTCTTTGCAGCGTCCCTTCGGCCACTAGCTGCAAACCGTTTCATTCCTTTTATTGTACGTCCTTTCATATTCTTTCTTCCATCTTACTTTCCGCCTTCTTCTAACAATTGCTTCATAATGCAACTGCTTTGAGGTTATCCTCCTGTTACACTTTCCAAAGCCATTTTACAGTCAATTTCCGTTTCAGCGCTGAATAACCTCGTAGGTCCCTCCCAGCGCTTGGCCCTGGCCCTAAATTCTACATTCTATACATCCCATACTATCCCCAAGACGTCTTCAGAAAGTGCGTCGTACTACCCTCACAAATGTCAAGTCGGCGGCCTTTGGTCTTGTATCGTATCCTGCCGCGTCCTGTGTAGATATGCTTATCACACGATGGCCGATGAACCATTTGTTTTGATTGTCTTCTTCTTCTTCATATTTAGGATCGAAGTGCACCGTTATTAGAGCGTAATTGCTAAAGGAAACTCCTAGTTCTTAATGTGATGTAGTGATTTTACCGGCGTTTATATTTTCATTTATAACGTAATATTTATTGTTTGTTTCTGTAATTCCTTCTAATATAACCCGTAGGTAGTGAGTGCCGGCAGTGCGCCGCATGCCTAAGGTTCTTTGCAGCGTGCCTTCGGCCCCTAGCTGCAACCCCTTTCGTTATTTTACTGTACCTCCTTCCATATTATCTGTCTTCCATCTTACTTTCCACCCTCTCCTAACAATTGATTCACAGCGCCGCTGCTTCGAGGTCTTTCCCCCTGTTACACCTTTCAGACCTGTTCACTGTCAGCTTCAGTTTCAGCGCTGAATGCCCTCATAGGTCCCAGTGCTTGGCCTGTGGCCTGGATTCTCTATTCAGTGCAGTTCTGATGTAAATCTACGTGTAATGCATAGCTCTTGAACATGGTCCCTCATATTTGAAAATCGGTCAAAGGGTGTAGGAAATAATTAAAGCAAGATTATATATTTTATATAAAGTTGCCCATTGAAATTAGCAGGCGTACACGTGAAATGAAGAGTCTAATTTTAAATGACTGAATGCTAATGTAACTAGTTGATATTAAGTTTATATATATTAGTTTTCAAGTGGCATTGTAGTAAACACGGAGAATTTGTTACATTTTTTCTTATATAAATATCCAGGAGAGGTTATTTAACACTGGCGTTAGCTTATACTGGTAATCAGAATGATTTAACACGTTATTTTGAATCGTTTGTTGTAGGTGGTACAGCATTGTCATTTTGTTGGCGGGGCCATCAGTGAAGCGAGCAACGTAATTATGATTTGCAATAAGAAATGATGTCATCTCCTTACCAAGAAATGTCCCCATGTCCCCTTCTTTGTCTGTTGTTTTCCTGATATAATAATTATAATAAAAATGCCGGAAATATGATAAAAGCCATTAACACATGGGCAGTGCCAGTAATCAGATACAGCGCAGGAATAGTGGAATGGACGAAGGCAGAACTCCGCAGCATAGACCAGAAAACTAGGAAACATATGACAATACACAAAGCACTACACCCAAGAGCAAATACGGACAGACTATACATAACACGAAAGGAAGGAGGGAGAGGACTACTAAGTATAGAGGACTGCGTCAACATCGAGGACAGAGCACTGGGGCAATATCTGAAAACCAGTGAAAACGAGTGGCTCAAGAGTGCATGGGAAGAAGGACTGATAAAAGTAGACGAAGACCCAGAAATATACAGACAGGAGAATGACAAACAGAACAGAGGACTGGCACAACAAACCAATGCACGGACAATACATGAGACAGACTAAAGAACTAGCCAGCGATGATACATGGCAATGGCTACAGAGGGGAGAGCTAAAGAAGGAAACTGAAGGAATGATAACAGCAGCACAAGATCAGGCCCTATAAATATAAGAATCAGATATGTTCAGAGAACGATGGATGGAAATAACATCTCTCCCATATGTAGGAAGTGCAATACGAAAAATGAAACCATAAACCACATAGCAAGCGAATGTCCGGCACTTGCACAGAACCAGTACAAAAAGAGGCATGATTCAGTGGCAAAACCCCTCCACTGGAGTCTGTGCAAGAAACACCATCTACCTTGCTGTAATAAGTGGTACGAGCACCAACCTGAGGGAGTGATAGAAAACGATCAGGCAAAGATCCTCTGGGACTATGGTATCAGAACAGATAGGGTGATACGTGCAAATAGACCAGACGTGACGTTGATTGACAAAATCAAGAAGAAAGTATTACTCAATGATGCCGCAATACCATGGGGCACCAGAGTTGAAGAGAAAGAGAGGGAAAAAATGGATAAGTATCAAGACCTGAAAATAGAAATAAGAAGGATATGGGATATGCTAGTGGAAATTGTACACATAATCATAGGAACACTAGAAGGCACGATCCCAAGATCCCTGAGAAGGAATTTGGAAAAACTAGAGGCTGAAGTAGCTCCACGACTCATGCAGAAAAGTGTGATCTTAGAAACGGCGAACATAGTGAGAAAAGTGATGGACTCCTAAGGAGGCAGGATACAACCCGGAACCCCACACTATAAATACCACCCAGTCGAATTGGAGGACTGTGATAGATAAATAGTCATTATTATATTATTATATTATTATTATTTTATTAGTTTATATTCTTATTATTATATTATGATTATGATTATTATTATTATTATTATTATTATTATTATTATTATTATTATTATTATTATTATTATTACTTGATATTGTTGCTTTCGTCGTGAGTTTCAACTGTAGTTTCTTATTATACATTAATTCTCGTACATATTACTTTTTCATTCTTTCGATGTGACTGGTGGCACAAAAGCACGCATCAGTCACTACATCCACAAACACGAAGTTTCAACATATTTCATATCTAAAGGAAAAACTAAAAAAGAATCCCCCACGAGGTTTTCTCCAGCATCCGTGGGATACCCACGGAATCTACAAGATAGTCCTGAAAACAGACGCAGTAAATCCCGATTAGGATTGAGTAAGATTGATAAAAGAACAGCGCAGCGCAGATCAAAAAAACCCTAGCTGCCGACGGGAAATCGACAATGGTGTTGGTGATAGACATTTTCCAAGCTGTAGTATATGTCTGTTACTGTATTTATCGGTCTATATCGTTTATACACAAACACACACAAACATATATATAAATATATATATTTTTTAATTAATTTATTTATATAAATATATTATATATGATATATATATAGATATATATATATATTATATATATGTACATAAATGGACAACATTTATATGACGTTGTGAGGATATACATTGGGCATCATTTAACCACAGCAAGTAATGCATAGTATCCGGAGTGATGCAAGCTTTCCATATTCAGAAATTTACTACATCATGCGCATTAATAGAGAGATAGGCAGTTGTTTCCCCTCGTCTGTCTGTGTTTACATTTCTATAAGTTGGCGCATGAGTCATTGTTTGAATCACACCCATATTATATGTATAATGTGTTAGTATAGCTGTGGTATCCATTACTGAATCGTGGTTACACACACATATATATATATATATATATATATATATATATATATATATATATATATATATATATATATATATATATATATATATATATATGCGTGAGTGTAACAGTACGGCATTAGTGAGCCTGGGAATATTCCCACGTGCAAGAAATTTTCAGTTTCCTTTTTTAAATAACTAAAAATAATTAGACTCGTAAGGCTGCGAAGCCTTACTCTTCCTTCCCCGGGTAGTGGGAAGCTTGTGTGTACTTTTGTGTGTGTGTGAGTGTGTTGTATGTCTCAAGATTGAATGAACGGATTTTGATGAATTTGTTAGTATTCTTTTGGAAATTCGACTATTTGTCTCCAAGGAAACAATCTCGACCATTGTTCATTTATAGAGAAAATCAATTTAATTCTTGGCAGAGCTAAAATCTTTACTTCGTAATCCTCGTAAGGGGAGTAGTGCCGTCAGTGTACCTCATGCGGCGTGCTGTAGGCATTACTGGAAGTTTCTTTGCAGGGTATGGATGTACGTATACATACATACATACACAGTACATACAAATATCACCAATATTTAACGACTGATTTTCCTTCTTTCAGTCAAACCTCGTGAGACAGATTCGCCTGAAATGGCCGCAGTCATGATGTCAGGTGGCGCCGTCCTCCTGACGATCTTGGCGGCCGTTCTTGTGGGCAGCGAAGGCGCCGCTTCGATTGTGCTGAAATGCGACGAACAGTGTCACTGCGACACAACTGTCAAGGGCATCTTGAAGGAACGTCGCATCGTTTGCAACGAGACAGGATCAGAGGTATGGGTGGTTGTCGTTGTTAACTTTATCTTAGTTTAACCAGACCACTGATCTGATGAACAGCTCCTATAGGGCTGGCTCGAAGGATTGGATTCTTGTTTACGTCGCTAGGGAACTTTCCCCAGGGCTGGTTCTAGATTTTTATTTACGTTGCTAGGATCCAAATTGGTTACTTAGCAACGGGACCTACTGCTTATCGTGGGATCCGAACCACGTTATGTCGAGAAATGAATCCCTAATCGCAAGAAATACATTCCTCTGATTCCGCACTGGCTGCTGTAGCTGGGAACGACAGTTTCGGTACAGGCTTTGAAAATGACAGCCATTGCCTTGTCTTAGAAAGACAAACTGAGACTGAGTCACGACGGAAACTACTTTGCTAGTGATAAAGAAAATGAATGGGAAACGACTTGAAACTTGTAATCCCCCGTGGAAAAAGTCCGGGAGTTACAGGGGTAAAATAACGTCAGTGATTATAACAGATATGCAAAGAAACCAGGATTTTGGTATTGCTGCCAGCAGCTTGACAAGAAATGTGTCATTTATTTAGGAGTAGGACATATAAAGTATGATATGTACATTATTTATTCTCAGAATTCTAATGCTGCTGGTTCTCAGCGCTTGTAATTTGTCATGACATTGACAACAAATGTAATGTTATATACATCAAGATATAAGCCTTAAGCTGTTCGTAGAGAAGTTAATTACTTATGAAACTAGAGCAGGTAATAAGTTATACAAAAATAATGACAACAATCTTGTAAAAAAAAGCGTGTTTTGACAACTGTTAGCCTTTCAAACCGTTTACTGTCAATTTCTGTTTCATCATCGAATGACCCGTGTAGCGTGGTAGTGCCGTCAGTGGACCGCATGCGGTGCACTGTAGGCATTACTTAAGGTTCTTTCCAGCGTTCCTTCGGCCTCTAGCTGCAACCAATTTCGTTCCTTTTACTGTACCTCCTTTCATATTCTCTTTCTTCATCTTACTTTCCACCCTCTCCTAACACTTGATTCATAGTGCTACTGCTTTGAGGTTTTCCTCCTGTTACACCTTTCAAACCTTTTACTGTCATTTTCCATTTCAGCGCTGAATGACCTCATAGGTCCCAGTGCTTGGTTTCTGGCCCAAAATTCTATATTCAACTCAATCATTGAATGACCTCGTAGGTCAAGAATATAATCTATAATATAGATTATATTCTTGACAACTCTAAGCGCGAAACTGTGTCACATCTCGGGTGATTAATCTCATATATATATACATACCTTCTCATCGAGCAGCCCGTTCACCTGACGGAGGAGGTCTTTCTGCCGAAGTCGAGAGAGATCATCTCTCAAGTCTACGTCCGGGTCGAGAGGAGCGTTGGAGTCACCATCACAGAGGGATTCATCGCAGGCTGGAAAGGTTACCCTTCCTCTGCCCTCGATGTGTGGGACGTGGAGTTCCTCTCGCTGCCCAAGAACCTGAATGACCCTGGGAAATCGAACCCGTTGAGGCACACGTTTGCAGGTGAGAGGTTCCTGTCATAGTTCGGTGGGGTTTTTCGTTGGTCATATAGAAATCGTTTGGAATATAGGATATTAAACCCTCTTCAGGGTCATATTTCGGTAAAATCGTTTGGAATATTGGATATTATATCCTCTTCAGGGTCATATTTCGGTAAAACCATTTGGAATATAGGATATCAAACCCTTTTCAGAATCATATTTCGGTAAAATCATTTGGAATATAGGATATCAAACCCTTTTCAGAATCATATTTCGGTAAAATCATTTGGAATACAGGATATTATATCCTCTTCAGGGTCATATTTCGGTAAAACCATTTGGAATATAGGATATCAAACCCTTTTCAGAATCATATTTCGGTAAAATCATTTGGAATATAGGATATCAAACCCTTTTCAGAATCATATTTCGGTAAAATCATTGGGAATTACAGGGATATTTATATCTCTTATGGTCATATTTCGGTAAAACCATTTGAATCTAGGATATCAAACCCTTTTCAGAATCATATTTCGGTAAAATCATTTGGAATGTAGGATATCAAACCCTTTTCAGAATCATATTTCGGTAAAATCATTTGGAATGTAGGATATCAAACCCTTTTCAGAATCATATTTCGGTAAAATCATTTGGAATATAGGATATCAAACCCTGTTCAGTCATAATTTGGTAGTATCGTGGTCATAAAGATTTGTTTTTGGAATATAGAATATAAGACCCTATTCATGAGTACCCTTAGGGAGGTAGTGTCATAGCATTACCAAAGAGAGTTTTGCAGCATTCCCACGGCTCCTGGCCACGCCCACTTTTTAGGCCTTATCTTGACATCCATTCCTTCCTCCTTTCTTAAAGCTTGCTGTCCAACCTCCTTAACTCCCTTTTTCCGCCATTCTTGAGCATTGAATGACACAAAGTGGCCCAGTTAGTGTTGAGCTTCAGAACCTAATTTCCCAGAATCAGTTCGAACTCTCACTGTCGACCCTCAATCTCTTTCAGGCATTGGTATCAAAGGCTGCACTGTGGACGAACTCCCTAGATACCTGTTCAGCGGCAAACCCAAGGCGGGGCTGCGACTGATTCAGTCGACTGTCGGAATCGTGCGAGCCGATGCCTTCAGCAACGTGAACGCGCTGAGTTACCTGGAAGTAGAGGATTCCGACATCGGGATTTTCAAAGGCCCGGCAAATGAAACTGGCAGACTCGTGGTTACAAAAGAAGAGTCTATCTACGGCGTTTGGTTCCACAACTCGGTCATCGGTAGAATCGAGTCGGGAGTTTTCAACCTGACGAGTTTCTCCGTTCACGGAATGCTCCTGGACAACGTGACGATAGGGCGCCTGGATACAGACGCTGTAGTGATGAGCAACATCAACCTCGTCCTGCAGAACTCCAGCGTGGCGGACTTGCAGGCTGGCGCCCTCAGAACGGAAGGTGGCGGGACTGTCAGAATGAAGAATAACCATATTGCCGCCCAGCCTGGCGCTCTGACTCACCTGAAGTGTTCTTTCACTGATCACCACATCACCGGTAATTATATTGACGTTCCATTTTCGGATGCAGAGGAACCTGTCGTAGATTCAGATTCGGATGAGGCGACCAACGGGACGGAAACGAGTTCCGAACCTTCTTATACGTCTCCTCCGTACAAAAGTCGCACTCTGTATGAGCTAGCTTCCAGCCGTTTGAAGCAAGTGCTTGACCCGACATGCGTACCTTACAATCTCCCCAGGTGGGCTACAGAAGCTGCTTGTGGCCTGCAAGCATCTCCCCGAGCCGAGAGACAGACTTCTGATCTGATGTACGTAGTTCTGTACTGTCTCATTGGCATATGCGTCATTGCAGTCATTGCGACTGTAGCATTGTCTTGCGGTTTGGTCAGTTCGAAGAACAGGAGACGAAGGGTACCGGATAAGTCACCCGTCGTCCTGATGACCCAGATCAATGACCCCCTCTATGAGGAAGCGTCTAATTTTCTGATGCCACCGCCAGTTCCCGCCCCGATCCAGTTCACTCCCGAGGGTAAGGGCGCCTGTGGTTCAAGCCAAGATGCGGCGACTTCGCCCGCCTGGAATGGATGCAGCAGTGGTGCTCCGGACAACTCCAGAGTGGAGAATGCCTACATGAATATGCGTTAAGCTTCACACAACACAAACTTGAAATAAACAGGCTTATGACGGTAATGATTTGGAACCCCTTCTGAGTTGTCTACTTGAGCAATAACACAACCCTAGTTGACGATGTCTTCGTCCTCTCTGTCTAGAAAGCGAAGATCATGCCAGTGCCACAGGTTGTGAAAGGAAAGATGGATGTCAATGAAAGTTCTATTCTACTGTACTTGTAAGCGTTTCCCCATTTTTATATCTTTAGACTTTAAAATGTCGGCAAGAATCCTGTTCACAGAGCGTATGTTTCCTGCTTAATGTACAATCACTCATTAAAATGATTACTATGAATTTAATAGAACACAGAGAACTCTCGCTGATTGAAGTCACAGTTGGACGCTGCGCATCTATCCAGAACCAATAGAATCTTTCACTTTATCTCTCTCGACTAGATACTGCATTATAGTGTTAATTTTCATTAAAAAAAACGCCATGGTAGTTGTGTTACCAGTTCTGCCAAAGATGGATCATATATTTCAAGAAGTGACACGGCGCTGCAATTCTGGACCTGCTACTTCCTAAGCCAAAGAGGAAAGAAGAAAAAACCTACTGGATGGATGTGATTGATCGTATTCGAAACTTTTCTCCAAACTGCAATGTGTCGACTTTGCTTATGAGATCTTATGCGATGTTATTTGCAGTGGTTGCCAATGAACGCATTTGCTTCGAGTCAACAATAGGCCACCCACACAGTTTACCCTGGTTACTTCATTAACCCCAAAATATATGATAAATTGAAAGTATGCATGTAAGTAAAACTATGATTAGTCAACATTAAATTCTTGCTCTCTCAATGTATGCCATGTTACTGTTAAAATTACAGTTAAAAACAGACATTGAAGAGCAGTAATGTCTACCTGCCTACCTGCATGTAATAACGAATGCTTAGAGAAGATGAATTCACAACAGGTAGAAACTATAAGTGACTTAAGCCTTAATTATGAATCTCACTATTCCCGCCACAGATAATGAGGCAAACCAAATTTGAAATGTGCAGATCTGTCATTAGTGAATGGATTTCATGCTGCTTCGAATTTGTAGGTCATGAATGAATGCGTGTTTTATGTTGATTCTTTTTATGATAAATATTTTCCACAGAAGTCGCGGTTTGTCATGTCCTTTTGCAAATTGATTATTTATTCCTTGACGAATCCATTGCAGAACTTGGCGATTATTATTAGATAGTAGTAATTGAGTAATGAAGGTCATAGATTTTTGGTCATGATTATTTATTGTCTTTCTACGCGAATTCAAATTAATTTTTTTATCTTTTGTTTTTGTAGATAGATTTTTCATCCATGTGGTTTATGAAAAAACACACACATCTATAAATGTGGATCTCAATTTACCGTAGATTTCAGTATGATCTAACTATTCGTGTATGAATTGGGAAATTTTAGCGCATTTGTATCATAATTATGTTAATCCCCACATTGTTTACATGGATATTAATAGTGGTTATACCAACCACATGTTGAAGATATTTATTTCACTGTTGCAATGTCTGATGTACAATAAGTATTCATTATGTACAAATGTTGCATATAAAGGTTGATGGAATGGATAACCAAAACAGGAATCAGGAGGAAGGAAAAGAAGAAAAAACGGTAACAGAAACAGGAAGCAATGACAGTTTGGAATCTTTGTGAAAGGTAAATGAAAATAAGAAGTGATTAGTATTTTTTTTAGACACTTATTTTCCCCTTTATTTACGGTTAGTTCTGAGATGTAAAGGACTTATAGAGGTAGATGCAAGATGCAGAACGTAGACGTAGACATAGGTGCCAAACAACCAAAGTAGTGTTTCATGTCTTCGACGACAGACGAGGTTGTTGCAGCATCTGAATGCAGGTGGGAGACGCAAACAGGATACACTTTTTGATAAACAAAATGTCATCTCGAAGCGTCCTCTTTCGAAACCAGATTCTGAGGTTGTACGTAGTCACGTACGACCTAAGCTGATACTACGTTTCGTTATGCATATTGATTGGTACACTCGTCTAGGTAATTGTCTAATACGTACTTCGTTGTACATACGGATTCGTACACTTTTCTAGGTCATTGTCCCAGCGGTGCAATGCATCAACTACTTAAGGTTCTTTGCAGCGTCCCTTCGGCCCCTAGCTGCAACCCCTCTCATTCCTTTTACTGCATCTCCATTCATATTCTTTTTCTTCCATTCATAGTGCAACTGCTTTGAGGATTTCCTGCCGTTACACCTTTCAAACCCACCTCTGCTCTATATTTCCTTTCCAACGCTGAATGACCTCATAGGTCTCAGCGCTTGACTTTTGAGCTAAATTTTTATACTCTGCTCTATTCTGTCTAGGTAATTGTCATTTATAACGCTTAATATGTTTTTATCATTTTAGTGTAAATGGCACTTGTTTCTTTCTTTAGTGTGAGGGACACTTGTTTTAGTCTTTTAGTGTAAATGGCACTTGTTTCTATCTTTTAAATGTAAATGGCACTTGTTTCTACCTTTTAGTGTAAATGGCACTTGTTTCTATCTTTTAGTGTAAATGGCACTTGTTTCTATCTTTTAAATGTAAATGGCACTTGTTTCTACCTTTAAGTGTAAATGGCACTTGTTTCTATCTTTTTGTGTAAATGGCACTTGTTTCTATCTTTTAAATGTAAATGGCACTTGTTTCTATCTTTTAGTGTAAATGGCACTTGTTTCTTTCTTTAGTGTGAGTGACACTTGTTTTAGTCTTTTAGTGTAAATGGCACTTGTTTCTATCTTTTAGTGTAAATGGCACTTGATTATATCTTTTAAATGTAAATGGCACTTGTATCTTTTTTTTAGTGTAAATGGCACTTGTTTCTATCTTTTAAATGTATATGGCACTTGTATCTTTTTTTAGTGTAAATGGCACTTGTTTCTATCTTTTAAATGTATATGGCACTTGTATCTTTGTTTAGTGTAAATGGCACTTGTTTCTATCTTTTTAATGCAAGCGGCACTTGTTTCCATCTTTGTAGTGTGAATGGTACCTGGTTTCAATCTTTTTAGGTAAATGGCACTTGTTTTTAGTCTTTCTAATGTAAATGGCACTTGTTTCTATCTTTTTAGCGTAAAAGGCCCTTGTTTTTGTTTAGTAAAATGGCAGCTGTTTCTTTGCTTAATGCAAATGACACTGGCTTCTTTCTTTTCAATATCAAGTGGTGTAATCTGTCAAACATCCGCAGATCACTAGGGCGTTTCGAAAAAGGAATTCCCGAGTTGACAAACGCCTCATTATTATGATAGAAATTTTAGCTTAGAAGATTATAGCCATGAGTTTAAAACTAATATTTAAAACGTATTTGACTTTGGATCTTTTCATAGGAAACTAATTTCATTTACGTCAAAACAGAGATCTGGGACAATTTTTGACCCGCGTTGCCAAACCACGGTTTCTGCAACACGTGACCTGCATAGGCCATTGGGAAGGTCAGCTGTCTTGACCTTATACCAGCCATCTACTTCAATTTATCTATAGCACTCAAGCTGCCATTGTGATGGGGACAGTATGGAAACCCAAACCGGAAAGTAGAGTAAATGCCAAGTCTGAGGTAAAACCACAAACAAGGGATTAATGTTAAGGGTCAAGGGATACGTCTAAATGGCTAAATAGATGTGGCCTCAATACATTTCGCTTACTCGTGGAGTAAGCCTACATGTTGCTTTGTTGTTGTTGTTGTTGTTGTTGGGGTTTAGGAAAGGTCTATAAAAGAGCATAAAAAGTTCTGAAAAAAGTTTTTTGCTTTGAGTTAAAGATGCAGGATTTTCAGAATAGGATATTTTTGGTATATTTATTTGACTGAAATTATGAAAAATAAATAATGTGCATTTTAATCAGTACAGAAGAATTACTTCGAATAAAACTTAGCGCATTTATTTTAATTTTCGCTGGCGATACAAGACTATTTGACCGTAGGTTTTAGCACGTTTTAATTCTCGTTAAACGTAAGGAGTATGTAGAATATGTATAATGTTTACAACTTGTGCGTGAGGGGAAAACCTCGCACGCGTCCCGAGCAAGCTGGAGGTCCGATCACGCCTTGTTTTGCCCGGCCACACCCTAGCTATCTTGGAGTGTTTGGCAGAGTATAAGCACGTTGTTTACTGTAAACTAAACTTATTTATATTTACAAATATTCAGCCACAAATACCATTTTATGGCAAATTCACCTAAAAACTGGGGATAACTTAGACTCAAAAAGTGTCAAGATATTGTCAAGGTATAGAGAATGCGATATTAAACTATATATATATATATATATAATTATAATCTATATATATATATATATATTATATATATAATATATGTATATCGTTTAATGTCGTTGGGAATAACTAGCGACTAAAAGATACAAGATATTGCCAATACCTATAAAATTCGACATTAATGACAGACACCATAAATATATCTATATATATATATATATATACATATAATATATAATAATATATATATAATATATATTAGCAAGAATGGGTTTTAAACTCTTTTTCATTAAGGAAAGATTGAATGAGAGAACAAGACAAAGAAAACGCTGTTATTTTAGCTAGAAAATGTTCTCCAGAGGTTCTCAGATCGTCATTTGTCTGGAGGGGAAGCAGAGTAGCAATATATATACCCTTCCTCTCTCTCTCCTCTCCTCTCTCTCTCTCTCTCTCTCTCTCTCTCTCTCTCTCTCTCTTTTCCTGGACACAACAGAGATTACGGCTACTTCCACATCGATCCGCATTTTCCTATCACACTGCTGTAGCTATGTGATACATAGCCTCTTATCATCAACCTTCCATATATTCAAGATACGAGCAGAGACATAGAGGCAATTATAGTGCCTGGATTTGAACATAAACAAAGAGTTACTTAAACTTAAATGGCATTTTAAAAAGAGCGGGATCCGTACCTTCACGGGACATTACTATGATTTTTGTTTTTCTTCTTTTTTTTGCAAGACTGGCCGGCGAGTGGCTGCCGGACCACTAAGTGAAACCTGATAGGGAGGAACCGTAGACTTTTACGCCTAACGGCCGAATGATTTAGTTCGCTCCCTTCTGGGGGTGGAGGTTGGGGGGGCGTTGGCCTTCTGCGGGAGCCGTTACACAAATGACCTTGTGATAGCTCGGTCGTCTATTCTGAGAAGGCGTCTTTGGCCTCTGTATTTACCTCAGAAATATTGCTTCCGACGTTAAGAGATAAAGGCCATATTTGGATATATTTACATATTTGTCAATGTTACTTGGAGCGATAAAGATTAAGGAATTTGCTGTGCTCAGTTGTTAATAGTATCTTAAATGGACATAAAACTCTTAAGCAGAATTAACTATAAAACTCTAAATGAAGTTTTATATCTTTACTAGAAAAAAACCTCTGTAAATCATTTTTTAAACATTTATTTTTAGTATGATTCTTTAGTTAATCAAAGCATTCATCTACTTTAACATATTTCTTTAGTTTATTTTTCGTATAAAAATTTTAAACTAGTTAAACTTATTTTATAAGTTAATCAAAGCATTTATATATGACATATTCGTATGTATGTCTGTATATATATGTATGTGTGTGTGTTCAGTATATCATCCGAAGCAGAATGATGAATATCCTAAACCACGTATCTGCTTTGCCTTGCGTCCTCCGCCAATGTTATTAATGACATCTGGCTCGTGTGAGCCGACACGCTTTTGTTAGTCCCTGGACTGCGCTTGGCGTGGATATTCGCTTGTTTTCTTCAAGACAAGGAAACTTTCGTATTTATGAATAAATTGATTTGAATAAGACCCAGAAAGTGATTAGTTTATACGCACATACACACTTTAGAGTTTAGTGCATATTCGTGATGATGATGATGATGATGATGATGATGATGATATATATATATATATATATATATATATATCTATATATATATATATATATATATATATATCATTCGAGCTACAAATGTCCTTTAATATCTAATTCGCTCTACCTCGGAATTGATATATTTACATATTTCGTTCCCGTCCACTAGACGGTGGTTCGATCCCATGAGGGGACGAAATTATTATCAGCTAAAAATTCCCCTTCGGTACATATATGAAAATATATCAATTCCGAGGTAGAGCGAATCAGATATTAAAGGACATTTGTATCTCGAATGATTATATGAATCACGGTGATGTGATAATTTTTCATATATATATAATATAATATATAATAATTATATATATATATATAATATATAGATATTAATTATATAATATATATATATAGTATGTATGAGTGTGTGAGTAAATAAATTCTTCTGTTAAAACAGGATACGTCTCAAGTACAAAACAGGCCCACATGGAAAACCAGTACTTGTTAAGGGTTGGAAGGTTCGGTACCCCCAAATATAGTTGTCTTAGCTTTAAAAACAGAGTGTTTTTAATGGGCCTTTTATACTTGAGATCTATTATATATATAGATATATATTATATGTCTAATATACACTATTATATATATATCTATATATATGTGTGTGTGTGTGTGTGTGTGTGTGTGTGTGTGTGTGCGCGCAAACAGTACTTTGACACACGAGCATATATAGTGCGGGTGTATCAAGTGTGCATTCCATCGATTGCCCACACCAGAAGCAGGCAACCTTAAAATTCCAGGACAAATGGATTTGGTTGACAGCGGCAGAGAACAAACGGCTCAGCGTCGGTCGATTATTCCAGAACGGGAATGGAGCTGGACGCCTTCTTCTGGTTCCAGTCATCGCTGGAAGTATGGAACAGCGGGTGGGTGGTTGGGGGTGGGGTGGTTAGGGGGGCGCTGGAGGGCGGTGAGTAGGAGAAAGAAGCCAGTAGGTACAAGGTCAGTGGAAATGAAAGCTATTTAGTCTCCAGTATTCAGATATTGACCTAACAGATATTTCTAGAAAGCTTTATTATTGGAGTATCAACGATCATAATCATGAGAAGCTGTTGGCAATTTAGGATAGTAAAAAACATGACCTGAAAAAAAGAACAAAGGGGGCCTTTTACGCCATGGGTGGGGTAAGAAGCCCACGGTGGTGGCTTTTTGCCCCATACCTAAAATATTGTCCGGACTTCATGAAAAAAACTACCATTTATATTGAAAAGTAGACGCCTACTTTTGCTAAATATAAAAAATTCAACCTTCCACACAAAAATATTCAAGAATATTGTTGGAAAATATACAAAAATTAATCTTAGAGTTCTTAGTTTCTTGTAAAACCTAGGAACTTTTTGGTATTCATAGGAACTGAAATTAGCAAAATTGTAAAATAAACTGACACTTCCTCTAATTATTTCTAATTGTGCTGTAGCAGCACAATTAGAAATAAATTAACTTTTATATAGCACCAAGAATAACACAAATAAAAGAAATAATAGGTAAGTTTTACATAAGACTAAAAATGACATAAGTCAAAAAGGTAGACTAATTTTCTTTACATTACTCCATTCTCTCTGGCTAAAGTCCTGTGACTGTGGTGGCCATCTGGAATTGTAATGTGCTTTTCTGCTCGACTTGGCTAAACAATTTTAACAAAGTGATGTGGCCAGTCTACGAAACAACCAGCATTAGACCATCCATTTGCTGTGCATCTAGCAATTGATCCAGGTGAGCTGCCGATTATAAGTAGTGAAGTCATCCTTTTACGGGCAAATATAAACATAAGAGGAAGACAAACTCCTGCTGCCTTCATTGCACAAATAAGATGTAGTCTGTCCTCTTTCACCACTGGTTACACGTCCAAGTGATCAGATGGGGTAAAAAGCCCCCTGGGCTTCTTGCCCCAAAGCGTGGTGGGCCTTTTACCCCACTTGCCATTTTTTAAGAAAACTAAATCCACCTGTAGCTCAATTGAGTTTTCAAGTCTGGATTGCATTGCAAGATATTTCTTAGCTCTCATTTAAAGTAACTGTAGTTAAAGTACTGACTTTACTGACAAGATGTCCGCACAGGATATCCCTGATATAGCACGCATACTTCATGAAATGTGTCCAAAGAAGAAAAATGAGTGCTGGCTTTGTCCCATTCTAGTTCTCCCTGGCTGTTTGGTATAGAAAGCTTCAGGCAGAAGGTGTTGCTGACTGAGTTGCTATGATATGTAATAAGCAAGAAAATAGGGGGAGGCCTTTTACCCCACTCTACCCTATATAATATATAAATTATATAATATATATAGATATTATATAATAATATATATATGATGAGCTTATTATTATATCTATATATATATATATATATATATATAGGTATATATATATATATAATATATATATTATATATATATCATGCGAAATTGACCTCCTCTTCCTTAAAAGCTCAGGAAGTTCACGAACGAATTAGAATAGAAAAAGAATAGATAAAAAGAGATAGAATGAACTAACCAGCAGACTGTCATTTTTCTTTTCTCGAGCGCAATCCTCCCGCTATGTTTAGACGTGGGCGCTAATCGTGCTTGTTTTGTCTCCGCTGAGATAATACGGGGAATATTTTCCGCTAGAGATGTTATGTACAATATTTATCCAATCTGTTGCTTTTTTTTTTAACAGGACCCACTACAAGCGCAGCGAATTAAGTGGTTCATGAAATGACGTTGTTTGTTTGTTTGTATGGTGTTTTTACGTTGCATGGAACCAGTGGTTATTCAGCAAAGGGACAAACGGCTTTACGTGACTTCCGAACCACGTCGAGAGTGATGAACTTCTACCACCAGAAATACACATCTCTCACTCCTCAATGGAATGGCCGAGAATCGAACCCGCGACCACCGAGGTGAGAAGCAAACACCAAACCAACCACGCCACTGAGGCGCTGAAAGAAATGGCTTTGGTGGTCAAAGAGACAAGACTATGGAGACAACTTAGGATTTCAGCCTGACATTTCAAAATACTGTAGGCATACTATAGGCACCGTGTTAATTCACACGTATTACGTAATACAGACTAGAGTAAATTCACATCAAGCGTGCATCTGGTGTCTAGGCCAGTCCCTTACGACGCTCCTGATTGGCTGTTGATAAGCCAATCACAGGGTTGAAAACGCTGTCTCTCGAGAGAGTTCACATGGGCAGAATGTATGTTCCGCCTCTCCTGAGGGATACTTTTGAAAGACGTATCCCTCAGTGAGAAGTGGAACATACTTCCTGCCTATGTGAACTCTCTCGAAAGACTGAGAATTTCCACCCCTGTGATTGGCTTATCAACAGTCAACCAGGAGCGTCGGAAGGGACTGGCCTAGACACCAGATGCACGCTTAATGTGAGTTTACTATAGCTGCGATGACTGTGTTCTGTTACGCACTGAGAGTCTAATTAATCTCGATGTTTGCAACCACCTGTCAAAATACACTTACGTTTTACTGCTAGCATATTAAGGAGGTTCCTAATCTCATGCTATATTGAAACTCGCGGGCGACCACCACAATCATGTAACTGTTAGGTGGTTGAATCTCTGCTTACGTCAACAGTCACAATATGACTTTGACCGAGAGTGATCCTTGTCAAGGAGTCGAATCTGGGGTCTCTTGTGTGGTAGGCAAAAATGCTATCGATCTTACCACCAAATGCACGCATTTTATATATATATATATATATATATATATATATATATATATATATATATATATATATATATATATATATATATGTTATATATATATATGGTATATATATATATATATATATATATATATGTATATATATGTATGTGTGTATGTATGTATGTATGTATTATGAATATATAAATTTACCAAATACAGGTAAGACTAATAGGCAACTATTAATTAGACCCCGTGCAATTAAGTGGAATATTTTAGACCGTTGAATTTAAGAAAAACTAGCAGCATTCAGTGTTAAAAGTGTGAAAGGGCAGATATCTCTTCTCGTTATTTTGTTGGCACTTAGGCTAATTCTTATTTACAGGGCTTTGTTGGACCGGAGAAACATCACAGGCCAGGAAAGCCAGGCCACGAACAACAGGTTCTGTACCGTTTGTAAATGTAGCGAATTCCAGTTTCAAAAAGCGGCTAAGAGACAGTTCATAGTCTCCTTCGGGACACGAATATTCTGGCGATAGTAAGACAGTCGACGATAATATCACTAACGCTGGCGATAAAGACGCAGTTGATGGTGATAATTCAGAGAATAATTCCTCTATGTGTGTGTGTGTATGTGTAACAATAGGTCCGAGTTGAAGTGTATAGTCTTATGAATTGGTTCGGTGCTGTGCCAACCGCTATATCACCCTATACTTGTTGGTAGGTCTATCTTTGAAAACTCACAAGAACAGTGCTAAAAAATACATTCTAATCTTTAACATCATGGCAAATCATAAGACTTCTCGCAGATACGTAAAAGAAAAAATAAGAAATAAGTTAATTCCATCAACGACTTCCGCAAGTCGTGGGAATTAGCCTAGCGAAATGACGATGGCGCGTAATTGATCCTGGCGAGGATTGGTAGGCGGTGGTGGTCCCCCTTCCCCTCCCTCCCTTCCTCAGTTCCTTTCTGGCGAAGGCTTCAAATTTCATCAGCAATCGTTTTAAGTTTTCATAACAATGAGGTAACGGTTCGGGTGACTCGGTTTAAAGCTGGTGGTGGTGGTGCAGCCGGGAACGGAATGAAGCCGTTATATCAACATCTCCCTTCAACACCAACACTCGACACAATGAGATATGGCTTTCTCTCTGTCTCTCTCTCTCTCCTTCTCCCTAGCCCAGAATCTCTTTCTCCCTCTCTATCTATCTTGCCATTTACGTATTCCGGACTTCTGAGAGAGAGAGAGAGAGAGAGAGAGAGAGAGAGAGAGAGGAGTGGAGACCTACTCCACGGCTCAGATGTCTCGGTTGTGAAGACTGTTCATGAACAGACGGACAGACAAATAGCTTTATAATAGGTGTCAGCTCGCCCATTTATAATAATCGACCTCACGAATACAAAACCATTAAGTTTATTTCTTCGATCAAGGTCAGATTTTCCTTAGCTTCCAAATCGAACGTACTACATTTTATGCAACGAAAATCACCGAACACTTCTTGAATATTGTCCGTAATCACAGACAGCCTTCTTTGTCAGAATCCAGAGAAGAAATAGTCTATATTTTTTAACTTCAGGAACTTAGTTACCTTGCATAATGTCCAGTGTGACCCAGTAAGGTCTTATAATACCCTGAGATTGCCCCATGAGCTATATAGACTCTATTATTTTAGCATTGACCATATACGCGAATGAACATAGGCCAGTGAGTCTAAAGCAAAAGTTGGTGATTGCGTAGAACTACCTGACCCTGACTGTAAGTAATCAACGTAGCAATAGAGCCGTTTGTTGCTGAGAAAATAACTGTTATTAATGACATAGACAATGACAAATGTTCATAATTTTTGTTTTTATAGATATTAACTTATGTAGGACTGAGAGAGATATTGAAATAATAGATATCAAGGAAATTAAGCCTACGAAAGTTAACAGACTATTGTCAAGTAGACGGCGATAGCATATGATCAAGTAGTGAGATTTTAAAAGCATTACTCATGAGAGAGAGAGAGAGAGGGGGGGGGGGGGGGTGCGCGTGTGGGGGCGAAGGACCAACCGGATGGGAATTCGAAGACGAGCGAAATTAACTGAAACTGGAATAGAATGTCAACAGATAACCATAATTATAAAACCCAGAGAAGTCATCCTTCAGACAGTCCCTGAGAGAAGGAACCCTGTAGAAACCGAGGTTGACTCGTAGAGGGACTCCGGGATGGGCAAGGTCGGTGGATAGGAGTTAACCCCCTGGGGGATGTGAGGAGGGAAGGGAGGAGGGAGGCCGTGTGAGAAGAGCAGATAGCGTCAGTTTTCATATAGCGTTGTTATTGCTGGGATCGTCTCCCGTGCTGGACCACGCCAAGCGGAAGGCTAAGGATTATTAGTAATTAGCGGCGACGGTGCTGCTGGTGGATGCCAGGAGTAGTGGTAGAAAGGTGGAAGAAGGTGATAGTGGTAGGTGGTGGTGGTGGTGGTTGGCGGGAGTTTGGTTCAGTGTCGCTGTCTAGGGGGCTGTTACTCCCATATTACATTAACATGACGTGAAGGCTATCTTTATTAATTCGAATGTTGGTATATACTGATTTGTAAGTAATTACAATATACTTCAAAAGAAGGGGAGAATGCAAGAGTTGGGAGCACACAGCCCAAATTGAAGAATTGGGTTATATTTTATCTACAAGACAACACTATATACTTTTGAGTTCCTAATCCCCATAAAATACTAGTAGAAAGATGTGAGTGCATAAATGCTGTGCCGCACATGACAGTTGGCGAAATATTTTTTCTGATAAAAGAGAGGTGTGTGTGTCTGTGCGTATGTTTGTGTGTGTGTGTGTGTGTGTGAGAGAGAGAGAGAGAGAGAGAGAGAGAGAGAGAGAGAAACAACCTGCCAGCGAAGTGCATATGAATAACGCTCGAGATAAGATTTATCTTCGGGCGGGATCAGCCTAAAGATAGATCACTCTAACGAAGATCCACTGCATTTCCTGTAGAATTCCTTTGGACTCTTTCAATAAGAGTTGAGAACTGTATAATCGATTATGAAGCCACTCTTAATATTCTGTGGCTTAATTTCTTTAATAACTTTTTAAATTATGTCAATTAGTGGTTGTATGCAGATCACTTGTTAATGAAGTTCAAGTCAGATGACCGTTGGGCATAAGTTAGTTTGCAAATAGGTGTTGAAGGTAGTTGCAATGAAAATTCTCTCTCTCTCTCTCTCTTCTCTCTCTCTCTCTCTCTCTCATCCTTTTTCTTCCTCACTTAGTAGACTAAGAAGGTTTTTCATGAAGAACCGTTTCTATGCATGTGAACTTGGCGGAACAATTGCCAACGCTGTCCAATATTGGAGATTATTTGTACGTAGTACTAAGTCATGAATACCATAACCCGTCATGGTGCATTTCGTTTTTTATCTTTTTTTTTAATTAAAAAAAAAAAACTTTACGACCAGCAGTTAAATCGTTAGTAGCGTGCAATGCGCCCTTGCTTATCAAGTTGTTCCCATACGGCAACTTGTAGCTAAGACTAAAGAAAGCTCGTAGTCAACCTGCGGCGAAGTGTCACTAACGTAAAAGGAGAAAGAATTATCAGTACTCATATAAGTATATTTGGGAAAATGCCAATTCACGAGGTTTCTACTAACAAGTGGTATTCGCGGAATTTTGGTCTAGCTTTTGAAATATGAATTACCGCCAAAACTATACGTTTTGGAGTTCGTTTATTGTATGGTAAAGATACTATGAACAGAATAGTACTACACACCATGGGTCCACCAATTTTTCCTTACAAATGATAATGAAGATCCTTTTTTCTTTTTTTTTTTTTTTTTTGTCACTTCCTTGCTTAATTGGCCCCGGAATTCCGCTAACATGATGTTGCCAAGCTTCCAAAGCCACTTACAGGTTTTCGTCGTAACTTATTTTTTTTTATTCATATTTTATTAGCTTTGAGTTTTTTTTTACTGAGTTTCTGACCAGCCTCTGGACCTTCAGATAATCGGGCTACAGGGTGTTGATGAGCTTTAGTTATGGGGAGAATATTGTAAATGTTAAGGGAGCCATTGTACTATCTGGCACGAATCTATTTAAATAGTTGTTTATGCTAATTTCCAATTGAAATCTTACGTCTTCAGCGTAGTTAGAGTAGAATGTATTCCCATTCCAGTGGGCTCTTTATTATTATTATTATTAGTATTATTATTATTGTTACATTTTACCTATATATTGAAGATAATGTGCCTTATGAATTATACCTCGGAGAAAGCTTACAATGGTCCACACAAACTGGTGATTCATATTGTTACACTTTACTTTTTACCTTCTGGGCTTCCGACAGTCAGTCAGCTGGAGTTAGCATAGTTACCCCTTCGTAACTAAAGACTATCGGTTATTATGAGACTGGTGTGTGATCGCAGCTTGATATTCCTGTGAATTACAATTGTGGGAACGCGTTTTACCAAATTTCCTCGCAAATTGCTCAGCCCAGATGTGGTAAGGATCAGACTTGTTCTAAATTTCCAACTGGAAATGGCTCATGTTTGTTTGGTGGTTCTAGATTGAGAAATTCGGCAAAATGTTTCGTGCGCCGAAAGGATTAGGCCTAGCCATGATGTTTCCGTACCATGGCAGCAGCACTTTTATTAGGCAATGGTGTTTTCGAAGTAGGTCCCAGTTGATCAAATACTAAGTGTTGATTGCAGGACGCTCAAAAACTCGTCACAGTCACGTAAACAAACCATCAAACATATTTAAATCAGCAGTCTAATCTAGCCAAGCCTACTAGTAGTCAACAAAGTGGAGAGATAGCCTAGCGATTGCATCAGATTTCTAAATCTTTCTTGAGGTTTAGAATTACACAGTTTATCGTAGCGTTAATAAACTTTCTATAATCTTACACTGCAGGCCCCAACAATTTGTCTATGCTATACCAACGAAATCTTATGTTAGTAAATAGGTTATGGTTGTTAGCGCTAGTACTACTACGTCCTGAACATCGCAGGACCACATTTCGCATTCGAAGGAGGAGCTCTGCACTGAGATATTGTTTATTAATGAAATTGTTAAACTAAACAGTATAGAAAAGGGTTTGTATAACATAGTACAGGCGAGATAGTCAAAGAAATGTAAGTGCATCAGAGGTGCTCGTACTAAACATGGCGGTGTTTAGTACCAGTCCTTCTGGGATGAAAGTAAAAATGTAAACAAAAGACGGCAAATTTCTCAAATTATTCCACCACTATTACTGTATTATATACACCCCTTTCTTAACTGATCAGTTAAAAAAAAAGTTCATTAATAAAAAATATCTCCGTGGGGTACACTTACAATTAGCGCAGTTTTTGCCAACCCTCCTTTATACTGAAGTATGCAATAGCCTTACTTATGCTACAACGCCTAAACTAAACTAACCTTAACAAACCATGTAATTTTTAGTAGCTTATCCCAATCTCCTCTAACTTTGTGGATAACATGAATTTTATTAGCCTTACGTAACATTCGTAAACTTTTTAGGACTTGTGTGATTTGCCCTAGCCTAACTTCCCTTACAACATGGTTTCTACGCCAGCAAGAACTAATCAATCAATCAACATGGGAATATGCAAAATAATCCAAATACAGGTAACTATTGTAGAGAACTAAAAAAATTATTATTTAGTGTCAATAATGTTATTTTGGGTTAATATGCAAGGAATATTTGGGTACATATTTTATATGAAAAACTTTGGTTTTTATCTAAAACTGTCCATTTGTTTTAAGATAGCTGAAGATTCTAGTTGTTTTATAAGGAAGCTAGAAGTAATTCTGATCCCTTGTAAACCAATTATTTCACCTGTATACCCTGGCTAGACACCAGCCAATATAACCCTCACCAACATCATAGGCTCTTTGTTGTTAAGTAACCTAACCTATACTCTTTTTTTTTTTTTTTTTTTGTTTTTTTTTTTTTTTTTTTTTTTTTTTTTTTTTTTTTTTTTTTTTTTTTCCATCTGTCCATCCGCCTGTGGTGTTCTCGCTTGGTAACACTGCGTCCCGGCCTTTAAATTGTTACGCTATGTGTAAGTTTTGAGTAAATAAAAGGATATCTAGGTGTACATTTGCAACTGAAAAGTGTTCTAATAATTTACTGTATGCGAATTGCACCGTTAATATTCGAAATAGGATATTATTATAATTGTTGAATGTAAGCTGAATATTACTATCTAAAGCCCTGGACGCAGTGTTCCATGCGCAAACACCACAGCCGGATGGACAGATGGAAAAAAACAGAGTATAGTGAGCCCAAGATTTTTTGCAGTCCTGTATTATATCGTTATCCAGTGTTCGCGTTTGTGGTTGCACGTTAACAAAAGGTGGAAACATACTTGTGATGACCTTTGCAAAATATTTAATTTTTTAACGTTTCAGTGTCTTTATCATTTAGTAAATATTTGGATTCATTCATAATGACATTATAATAAGAATAGCAGTAATTCCAAAATAGATAAGTTAATTTTGACCGTTTAAAGTCAGATGTCTAGGGCATAGTTTTCCACAAGCTTAAAAGTTTCAGAGCCAGCATAATTTTCATATTGACATATTATGGTAATAATTCATTGCTGTTATATTTGCCAAGTTTGAACCTCCAAGGTCACAGGTTCATGGCAGTATCAGTGCTTTATAGCATTTTGAGTATTTGTGATACCCTTTACTGATAACTAATAGTGGCTCTGTGGTCATTATATACCTATTCTAAGTTACACTAATAAGAGGACAAAGATTGTCACTTGTCATATTATTACACTCATGGTGATTTAAATTCTGAGCATACAGTTACATATTTGTTGTATCATGTTTACAGTAGGCATTATAACTAATTCAAATTCCTCTGTCTTTATATAATTCAGAAGTGTTAAGAGAGAAAGGGAGAGGAAGACCAAGGAAGAGTTAGGTAGATGGGGTCAAAGAACTTCTTCTGGGAAGGAAGGTTCGTAATTTCCGTGAATATGCTCAAGATAAGGGTGACTTGTGCAAGATGTGTAGGGCTTTGATGCACTGCTTATGAGCCTCCTGTGATGTAGATGTGTGAAATGGTTAATGTTGTGTAAGTTTTACTGCCTGTGGTTGCACCCATGATTCAGCAGTTGAGTAGGAATGTGACACTCACTATACTCTGTTTTTTTCCATCTGTCCATCCGCCTGTGGTGTTTTTGTATGGTAACACTGCGTCCCGGGCTTTAGATAGTTACATTCAGCTTACATTCAACGATTATAATAATATCCTATTTCGAATATTAACGGTGTAATTCGCATACAGTAAATTATTAAAACACTTTCAGTTGCAAATGTACACCCAGATATCCTTTTATTTACCTAAAAACTTACACATAGCGTAACTATGGTAAAGCCTGGGACGCAGTGTTACCATACAAAAACACCACAGGCGGATGGACAGATGAAAAAAAAAAAACAGAGTATAGTCACCCCTATAAAAGATTATATATATATATATATATATATATATATATATATATATATATATATACATAGATATATATATACATATATATATAGTACAATAAATATATATATATTACATATATATTTATATCTATAAATATATACATATATATATAATATATATATATATATATATATATATATATATATATATATATATATATATATGTATTCATAAATCTAAAAATGTCACTGGCATCGTAAACAAGTTCATCCTCTAGGGTAATGGATAGAGGGAGAAAGCTGACATCTTAATAACCATGGTGTTTTTTAGTTGTTAGAACGTATAGGCCTACCTTTTGCCTATGGTTTTGTCTTACCAACATCGAAAGCGTTCGACCCTAGCCTCCTTTTTTGTATACTTGCAGAATACAAACTTCTTCCTTTTCTAGGCCAGCCCGTTGAATAGGAAGATCTTGAGCTTTTTACCAAGCTAAGGAGTGAGATCGATCATCTTCAAATTCACTCTTCGGTATATTATCGATAGCGTTCAAAAAAGAAAGATATTGACCATTGTTTTCCCTGAGAAAAGAGAAAACTATATTTCCGGCGTCAGACCAACCAATTGCTATTCACAAAATTCAACCAACATTATAGAAAATGAAAGATTCTCCGCGTGGCGAGGCATTTGAGCCCTTGCGCACCAATCTTGTAAGGATTAATATCCCCTGTCTGCAGAACGGAAGCATTTAAGAGTGAGCGCCGCTGCCGAATGGGTTCTATTTCCTCTCTAAACATAAATATGCTAGTCACCGCTTCTGCCACGTTGGCGCCGATTCTGTACCGTTTTCCCCAAAAACGAAAATATACAAATAAAAACGCAAATATAAAAGAAGGGTAGAAAGTGAACTCTGAGAGATACGTCTATCGCTCGAGTTCAGTTTCGTGCAATTACGTGCGGCATCTTACGCTCTTAGCCAGATCTGTTTTCACAGAAGGGGAGAATAATAATCCTAAATCATATTTCCCTGGATATAACCTCAAAAAATAATAAACGGTCCAGGAAAACCTCTTTGGCAAGGCTGATAAATATGCGCGTCACTCTTAGCTTCGGGGGCCCCCCTCGGTACGGGGGATTTTGGCGGGAACTCATCTTGGAGCGGAAATGACGTCGAGTTCCCGCGCTTTTGTTCTGACGGCCGACAACAAAAGACAAACGACACGAGAGGGCACTGTGGCGAGAAAAGTGGTTCTTACGGCGAGCCTAAGATATGTGTTTGTGTGTGTGTGTGGAAGTGCATTTCTCCTGCTGGGCCTTGAGATAACCGTGTATGCACCTAGAGGACTAGACTTTGTGGAAAATTGAACAGAGCTGAATTGGGTTTAGTGTTACCTTTTGTTTAGTTACATACAAGCAATTTTATTTATAGTTTAAGATGAATGAATAGAAGACACTGTTAGTAAATATGGGGATTTCCATTTCAACAAATTATACGTTATTTTTTTCATCATACTTCACGTCATTTAAGTTACGCAGTAAAGACCTAAATGCTATGCACAAAACTGATTTAAATTGCGTATTCTTAAGATAATACGGTTTGTTATTTGTTTTAGAGATGTGGTACATGTCATTTCGAGAGTGAGAGCGAGAATCTCGAACAAGAACCATTGTAATTAATTTAGAAAATAGGTGTGGGGATGTAATTTTCAAAATGCAGGTGCCAGTAGTACTGATAACACTGGTGATATGATGATGATGATATTATGATAGCCATTTCATTGAGTAGTGATTTACGGGTCCATATTTTTCTGTGGACTTTATGGACGTTTCCAGCTCTCTCAGTCAGGTGGTGAAAAGCATCAGTATATATATATATATATATATATATATATATATATATATATATATATATATATATATATATATATCATAATTAACTCCAGTTTCTTAGGCAACTTCTCTTTTTCTTTTTGTAATATACAGGTGGTTCGGGATATAAATAGGTACAATCATAGGTATTCTGCGCAAAGCTTGTGCCTCACAGGGGGCTAGTGCGTGAGGTGCCCCTCACGCGGTGCACTGCAGGCATTACTAAATGGTGTTTGCGGCATCCATTCAGCCTTTTGACTCTATTTTCATTCCAGCATCCTCTTAAGTCTTGCTGTCCAACTTCTCTGGCTATTAGTTCTTAGTTCGACTGCGGTTTTCTCACAGGTTTTTATGTTTCATCTTTTTTTTCTGGTGCCCTCAGTGCACTGCACAAGGTGCACTGTAGGCTTTAAACGTCCCTGTGGTCCCTAGCTGCAACCCCTTTCATTCCTTTTACTATACCTTCATTCATATTCTCTTTCTACCCTCTCTTAACAATTTGTTTCACTGTGCACCTTTCTAAACCTCTCTACTCTCGATTTCCTTTCCAGCGCTGAATGACCTCATAGGTCGCAGCGCTTGGCCTTTAGCCTAAATCTCATATTCCAACTCTATTTTCCTGTCCAACCACTCTTGCCTTCCTTTTTTCTCTGTCTGAAGAGCGGAATGGCAGAAAGTGTCCCTAGTGCTTGTGTTGACAGCCTTGAGTTTCATCAAATCGGTAAAGATTCTGACCTCTATAATTTCCAGCTTTTAGTGAACTTTTTTCATGTGTGGATGTGATGATCCCGAGATAACTGATGATTTCCTTTGGTGAAATATTGTTATCTCCGTTTTATCTGAGAGGGAACTTGGGTTGATTTTGCCTACCACATTGTTAATGATCGTAAAATATGTTCGTAGCGTAAATTTCTCGATGATAATCCAACGTAATATGTATTTCTTGATAATTGCTTGATAATCCCGTAAGAATCCTATTCGTCTGTCTGTGTTTCTCGAAAATATAGCGTGAATTCTTTTCGTTTAGTTATTTTCATAATAATCCAGTATATATATTTCCAAATATTTGCAGAGCTTGTCATCATATTCATTGTTTGTGTCAAAAGAATACGTTCATATGAACGTAACAAAATATCCAACTTTTTGCATCGGTAGGTATTCCCTTGGATTTTAGTGTTATGTTTTTGCTTGCCTTTATTTATCTCTTTCGTTCATTGCTTTTGGGTTTCAGTGTATGTTTTTGCTTGCCTTTCATTATCTCTGTCGTTCATTGCTTTTGGATTTCATTGTATGTTTTAGTTTGCCTTTCTTTATCTCTTCCGTTCATTGCTTTTGGATTTCTTGTATGATTTTGTTTGCCTTTCTTTATCGCTTTCCTTCATTGCTTTTGGAATTCATTGTAAGTTTTTGCTTGCCTTTCATTATCTCTGTCGTTCATTGCTTTTGCTTTCGTCCGTTGTTTTTGCTTTCTCCGAAGGTCCTGAAACGACGAAGTTGCTATATCAAGCGTAGGATAGATTCTCGCGCATATTGACGATATACTTTCTTTTCTGGGGGTCGGTGGAGGGAGTCGTATATTTTGGGGATGTCAGTTTGATGGGATTTTTATGCCCCCCACCCCCCCACCTCGTTTGCTTTCGCTACACCGGAACACGGGAGACCGCGGCGCGTTTGAAGGGGTTCGCAAATAATCGTACAGACTGCTTGCTTGTTCGTCAAGATGTCACGGTGTTAGTGCATGCGGTATATGTACATACACACACACACATATAGCCTATAACTATATACTGTTATGTGAGCGCGTACATGTATATTCATATTTGTATGTTATGTATATATATAATATATATATATGTATATATATATATATATATATATATATATATATATATATATTTAGTCCACATTACACACACACACACACACACACACATATATATATATATATATATATATATATATATATATATATTCTTTTTGTCGAGTTGAATTTAAATTTTTATTGTCATACATGAGAGTCCTTAATTCATCTTTGTTCTATTTAGATGATATAAATTTTTGGCTCTCAGACCTCGCTGTGACCCTTGGCTTTTGTTTATTGGAAGATTTCATAATGCAGTTATTACCCGGTAAATTTGATTTTAATTTTTTTTTCTTTTTATGGTCAATAACCACTAAACTACACAGATGAGACTTCCGTGCATGCAGGCACCCCCTACCCCCCTCCCCCCAAAAAAGGTAACGTTTCACTACACACACACACACACACAATGTCCTTCAAGCAGACACATGCATACACACAATTTATGCCCGTTACCCTTGAAGCACAAGCATATCGTCCTCTTAACTTGTACACAAACACACACACAACAAGCACACATGCATCATTATCCTTCATGTACACACAAACAGACATACACAAACAAACATACACACACAAACAAATCTCTCGTTGCAGTAAGAGTTGTTGTACCTCCTCCCTTTTATTATGCGTCATCAACTGAATCCCAAAGACTATGGCGTATGGCCCATAAATTCCCGCCGCTGATATATTTCTGAGTGAATTTGGATGGCCGAGATTCTGTGTCGGGTTTATTTGTGTGCCAGTCAGAGTTACCTCCTCTTTTATTTTTTTCTTTTGTGTGTGAATGTTTTCAAGGACGCGTCCTTGACTTTTTTTTTCTTTGGGTACGTACAAACGTTTGTCGGTCGTGTTTGGGCGCGCGCTAGCGAGGGCGTAGGATGAAGGTTTTGTTTTTTTGTTTGTGTGGTGTTTTTACGTTGCACGGAACCAGTGGTTATTCAGCAACGGGACCAACGGCTTGACGTGACTTCCGAACCACGTCGAGAGTGATGAACTTCTATCACCAGAAATACACATCTCTCACTCCTCAATGGAATGGCCGAGAATCGAACTCGCGACCACAGAGGGAGGGCGTTGCTTATGGATGGGATAGTCATGATGATGGTTAGTAAGTAAGACTAGAAAAGTGAATCTACTATAGTGTCTATTTACACATTTTGTTCAGACCTTGATAAGAACTCCATCACTCGCTATGGAATGAGTAAGGCTTCTGAAGTCCAAGAATAAGAACGGGTGAATTATACGAGAACTGATTTTATTCTTTCCTTGTTATTCTGTTACTACGAAGTGACTTAAGCTTCTAGGCCTAGATGCGAATGTATACTATACTCTGTTTTTTCCATCTGTCCACCAGCCTGTGTTGTTTGCGTATGGTAACACTGCGTCCCGGCCTTTAGATAGTTACGCTATGTGTAAGTTTTAGGTAAATAAAAGGATATCTGGGTGTACATTTGCAACTGAAAAGTGTTTTAATAATTTACTGTGTGCGACTTACACCGTTAATATTCGAAATATGATATTGTTATTATTGTTGAATGCAAGCTAAATGTAACTATCAAAAGCCCAGGACGCAGTGTTACCATACGCAAACACCACAGGCGGATGGACAGATGGAAAAAAACATAGTATAGTAAAGGCAGCCTGTGGAAGGTCGGATAATGCTTGTAGTAGATACTTTTCCATTAAATTCGAAGGTTCTTAGGAATTCATTGTATTCTTAACAGTTCTTAGTCGTGACATTATTATTATTATTATTATTATTATTATTATTATTATTATTATTATTATTATTATTATTATTATTATAACCTGCTAATCATTCTCTGAAAGTTGTCTGCGATTTTGTCTCGTTGTTAATATCAACTAGTATCATGTACGTAATCTAATAGAATCTTACACGTTGAACATCATAAAAGGGCATTTATTATTTTTTATATTTTTATGCATTAAATAATTAGAGGAATGAACATGTAATAATATAAAGGAGAGTTGGGAAAACTCTCTATCGCGAGAGTTTATGTAATGTTCTAAAGGGTCCTCAATAATACAAAGTGTTAAGAGTCCGTGTATAATTTTTAAGACTACAAAAAGCTTTCGAACCCTTCCGTGGGTTCATCTTCATTCCAAATGAACAATTAGTTAAAACGTGTACAGAGGTGAATTTAAAAACAAGAGTCGTTGAAGATCGTTGACACCGGTCGTTATCTCGTTAATGGGCCAGATGATGAAGAAAGAGGTCAGTTAACTCCAACTAGGTGATTTCCTCTCCCCTATCAATCCTTCTGGCTGCAATTCTGTTAGATCTCCGCAGTGGTTGTTGCAACGTTGCAGGAAGTCCTTCATCCGAGGGCGTAGATTGGGCACCGCAACCAGACTTCCCTGGGGCAGCGGTTACCTGGACAGGGAAAGGCAAGGCGGAAGCAGCATCAGGAGAAGGAAAAACAGACCCTGTCCTACAGTTAAAATCTTTTAAAAACCTACTACTATGAGATTCAGGGCCTCTGTAACACAATAACTTTTTATCTATGCATTTCACAAATATTACGCTTATTCAGAATACACATTATATCTACACGTAAATTTTGACTGTATTCTGCATTACGTAGGTTGAATAAATTTGGTACTTATAATGTAAAAGTGACTTTTTTTGAAGAATAATGTAAAAGTGACTTTTTTTGAAGACGGGCCAACTTACTCAGAGAAAAGGTTTCGAACGCACTCGTTACGTAACTTATGACAGCATTTCTTCCCTCTTTCTCGATGGATGATTGGCTATACATAACGAAGGCTAGACCTCTGGCAACAATGACATAAAAATGTAAATACAAGCAAAGCAGTACACCTTTATGAACTCTGAAACCTCTCCACTGATAATTGTCATAATGAACAAACCAACAAAATATGTTAATAAATACAAAAACACTTCGATTATTAGTCTGACTCCAAAATAAGTTTCCTAAGAAATTACAGTCTACTTTATAGGTCACAATCAGATTGACAAGATGTAGGTAATAGTTGGTAATTTTCAAAAACATAGTAGACAAGCTTGATTTGATAACTGCTATATCCAATGTCAAGCAATTTTTATTTATTGGCTATCTACCTATTTACTAAAAAAAATAAAAAAATAGCCGTTACTGCATTTTGGCTTTGAACCTTCACCAATAATTATCGTCAGAATGATGACTTCATGAGGCTTCACCCACTTTGGCCTCGTTATAATTCAGGATAACACTGAAGGCCATCATGGGCATTGTTGGATTAGAAAATTTAAGTTCTGGCTATAAAAACTCATTTCTCGAGTAGTTGCAAGAAGTGCTAAATGATCCTCAAGGATCCCAGCAGTTGGCCTAAACGTTTAATTCATGTATATTGCTGCTATTACTACAGTAGTATTACTACACTACCACAGATACCCCACCCACATCTATGTATCGTTCCGCCATTCATAAAGTCTTTGTTATGGCCACGGCCTTTCTCTTGACTGTAAAAAGTTGCAAGTTGTAAGACAAATGCAGTTTTGCAACCACGGGGAAAATTCCAAATTCTGTTAGCCATTATTGACTGCTATGGGTTTCAGAGCCGATGGAATAAGGTGAATGAGTTTCTGTCTGGTGGATGGGTGGGGCAACATTTCGTCAAATGTTGTTTACATTGCTTGCGTAATGAATGTTTTCGACTCTTGGCTCATAATCATTGGCCATGGCATCGGCTGGATAATTTTTACTCTATAAAAATCAAAACTATCAGGTTTAGGTCATTGATAATGCTGCCAAAATTTGTGTGTGGTTGTAAAATATACATATGTCAACTTTCAGCTACATCCGATGCTTGATAAGGAGCAAAGTCCAAAAAACCGTGTTATAGAGGCCCTGAATCTCATATTCCCCTAAACTTATGGCAGCTCCCTCGACTAGTCGTCTGACATTTACATTGTTACTTTTAAAGATAATTTTAGCCTCGTTCCAGTTGGGTCTATGATTATTCCTGAATGCATGTGCTACTATTGCGCTGTTTTGTGATTGTAGTTCATAAGCTCGCTTATGTTCGCCCAAACGCATATCTAGTCCCTGTCCACTCTCGCCAAAATATTTACCATTACAGTCCATACACGATAGTTCGTAAACACCTGGGACTATGGGATTTTAATCAGTTATTGTTTCTGACGAGGGTGCGTCTTAATGTATTTTCATATTTGAACACAATTTTAGTTTCCTTCTGGCTTTTGTTTATATGCCCACTTATATTCTTCACTTCTGGATTAAAGGGGAGAGAGACATGTCTTTTTGGTTTTTCCTGGATATTATCTCTAAGTCCATAGAACGACTTCCTTGCTTGCGAAATTGCTTTCTCAATGAAGTGAGGGGGATATCTAAGACTTCTAAAAGTAGTTGTGATGTGTTTAAGTTCATCATCTATGTATTCGGGGTCGCAGATTCTGAATGAGCGTAAAGCAAAATTAATAATAACGTCCCTTTTTATTTTTATTTAATGAAAAGAATAAAAGTGGACATAATTCTCGGAATTGGTAGATTTCCGGTAAACTGAAAATTTGAACCTATGGCTAATACAGTCCCTGAACACTAGAACATCTCAAAAAGGTAAGTTAAAATCAACTTCTACTTCTGTTGTGAACTTAATTGATGGTAAAATGCTATTCGCTATTTCTACTAGTTTCTTTAGCTTTTCCTCGTTACCTTTAAAAATAATAAAAACGTCATCTACATATCTCATCCATAAAACTGGTTTCGTTTCTTCATCACACCTGTTTAAAATTTCTTATTCCACAAACTCTATGCAAATGTTAGCGAGGACAGGGACAAACAGCGGACGAGACATAATCTGTTCCTCGGGAATGGGGAAAGTGATATTACTTGAAGATGCGCTGGAAATGATGACCTACATTTTATTTCACTGTTGATAACTATACTCTGGTTTTTTTCATCTGTCCGTCCGCCTGTGGTGTTTTTGTATGGTAACACTGCGTCCCGGGCTTTAGATAGTTACGCTATGTGTAAGTTTTAGGTAAATAAAAGGATATCTGGGTGTACATTTGCAACTGAAAAGTGTTTTAATAATTTACTGTATGCGAATTACACCATTAATATTCGAAATAGGATATTATTATAATCGTTGAATGTAAACTGAATGTAACTGTCTAAAGCCAGGGACGCAGTGTTACCATACAAAAACACCACAGGCGGATGGACAGATGGAAAAAAAACAGAGTATAGTATCATATACGTAATGTAATATGTTATTGTACCTTTAACATCATAAACATTTAGCCTTTTTAACTTGTTCACGTATATAAAATAAGCAAAATATGGCAAATGTAATTATGAAGAGATGTGTATCACTTCTAGACGTAGAATTGGAGATGCCTGAATAATTCTTTCGTTAACCTCAAGAAAATTGGGGGTTAATCTATTTTACCTTTAATATTATAAAAAATTTTCTCTCTTTTTTTTTTCTCTCTCTCTCAACCTGTTTACTTATATAAAATAAGCAAAAGATGGGAACTGTAATAATGAAGAGATCAGTATCGCTTCAAGACGTAGAAATGGAGATGCCTGGGTAATACTCTTCTTGTTAACATTAAGAAATTTGGGGGATAATCTATTTTACCTTTAACATTATAAAAATTTCTCTTTTTCAACTTGTTTACTTATAAAAAATAAGCAAAAGATGGCAGTATCACTTCAAGACGTAGAAAAAGAGATGCCTGAATAATACTTTCGTTAACATTAAGAAAATCGAGGGGGATAATGCAATATGTTTTATCTTTAACATCATAAAAAGTTCGCTTTTTCAACTTGCTTATGTATATAAAATATGCAAGAGATGGAAAATGTAATAATGAAAAGATCAGTATCACTTCAAGACGTAGAAATGAAGATGCCTGAATAATACTTTCGTTAACATTAAGAAACTCGATGGCAAATTACGTTCCCTTTCCAATCACACTGAACTCACGCGGCCACCACAGCAAACCGGCCTCTATGCACCTTTGCCGGAGGGGCGATAATGGCGCATTATTTAAACGCCATGCTTCTACCTCTCTTTCTCTCCCCCCATTTAGAGCATTATAAAGATACGTCCTCTGGACAGGCCCCTTTAAACCCTTTTTTAAAATCCTTTTACGATATTTAAGGAGAAATTAGCCGGCCCCGTGTTATGATTACTGGGCGCTTTCGTTATTTGCGGAGTGTTCAGGTCGCCTTATTGCTTGGGCAGGGAGGAATTGTGGTGGATATATTACTGTGGCTTGTGGGAAGTAGTTCTTCATTGTTTTTTCATTTTTTTTTTCTTTTCGTGTTTTTGTTATGGATCAGTAGTCTTCATCGAATTCCTTGTGATGAAGATTATTATTATTATTATTAGAAAAAGGCCTATTAGTGAATTTTTTTTTTACTATTTTTCTGTCTGTTGTATAGACATTTGCATACAACTATCTGCACAGTACTTACACCCGAGATGATAGTAGCAAGTAGCAGGAGGTATGTATGGATTCCATAAAGTCCCAGTACCATTACAAGCAATATATATATATATATATATATATATATATAGTATATATATATAATTATACATATATATATATAGTATATATATATACGTGTATATATATATATATATATATATATATATATATATATATTATATACAGACTTTTACGCAAGTTAAAATAACCTAATAGATAATATATATATATATGTACAATATATATATATATATATATATATATATATAGAGAGAGAGAGAGAGAGAGAGAGAGAGAGAGACCCGTGGGATCCAGTGAGATATTTTTTACACTTTCTGAGGGTGCAAGGACAGTTTCACAGACATATAATTATATATGTATATATATATATATATATATATATATATATATATATATATATAGGTGTGTGTGTTAGGGATTTTTGAGGTCAAATGACACTCGTTTAAACAAAATGAAACAAAACATCTAACTGGCAACTTAACATACCCTTGTTTCGTTGCATGCCCTCTTTGGAGTTGGCTGAAAGTCAAACTAGGCAAAGATAAACTCCCGTGGTTACAAAAATATACTTTTTATTTCCCAAAATTAGCTAACCTTAAAAGGGAATAAAATTAATTAACTCTTACTCAAAAGAAACGTTAAAATATCTTATTCCTCTCAAAATCATATTTAAATAAGTGCCCCCTCTTCCCCTAAGGGTCCAGACATTAATAGTTTATTAATAGTCAAAACGTGTCAGAGAATAAACCCATTGGTGACTTCGAATCCATCTTGTCCGACGGACCTGCAACACCTCTTCCAGGCGTGTTCCACATTCTGTCAATCAAAATCAATGAGTCTCCCCTTTGCAATTGTTCTTCAGATAATATGTCATTTTCTGTTCGTTACGAACACACACACACACACACACACACACCGATTTGCACACAATAGGCATGCATGCTTTATGCCTGAAACTCGTGATCTCCGAGGTGCGTCACTGACCACAAAGGTGCACTGGTAAGTTATCCTGTCTGTTTTTTTCATTTCAGCATCTTCGAAGAATCCTACGTTTTGCACTTGTCTCTAACCATATATATATATATATATATATATATATATATATATATATATATATATATATATATATTATACATTATATATTACGAGATACGTATGTAATTGTGGTAACCATAACGCCCTCTTAATTTCTCAAATAACTTCTCAAATTTATCACACTTTTTGGATACGCTTGTCACCATAAAGCCTTTTAGATCCTAGTGCAAGAATTTGAAGCATGTCCATAGCGGGATTCGACCCCGCATCCAGGTCATCAGAACGATTCCACCTTCCCTACCTGACCTCTTCCTTAGGGGGATAGTGCCGTTGATGCACCTAACGTAGCGCACTGTAGGCGTTCCTTAAGGGTCTTTGCAGTGTCCTTTCGGCTGCAACTACTTTCATTCCTTTCACTGTTCCTCCGTTCATATTCTCTTTCTCCCATCTTACTTTCTACCCTATCTGAATAATTGTTTCGTAGTGTAACTGCTTTGAGGTTTTCTTCCTGTTACACCTGTCAAACCTTCTTACTATCAGTTTCACTCTCAGCGCTGAATGACCTCATAGGTCCTAGCATTTGAGCCTATATTTAGTCTATTCTATTCTGACCACTCGCCTCGGGTGTATCCTGAAGTTTCTCACAACACCGATGCACGAATTTTTAAATATATTTCTTGCTAGCAAACTGTTACGTCAAAGCTTAGTATACCTTAAAACTGCCTTGCTTTTGGATTGCAAAATAGAACCGTCTCTTGATAACGTCTCAGATTTTCGCTTACTCTGGGAGGAAGCCTACAAACTAATTTGTTGTTGTTGTTGTTGTTGTTGCTGGGAGTAGGAAAGCCTATAGAAAGCTTTGAAAAGGTGTTTCGCGTTGAGGCGAAAATACAGGAGTTTTAGGATAGGATATTTAAGGTTTGTTTATTCGAATGAAAATTAGAAAATAAATAATGTGCTTGTTAAACAGTACATAAATATTATTTCTAATAAAATATAACGTATTTATTTTAAATTTCGTTGGTGAAACAACGCTATATTTGACCGTGGATTTTAACACGTTCCCCGAGTAAGCTGCAAGTCGGATCACGCATTGTATGAAAGGTCACGAAGTTCAGAGTGCTGAATCAGCTCGTATGAATCGAAGTTTATTCATCCAAACGAGGAAATGTGTATTTTGCCCTTCTCTGTGTTCAAATATTCGTGGTGCTTTATGTTGTGTTACCCTTATTGACAGGACTGGTTCAAAGGCATTTTGTCTGACCTCTGACCCTCAACTTTTCGAGGTCATATAAAGTTACGCTTTCCAGCATCTTTTGAAATAAAACTTGAGAATCTTACTCATAAAAGGGTTAATGAAGTGGGTCAGTGTCCAGATTATAGTAGATTCACATCAGCCGTGCATTTGGTGTCTAAGCCAGTCCCTTACGACGCTCCTGATTGGCTGTTGATAAGCCAATCATGGGCTGGGTACTCACAGTCTCTCTCGAGAGATCACATAGGCAGGATGTATGTTCCACCTCTCCTGAAAGACGTATCCCTCAAGAGAGGTGGAACATAGATCCTAACCATGTGAACTCTCGAGATAGACTGAGAGTTTCCACCCCTGTGATTGGCTTATGAACAACCAATGAGGAGCGTCGTAAGGGACTGGCCTAGACATCAAATGCACGGCTGATGTGAATCTATACTATAGTCTCTGTTCACGGACGACAGGTGAACAGCGACTTTTCAAAAAAAAAAAAAATCGATCTCTTTGCAGGCGTCTGGGACCAGTTCAACCATTTTTTTTAAACGTGTGTAGCTTTCATTCAAGCCCTATTCCATTTTTTTTAATCAGTATTCATTCAGCAATAATTTGTCGAGACCTTTTCTTCATACATTTTTTTCCCTCATGAAATGTTGCATCGATCGTCCGCGAACGACCAGCTGCCCTGGTTAGAAGAATTCGGTTCATTTGACAGCGTCCACTGCAAAGTCTGGTTGTCACGATGTATTCAAGTTCCCACTGGCTATCTTCATTAGTACTAAAGCTTTTTATAGCGCTTTATCTCGCATAAAGTCGTCTTATCTCCAGTACTGTTTTGGGGTTCCCCAGTCGAGCCGCCGCCCGAATTCCATGAAGTTCGTTTTGTGGAGCAGCCCAAAAATACATTTTACATACGTAGCGCCATTAGTCACATCTGGGACGTTAGGCCTGTCATATCTTTATAGCCGCATAATGTAGTTTGACCAGTGCTTGTCGTATTCTCCATCATATTGTTGTGTCGCATTCCCCTCGTTGCTTGTCGTCGCCACTATCTCCCTTAGAAGCTGCTGCAAGACTGCTGTCATTTGTCCTGTGCCGGACGGTGTTGGCGGAATCTTCAACCAACGCCTGCTGCTAGGAAAGGTTGGTTATCGTTTCTCGATTCCGTTCTTTGCCGTATCGCCAACACTGTTGGTGTGGCATCTCCAACAAAAGTTTGCAGCTTCTCACATACACACACACGCGCGCGCGCTCGTCCGTAACTTCTGGCGGCGTCGGCTGTAGAATCACAAGAGCAATTTGTTATTTCTTCAGCGGGTCGGCGTTTTCATCAAGGTCTTCTTCCCCCGTCGTATCTCCAGCATCACATCCATCTCCAACAATAATATTCTTTCTCCTCGCCTTCTAATCCCGCCTCGCCAACAGTGGCGACCCCGCCCCCTCCAACACCGTGGCCCCGCCCCCTGCGCGTGTCGCCAGGAGGCGGGGCGAAGGGAGCTGAATTGGCGCCAGTGTCTCCAGAAATCTTTGCAAGGAAGCATCGCCGCTCGCTCGGCTTCTGCCGCTCTCTCTCTACCTCGGTCACGCCAGCGAAGTGGGTCGGTCAGTCCCTTCGGGAGGACTTTTCGTAAACAAGATGCTAATCACACCGGACGATCTCTTGCCATTTTTACACTGCTGTCGATCAAAACCGCCCGAGCTCCGCGGGGTCCCGTGAGGAGGGTTGGTTACGCGTTTGTGAGTGATGTCGAAGTTGGCATAAAATTCGGCAGGAAGGACCAGTGTGTGACACAGATGACGAGCGGGACTTGTTGAGTAAGCGATTGCTGATTGCAACGCGGCCTCTCTGCTCTCGGACCTTTCCCGTGACACTTAATTTTTTTTAACATGTTGGTACTCCAGTGCCATCTTCCGAAGATGACTTTGCAACATTGTGGTTTCCTGTCGATATTCATGATCGTTACCATCGTCTTTACCACGTCATTATTATTATATATTATTATTATTATAATAACATAGTTGGGAGTTTTATGTACAAAAAAATATTTCATTGGTTTAATGTTGCACGTTGCGACGTGCATCTTGCGGATGGTTATGTCTCTGTTATTCAGTTACTTTTAACTTTGAAGAAATACTCTTTTAAATCCTTTATTTTCCCTCCTTTCATCGATGATTCTCATTGAACACTTTTAATAAATTTTGCCTGATTCATCATCATATTGAGAAAAGTGATAAGGCTATGACTCTTATTATCAGATTTATTAACTTCTTCATATATCTTAATTTTACTTGAGATCCCATCTACCTAACCAGCGTCATCACCAGAATGTTAATGACAACCACGCTAATGAGTATTATCACTATTTCGTTATCAAACTGTCTTTACAATGATCGTAACGTTGTGCTGTTTCCCTTGATGTATACGGTGGTTCCTTTTACCTCATTCATCCATCCAATCACTAAATAATGGATGAACTCACTGTTCGGAAAACTCACCCATCTCATCCTTTCACATCAGATAATTGGAATATCATCCCGGCAGAGATAAATACGATTGGGAGCTACATTTCTTTGCCCGTTATGTTTTAGGGGGATGGTAAAAAAAAGGGGGGGGAGTTATGTTTTTCTCTGTTAGACAGAAGAGAAAGGAACTTTTATACATAATTTCTCTCTCTCTCTCTCTCTCTCTCTCTCTCTCTCTCTCTCGCTCATATATATATATATATATATATATATATATATATATATATATATATATATATATATTGTGTGTATATATATACAATATTTTTTTTATGTATATATATATTATATATATATATAATATATAATATATATATATTTGTATATTCAAATATTATTAGTTTGTACGCCTTGCAGAGTCATGGTAACATTTGCAACTGCAAAAACTGCTTTCGAGTTCATCACCACCGATGATATATCATCAGCATCCTTTGGTTGAATATGGTTCAAGATTGCCTGGTTCTCCTGGATACTACGCCATTCGACCTTTTCAGCTTGAATTAGGGTCAAGTGACCGAGATCAAGCGTTATTTTGTATGGGCTACTTCTCTCTCTCTCTCTCTCTCTCTCACTTCTTCTTGGCACATTTTGTTGTGCATTCGATGAAAGGTGAAAGCATGGTCATAATTTTTATTTATATTATTATTCCGCATATTTTACCAACATGCAGTCCTTTGTGTGCTCTATAGTTTCACGAAGATATATACTGTATACGTGCTCTCTCTCTCTCTCTCTCTCTCTCATACATACATTACATATATATATACCATATATATATATTATATATATATATCTCATACATTACATACATACATACACACACACCACAATATATATATATATATATAATATATATATATATTATATACTATATTTATATGTATATAATATATATATGTATGATATATATATATATATTATTATTAAATATTATATATATACATATATAAATATAAATATATATATATAATATATATATTATTATAAATTATATATATACATAATATTATGTATATGCATATATATGTATATATATATATATATATATATATATATATATATATATATATATATTATATATTATATGATATTATATATATATTATATATATATATATATATATATTACGCATATATATATGTATGTATATATATACATATATATGTAGGTGTATATTATATGTAATGTATAAGATATATATATATATATATATATATATATCTATATATATATAATATATATATATATAAGTATATTATATTAGTCGGCTCTCCAAACACGGGATGGTTTTACAAATAAAAAAAATAACTTTTGTATGTTTACCTGCTAAATCCCAAACGACCCGCCTGCTTAGGAAGTATATAAATGCATACATATACACATATATGCTCATATATACAACTTATCCATGTATCTGTGTATTAAGAAAGAATGAAATCGGTAATTCTACTGTGCGCTAATACGTTATATGCCAGACCACGCATCCGTTGATCCAATGTACCATATATATATATACGAATATATATATATATATATATATTATATATATATATATATATATATATACATATCGTACGTCAAATCATATCCATTATTTATTTTTCATAGTTTTATCGTCCCGTGTTATATGATTTATACTTGTATCCTTAAAGACAGGTATTTTTTTTTGTTCTGTATCGTATCTGTTATGATTCATACTGGTATCATCGTTCTGATAACATATTGTTTTCCGTACGTTCTTCAAATTGATGTATTTATATTTGACTTCTATCGTCATGATAATGATATTTATACTTGTATATCCGTAGCCGGGAAACTCTTAAGCATATGGTCATCAGAATCATAATATTATCTTCAGTTCATTTTCATATTCATTGCAAATTTATCAGTATCTCTCACC